>NC_045622.1:74244900-74554468 GCF_009829155.1 Mustela erminea | reverse complement strand
TTTAAAACAAGATAGGGGGAAAGAGTTAAAGTTTCTTTTCTATTTGACACACTGTGTTTCCCCTTGAGCATCTATTTGTCTCAGGTGCAGTCTTTCTAAAAGGATCGTGGTTATCAGCATAAACTCTGAAAAGGCTATCTGCTTTTGGAACTTAAAAAGGGCTAACAACTAACATGAGATTAAACACCTAATGCTCATCTAAATTCTACTAAGACTTTCAAGAAGGATTGATTTGGCAAATACTGGAACATATTTTGACAGTCAATATACATTTGAGATTTTTCATGTGAAGACGTTGCTTCAATCATGAACTCTCAGGGCACAGAGGTCATTTATCACTACTCTCACTGACCGTATTTCTTAATACTCATGACTGATACTAGTTATGTATTAGATATATTAATAAATGAATGACACAGGTGAATCAATCAATCATTCAGTAATCTATTACCAAAGCTGGTAGATCTTCTTTACTTCTAGGCTCACTAATTTTTAGTTGAACGTAATTTTTCAGTATTACTACTGACTTCTAGGGCAGTTCAGGTCCGGCTAAATGGCACACTAAAAGAAAGAAAACAGTGACTTTGACATAGTTAGCAAACTAACTTAACAGTAGCAGCAGAATCTGACTACTTTGGGACAGATTCCTGAATGAACTTTGGAAATCAGGAATGCCAATAACGAGAAATGCAGTATCAGGAGCTTGGGGCCAACCAAGGATGCCTTCAGGTCTGTCAATTTCTCCCAGAAATTGATCTTTGAAAAATGAAATATCTGAAAAGATGCCTTACAGTGGCCAACATCTATTATACACCTTACTTACTGCCACAGAGAAGTAGAGACTCAGAGGAAGAAGTCTTTGCCAATAAAGAAATGACAGAGATTGGAGGTGGGGACCGGATCTGTCTTGGAGAGTGAAAAGCATGAAAAGCACCTCTGGCCTAAGAGGCTTACTTTCAGGACACCAAGGGAAGTATCAGAGCTCCAGGTTACTACGCGAGCATCTCATGGAGGCCCTAGAATTTGATCTAGAGGAGAAATGGCAGGAAGAATGCTTTTCTCGTAGGTCTCTTCGCTGCCATCCATTTTCTCCACCGTGAAATCCTACCCCAATCCACTCACTGCATGCTAACATGCCTCAGCAAACTCCAGGAGATATTCTTGGCTTGCAAAAGCACCCTACACACTCCATTCTGGAAATCAAGCAACTTTTTCTTATTGTATTTTGCTTGTCCTTCCATCATAGTACTTAGTGCTGCTTAATATCATCATCATTTATATGAGACTACTTTCCCCAACACACCGTGTACTGTTGAAAAGAAAAGGGTTATTTTAATAAGCAGCTCCCGTCAAAGGAAACACGATCTGTTGCGAATCTACTAAGTGTCAATCACTACGGTATTCATTAGCACCATCTACCAAATATTTCTAGTTTTCTCCTAATTCTAGGCATGAACCAGAATTCCACTTCCTCATCCCCTTACATGGGTTTAGGTACTGATGACTAGATCTAGTAGACGAGCAGAGCGTGGAAAGGGTATGTGTCCCTCCCTGACAACAACATGGAATGAGTGTTGCCAAGAACCTCCCCACCCCTGCCAGGCTCTCTCTTTCACATCTTGGTGACTGGAAATGTTCCCAATACTGACTGTTCAATCTGCTTGTACCTCCACAGTAATTATGACAAGCAGAGAAGCTTTCCTGCTGACCAGTGAAAGACAAACAAAACTTTGTTATTTTAAGTCCAGCATATTTGGGGTTGTTACTGCAAAACACCCTGACTGATCCAAGTGCCATGATAAATGTTTTCACATATACAATCTGATGTTCACAATAACCTAAGAGTTACGTATCACAGCTACGGCAGATACAGCAGATATGAGCTTTCATTCATAAATGAATTTTTTTAAAAAATAGCCCAAGGCTAAATAGTTTTGTTCATTCCTTCATTCAATAAATATTTGTTAAGCACTGCGCTCTGCCAGGTTCTCTACACCCCCAACTCTTCCAGCTATGTTATGTTTTTAAGTAACCAAAATAGGTAGTGAAGAGAAGAGAAAAGGTCCCCGTTCTCAGATCTGATATTCTAATAGAGACAAATTTTTGAAAATCACATATAAAAAATAAAAACTCTACGTGGTGATAAGTGATATTCAGAAAATTAAAATCAAGTGAGAGGATCGTGGGTAGCCATCTAATTATGTAAGTCAGAGAAAGTCCCTCTCAGCCTCTCCCTTTTTTTTTTTTTGAGGGAGGATGCTTGGGTACCTACTGACATGCCCACCCTTGTCTTTTATTCAAGTAACATAGTTTGCTTTCTCAAAGTAATTCTATAAATAACACATTTTTTATCTCGTTCCATATATAAACCACTAGGCAGGGCACCCATCCTTAAGAGGCTTTCAATGAGCACTAAGCTCCAGTCTTTTCGCCCTTTGGGAAAAGTAAAGCAGAGGCAGTATTCTGCTGTGACTTCAACAAGGCCTTTCTACACAGCAGGGCCTTAATCAAGGTTTAGGGAGTTCCATGTTATGTGCTATTGTTGTAGAAGGATATTCACTGGTTCCTTCTGATCATAGAGTTAAGGTAAATCATAAGGACAAAGAAACTATCGTGTAGAACATAAGATTTTTAGCCTGTGTGTTTACAGGTCCAAAAGGGTTTTGTGCCCCCCTTAAAATGTTTAGCTCTCAGCATGCTGTGTTTACGCAATCTCTTTTCTCTCTAGGAATTTTAGTTATACCACATAAAAGATAAATGAGATTGGCCATCTGCGGCCATCAGAAACCTATATTACCCTCATCAGAAACCTATATTACGGCTCCTTAGCCGAAATATAGTAACTTATAAACATACAACAATCAATGGAAAAAGCGTTTTGGAAGTACAAACATGCTTCCCTAACTTCTGCCACTTTCTGCGCTTCTGAAAAGGTCTTGGGAATAAGACCTTTTAAGAGTCTTATTCACTAAGAGTAGCAGTCCATTCTGAGTGAAAAATTCAGTTTATAGGACATTGTTAATAGGATATAAAAGGAGGCAGGAGTTAGGGAACGGTACAAAAATGACTGGAATTTTGTGCTCAAGGGGCACTTTTCTTATAAGATTACAGATTGGTCACTTAAAGACATCTGACCAAAACCAAAAAGACTCAGAACCTTTACCGTTCGTGGCCACATTACTATTCACATCTCCATATACATAACTGAAGTATATTGGAATCCCCCACACCAACTGCCCACAAAGCCAGCACTGCTCACACGAAGGCACCGCCCACATTCCTAGAGTTCCTTCCGGCTGAGCACTGCAAGCCCTGCCATATCCGGGAAACTGAACATCAGCACATGTCAATCCAAAGTTTTGACTGGCTCCGATAAATGCCCAATCCCCGACCAAGAGGTACTCTGTTCCCCTCTAAACTTAATCTTTGTCTTTCTTGATGGGGACAAAGTACATTTTCTTATATTCAAAAACATTCCAGCATGACAGAAGGAAAATAATTTGGTAATTTTCTATCCTTAAAACTGATGTCTCTAGGTCCGCTGGGAGTAGAAATAAATTACACGGATAAAACTCCTTTTCGCACCTTTTTCTCCAAAGGGAAGGGTAAAATAATGCAAGAGAAAAACTAGCTGGCTGGGTTACAGTAGTACCGACGACACCTGGAGCTAAATTTAACAACACACCTAGGGTGCAGAGAAGGGGTAAATCAGAAAATCGAAGTTGCTTCTTCATGCTCACCTGTGCAAGAGAAGTCATCGACTCGAATGTAGCCTGGGACACAGTCACAGCGATATAACCCAGCCAAGTTCACGCACACAGTATTGGCATGACAGTAATGCATCTTAGCCGCACACTCATCAATATCTGAAAGAGAACAAAAGAAGCAACATCACAGTTAGGTGAAGGAATGAACCCTACTCACTGTAATCATCTGACAAGGAAATTGAAATACGCAAATGTCCATCAAAGCTAAGAGAAAAAGCAAGATGCAGTAAAACAGAAAAACTCAAATGCAAATTCAGCTGCATTCAGGTGCTTTAGATCCCATCTTGAGCTGAAAGTATTTGGAGAAAGAGGCAAGGTGAGATGTAACAGTTAAGAAACCAAGATGTGGGGCACCTGAGTGGCTCAGTGGGTTGGGCCTCTGCCTTCAGCTCGGGTCATGATCTCGGGGTCCTGGGATCAAGCCCCCATTGGGCTCTCTGCTCGGTGGGGAGCCTGCTTCCTCCTCTCTCTGTCTCTGCCTGCCTATCGGCCTACTTGTGATCTCTGTCATATTAAAATAATAATAATAATAATAATAATAAAATTTTTTAAAAAAGAAACCAAGATGTGGGGCACCTGGGTTGCTCAGTGGGTAGAGCCTCTGCCTTCGGCTCAGGTCATGATCTCAGGGTCCTGGGATCCAGCCCCACATCGGGCTCTCTGCTCAGCAGGGAGCTTGCTTCTTCCCTCTCTTGCCTACCTCTCTGCCTACTTGTGATCTCACTTTGTCAAATAAATAACTAAAATCTTTAAAAAAAAAAAAAAAAAAGAAAGAAAGAAAGAAACCAAAAAGTATGAAGATTGAATCTGCTGTTATTAGTCTCTCTCCAAGGAGGATGCTGGAGTTAAACATCCAAAACCAAGGAGTTCTGTGTCCAGTGAGTTGATACCAATTAATATTTATCAGATGTCCACTGTACATGGTGTAGCTTGTATCAGAGAGATCAAGAAGATCCAGCCCTCTCCTCTCATGTGTCTTACTAAGACACGCTTTAATCCATCTGTTAAAAAATGATGGCACAGCCAATTTCTCCCATATTGTACTGTGAATATAGACAACAGCTGTTGTCTAATACAAACTGACATCTTTTGTCCCTTGACCTGGAGATCCCTCCCGTGTGACAGAATAATGGGCTGATTCAACAAAAAGATTTCTTTCTCTCTGAAATGGCAGTCAGAGCATCGCCCGCTTCCTCATCAGCATTCATGGTAAGGACTGAAATAACCCAAAGCCTTAAGCAGAGACTTGAGTCTGTCCTGGAAGTTGTTTTCAAAAATGCCTTGAGTGTTCGTTTTACTCAAAGTGCTTATGGAGATGGAGAAGAAGAGATGGTGGCGCACAGCATGAGGACCTAACACAAGGAGAGTTCTAGCTCTGGTTCTTCCAGTTACTAGCATTTAACCATGCTGAGTCCCTGAATCCCTTTGTCATACAGGTCAGTTCTGAACCTACTGCTTCACATCTTTCAATTCATTATCTAATATAAGCCCCATTCAATTCCATGATCCGAGTACAGCACTACTGACATTCTGAAGTCTAGAATATTGAGGCTTAGAGAAGTTAAATATCTGGCCACAAAGTCGCCCTGTTCGGATTTGAACTTAGAAATCAGTCTCTTACTTGCCATGCTTTACTTCATGGAAGCACCTTGAAAAAGACAGAGGAGCGTAGTGTTACTATGAAGGTAACCACCCAAGTCCTAAAGCACTATCATGTGCAGCAACAAGGATAAAAACAGCTATGATGGGGCACTAGAAATCTTACTTCTTGATTTTAAAAGTGAAAGAAGATTGACTTATTTCCTTATGAAACACACTGAAATAGTATCAGATTCTTTTCAGCACTAAAGATCTGTCAGTCCATAAATAAAAGTTAGTGTGGAATAACTGAGGTCCTAGAAGGACACTCGTAGTTAGCAAGACTTCCTTAAATGTGAGGACAAAATACCAGAAATTACTGAAGTGCTTCAGGCAATAAACGAAGTGTTCTACTTACACAAGATCATGTGCTTCCAAAAATGATCTAAGACAATGCACAATTAAAATAAAAGGACAACGGGACTATAAAAACTATATAATGAGATTCCATCAAGCTAGGGTATGAAGGGAAGTCTCCAACGAATTTAAGATAGAAGAGTAACTGCAGATAAGCATGAGAGGCAATTCAGATCTTTCTGACACCCAGGGCATTAGAATTCTTTAACAAGTCGATTCCTGGCATCGTTGAAGCATTTTGCTTCACCGAACAGTGGATATCACAAAAGTCAAGAGGAAAAGATTTCCAGAAAGGAGTGATGATCACTTTGGTCACCTACTAAGAAGTTGAATAAGATCAAGACATCACTAACCACGAGATTTGGCATGAAGTAGTTCACCGCTGACCTTAACCTAGGAAGTGTAGATTTGGGAAAGTGGTGGAGAAAAGCCTGAGTCAAGTCAATTAAAGATGGGAACAAAGAGGAGGGAGCAGAGAAAGAAAAACAAGACAAACCTCTTGAGATTTTTTTTTCCCCATAAAGAAAAATGGGGTAGTAGTTCTGGGGAGACTCAGTGTCAAGAGAGTCTTGCATCAAGATGGGAGAGATCACAGCACCTTTGTATGCTCTTGGGAAGGATTCAATACAAGTGAGGCAAACTGATGACGTAGAAGACAGAGAGCATTGTGGGAGCAAAGTCTTGTGGGAAGCGGTGCCCAGGTGGAACGAGTCATCTTGACAACAAGAACCAAGCCGAGATCATGGAAGATGTGGAGCTGGCTGGCCAATTTGTTGGAAGAAAGAGGAAGTAGCTTTCCTTTGCTTATTTTAATTTTCCTCAGTGAAAATGAAAAGAGAGGGTAACACCTGATAATTAAGAAAGGGAGGAGGTATCAGATATTTAAGGAATGGGGGATAAGGTATTAAATAGTCATTTTGATAAAAGGGGAACAACAATTCTTCGAGCGGATAGTTCAGGGGCTAAGGAGCTGCTGTGATTTGTGATTGTGAACGAGTTAGTGAGAGCAGTCAACATGGCCATGTGTTTTTCTCCAATTCCACTCAGGTATTCAGGGGCAGGAGAAGGGTAACTGGAAAGTTTGGTGTAACCAAAGATGAGTTTTTATCCAGATACAAGTCAAACGAGATATAGGGGAACTGAGGGAATAAGGAAAGAGTTGGTGATAATGAGGTGTCTAGGAATCGCGGCTATCAAGGACAGATGTGAGGACATGAAGAGGGAGGCAGACAGCTGAAAGCAGGACTGGGTCCTAGGGGTGGGCACTGCACTGCACTTCTCAGATATCACTTCAGAACTAGAGAATTTAATCCCCCAGCTAATGGGACTACTGTCTCCTAATGCCATCAGTTGTTATCCTTCTAGTGAGAATGTCCTTGGCTAATGAGAGATTATACAGTCACCGTCACACTTCATCCTGGGAGTGATCTACAACAAAGACTGATTCTCATTGACCCCAGCTCAAGATAATTCTAAAGGACCATCCGGATTTCAGAGCCCTCAGCGAGATTGAGCTAACTTCTCCCTCTGTCCAATCCTCCATTCTTGCCCTCCCCAGAGGCCTTCATGCCAGGAGCATTCCCTAATAATCTCCCTGCATCCCAGCGTACAGACCAGAGTTTGCTTCTTTAGGGAACCCAAAGTGCAGCAGGAATTTTAAGGGAGGCAACATGTGGTTACCGTGAGGGTACTAGAATGCAGGAGCCAGAAAGCTGGGAGACACTTGAAAAGTGGTGTGCTTGACATTAATATTTTGGAGGTCATTCAGTTCCTGTTGATTCCAAGGTCTTTCATGCAACAATGCGGGGAGTGGAAGAATAGATCCCTCTAAGTGAGAGGCTGGGAATACCAGAAGCAGCCAGGCTTTGGAGGGAGTTGGCTGGCATTGGTGTTGCTCCTCAAATATTACCAGTTTTCCTTCTCCAGGGCACACCATACAAATGTACTTCCCCATCCTCTTTGAAATTAAGCATAGCTATATGACTAGACATGATGTCTGAGCAAAGCATACCACCCCTAGGTGGAAAGATTAAGAGCCAGCACTTGGCTTACCACATTTTCTTGTTCCTGCTTTGGAAATCATGGAAGCACACAGGTGGGGACACTCTCAGCCTGGGTACCTGAGTGAGGAGCCGGCAACCAGACAAGCCTGATGACGACGCTGCATGAGCTAGAAAGAGGCTTCTGTTCATTTAAGCCATCGGGCCCACCCTGACTGGTGACTAGAAAAAGCATCTCAAAGAGATCATTAAGCTTGATCTTAAAAGATGAACAGAAATTCACCAAGTAGAGACCAGAGGTGGGGAAAAGCAAGGGAAACTACAGAGGCTAAACTTATTGTCTCTGCAGAGTTAGGAAGGGAGAGAATCAGTGAGTCATTTATCCTTCTACTAATTATCCTTCTACTAGGCCCTGAAGCAGAGGATGACCAAAATGCCACCACAAACCTCACAGCCTGGCAAGGCATTGAGCAAAACTTTTAAGTTCTACAAGGAATGGGAGACCTTTAACAGGGGGATTGGATGTGATCCAAGAGAGCCAGAGAGGCAGTCTCTGTGGATGTGACGTTTCATCGAAGACCTAAAAGGTGAAGGTGAGAGGAATAACATATCAGACAGAGAAGAATGTTGGAGAAGAATTAGGGGAAGGACCTTTGTCTATTTAAAGTGAAACTGGCAAGGTAAGCTCAGGCCAGATCCTGCTGAGCCTCGTGGGCCACGGGGAAGGAGTCTAGACCTTAGTCAAGTAGGGGCACAAACCAATTTCTGTTTTTAAAATATCACTCAGCTGTAGTGAAGAGAATAGATTGGAGCTCGCCAAGCTGAACGCTAAAAGACCTTGGTATTTGACTCTCTGAGATACAGCCACACTGAATTCTGTCTCATTCTGTAGGGAGGTCCAGACATTGTTTAAGATGAGAAACTAGTCAGGACTTGCCTGAGAGGCAGTTCAATCTTCAGCCCATGGGCCACAGCTGCCAACCGGCTGCTGACTCCAATGAACGTTCCCCTGTCATGGACCCTTGTCGGCTCCTCCCAGAGAGAAACTCCTGGCTCGTTTCCCTCAGGCCACTGGATAAGTAATGAGAGGCATCTGCCTCATCAAGATTTGAAGGAGTTACTCGGTTTTAACAAGCTTATTTTGACTCAAACAGCTGAACCATCCCTTTGTTTCAGGGGATTCTCAGATTCTGAATAAAAATATTTTCAAAAACAGGACGGGGGGGATGGTTAGAAGATTCCAGGGAGAACTTCTCCAACCTCTTCTCTCCACAAGTCACACTGGACGCCATGCCATACATCCCCACTGGACCAGGGAGGTATCTCTGCACTTGTTTCATTTTCACTTCATACCATTGATAATTTCAGCTCTTGCGGATCTCATAATTTTCTGGTACCAGTCCAGAAAAGGCACCAAAATAAAGCAGAAAAATTGATAAATGTGCCAGAAAATTATACTGTTACAACCTTATCTTTGTTGCTTATTCCCCATCATGCAAACACAAGATACAAAAACTACCTAGTTATAAAACTAATGCATAGGGGAGGGAAAAAAATTTTCAAGTGTTTAGAGTCCTCTAGCTGGGTCCCTTGAGGAAAGAACAAAGAAGGAAGGAAGGAAGGAACTGAGAATTTCCCTGTTTTCTGGATGGGGCTGGGGATGGACCAGCAATCTGGCTAGTCCATTACTAGCGGATGGACTAGCATCCACATTTGCTGAAACAAAGATTGCCTCTTCATCCTCGGGGAAAGGCACAACCCTGCAGACAGTTTCGATAGGACTCAAGAGTGCTTCAAAAGGAAATCTGATTATAGAATGCATCAGAACAGAATTAACGAACATCTTCAGAGTTGAAATATCCTGAGAAAACAATCTTGAGAACTAGTGAGGTGAGATTTTTAAAATGAGCCTAAGACAAACGCTGCTTATTGTTCACAAGGATTCCGACAGGTAATGAATAATTACAACAAAAAGCAAACAAACCCCAGAGAGAACTCCCTAATTAAAAAACTCACTGAGGCTCACAGGAAGAAAAGCATAATGCCCAAAGCACCAGAGATTTTAACCTGAAAGCCATCCGACCTTTGCCCAGATGGTGCGGGTGCTCTGTCTGAAGTTGATTTCTTTATCAAGCAAGGGTCTCTCCTGGTGTGACATTCAGTCTAAATCCAAGAGACAACAAGAGGCTAAGCCTAAGGCTGAACCTCAAGGTGGAGACTAGACACACTCTAGTCCCAGTTCAAGTTAAAGGTTTCAATCAGTCTAAAAAGTTTTTATAAGAACAACAGTTAACCTAATTACTGGAAGGATGAATGGGTTGTTTTGCGCTTTTTTTGCCTTTTTTTTTTTTTTTAATGCACCATTAGGCACAGGGTAATACCAAGAAGAGTAAGAGGTTCCATATGTATAACCTCAGAGGGTAAAACTAGAACAGCCGCCTGGCACCTGGTTAGTACTCATTTCCATGAGTATTTCTCATAGATGTCATTTCTATGTATTAGAAATGTCATGTCTACGTACTAGACACTATGCTAGGTAGCCCCAGGTAGCATCTCATCACTCCATTTATTCTTCTTGAAAGAAATAGGTAGACCCATGTCCTGATGAGGGAACGCGGCTCGGAGATTTTTAGGTGACTTGCAGAAGGCACAAAGTCATAAGCCTAAGAGACTGTGTTTAAATCCACATGGTCTGACTTCAAAGTTGGCACTGTCCTCACAGTACCATTTCTAGCCTTCGAAAATGATTCAATCCTGTAACTTCATTACATGTGTCTGATGCTGCCAGGAAGCCTGTGGAGCCCCAAAACAGGTAGCAGGATTCTCTTCCTACCTTGAACCCACAGCTTGATACAGTCTCAATGCAGGTTGCAAAAGACTGATTGTCTCCTTTAGGATTAGAAACTAGAGACAAAAGTTCTTGTTTTTTTTTTTTTCTTTTTAATATTTTTCGAGAAACATTTATAAACCCCACTGCAATATATATCAGCCTGAGTATAATGGGGCTCAAATTATGATTCATTCGTATAGATTGCTTGTCACCTTTGAAATATTGGAGCTCATCTTCTGATGGTCTTTTGAGGTAATAAAAGTACATGATTTATGTCCCTCCCCAGGATGGTAAAGTAGTTTGTTTTCATTTTTAAAAAGGTATACTTATGGACTTTAAAATGAAACTTGATGTGGCATAATGATTCTTCATGTATCAACAGATTCCATCTGCATAAGAGTTCAGAGCAAACACAGACCCAAATTTGGCATTATCATCATTAAATTAGAGTGCAGGGTCTGGGTAGCTAAGATAGAAGCAAATGCAAAGAATTCCCTGATAAAATGATGTGATCTACTCAGACTTGTTGCTAAGAATTTCCTAGAAAAAGGCAACATGGAGAAGGTGAGAAGGTTGGAGCTGGGGGGTTGGTAGGAGGTGGTTATGCCTCCTTCTCATGCACATTTAAGAAGGAAATAGAATGGGGAAAGCAAACCAAAATTTACTGAGACTGTACTCTTGCAAGCACTATGGATATCCCATCTCATTATTTCCATAATTTCCATTTCCATGCCATCAAATATTTCCATTATTTCCACTCCATTTCCATTATTTCCATTTCTCATTATTTCCATCCATTTCTGACTAGCATCAGAAACTACATATAGAGTACCTAGAATTTTAACCCAGGTCCCTGGGACTCCAAGAAGCATACTTGTTCTACTCTGACTGCTGGACCAAGAGTACTAGGTTGACAGCAAGAGTTAAGTTATACTTCTGCTTTTTATATTAGCTAACTATAAGCACTGGCAGGTCACATTTTCTTCCCTAGATCTTGATTTTCCCATCTATGATATCAGGGAGTTGGACCAGAGAATATCAAAAGACCATCCACCCACCTGCCCATTCTAAAGTTCTTGACATAATCAAGCTTTCTGTCCACAGATCATGAAAGCCTACTGAAGCACTTTCTCTTGAGCCACCCCCTCTCTTCTCTTATTTTGAGGAATATACAGATGTTCCAGAAACTTTCTCAAGACACAAGTCCTAAAGAATACTATTCAGCTCATCCATGTGTTCTCACTGTTCCTTGATACCTACAGTCAACTGAGTTGCATCTCCCCTGAAACCAAGAGCAGCTAAAATGAGCACACATATATCCCTACAAAAGCATTGATTTGGACAAGCTCTCCAAAGACTAGTCATTTAACCTGCAGGGCAGTTCTACCAGACTGGAATTTCCTGCCTTTGCAGAAATCGAGTTTTAAAAACATGGTGGCACTGGCCAATCAGTTGTTAGAATTATCAGGGCTCTCCCTCTGTGTCAGGCTGGATATTTTTTAAAGTCTATATGGTCTCTGACTTGAACTTATAAAAATCCAGTCTGGTAGACAAGATATGGATTATTATGCTCTATTTCAGATAAGAGAACAGAAGCCCAGAGAAAATAGAAACAGAATCCAAAGGTAGACCAGTAATCATTGAGCTGATAGCAAAATCAAGGTCTTCTAGCTCCAAAACAAGTGCTTTATCCAATGTTCCATGCTTTTCTATAATCACGGTTTTCTTCCTGAAAAAATCAAATGCCTACAGAATCTAGAAATATAAATCAAGTGCCTAAAGAAGAAGATCTATATACAAAATATGTCCCTCCCACAAAGAAAGCCATTTTCTCTTACTTTTCTTAAAACATACATCAATCTTTTATTTTCCTACTTCCAAGAATAAACAAGCAAACAAAAAGGTTCTGTCTTTCAGGGAGAAAGCACAGTGCAAGGCCAGTGACTCATGGAAAGTGACAGTGCATCTCAGTGGTGAAAAGATAATCACAAGACTTTTTACTGTGAATAACCAGAGCTCCAGTCAGATAATGCCATGAAGGAGTAGTAAGACATCAGTGCATGGCACTTACTATGTGCTAAGCACAGTTTAGAAATGTTTAATAAATTGTCTAAGGTCACACAGCTAGAAGATGTACCTGAACTGCCAAGATATGAATTCTGGTAGAATGGCTCCAGAGTCTAACCTCTAAACCCTCTACTACTGCCTCTCAGTGATTGGGCTAGATCTCTGATCTTTTTAGAGAAGTTGCATATTGAAGCATTGGTTTTTTTTTTCTTTTTTTTTTTAAATTTAATTTCTTTTTAGTGTACCAGAATTCATTGTTTATGCACCATACCCAGTGCTCCATGGAATATGTGCCCTCCATAATACCCACCACCAGGCTCCCCCAACTTCCCACCCCCCACCCCTTCAAAACCCTCAAATTGTTTTTCAGAGTCCATAGTCTCTCATGGTTCATCTCCCCCTCCAATTTCCCTCAACTCCCTTCTCCTCTCCATCTCCCCATGTCCCCCATGTTATTTGTTAGCAAGCATTATTTTTTTTTCAAATTTTCATCCTTTCTTTTCCCAAACATTTCAAACCAAGCAAAATATATCTATCAGATTCAAACCATGAATGTCTGTGCCTTAAACCATGTTATCACAAGGAGATTTCATGGAGCAAGAAGAAAGGAGGAAAAGGAGGAAGGAAAAGAGGAAGACAAGAAGAAGGGAGGAGAACAAGGAGGCACGAAGGAAGGGAAGGAGAGAGAAAAGGAGGAAAAATGGTAAGTCAACCTAGAGAGGTGCCTAGATAACTTCTACGGACTAAATTGTGCACCCCATCCAAATTCATGCTTTGATACCCTACCCCCCAATATGATAGTATTTGAAAATAGGGCTTCGGGGGGGGGGTAATTATATTTAGATGACACGATGAGAGTGGTGCTTCAAGATGACATTCATGCTTTCATATGAAAAGGTTCTAGATAGTTTTCGCTTGCTCTACCATGTAAGGACACAAGAAGAACACAATAATCTGTAGGCTAGGGGAGCCTTCACTAGAACCCAACCATAGTGATACCCTGATCTCAGACTTCCAGCCTCCAGTATGGTGAGTCAATTCATTTCTGTTGTTGAAGCCAACCAGTCTATAGTGTTTTCTTAGGCAGCTCCAAAGCTAATAAAATGACTCTTTAAATTTCTCTCTTGCCTGGTGAAATGGATTTTTACATCATCATCTAAGGTACATGTCAAACAATGTCTAATCTAATATTTGCAGATTAAAACTCTAAATAACCTTCTGGTCAGCCCATGCACAGAAAAAAAAAAAAAAAAAAAAGTCTTCCTAGAGTTACATACACCATAATGTAGAAATTAGGTTGTTGGTTTTCTGACATTTAAATGTATTTTCCAAATATAGCTATGTCATATATTTGAAAAAGTCATGCCAGGATATTTATTTTCCCTGCTGGGTTCAATTTCAGAATCAAATTCTATCATAAAATAGCATATCTCTGTGCCATTGGAAATCAAAGCATATCAATTCTTAGCTGACATTGAAAAAGCATTGTAAGACACCACCCTAAGATTTTTTTTTCCAGCCTGGCATCCTGACTTTTGGGAGTGTCCATAACCTGATGTGGAGTATCTGCAAGGAAAGCAGCACAATGAGTGGAAGCTAATTCGTGCAAGCTGTGCTGCAGCCTTCCTGAGTCCATCTGTATCTGAATTCTACTTCAGCCAATGGTGCCAGCAAAGCCAGTGAGTTCTTCCAAAGAAGTCTAAGGTTTTATCATGAGGTGTGAGTCAGTTGGACTAACAAAGAACATATTGGAAATGTACAAGCTACCATGGTCTCTGGTCTTTCCTACAGTTGAGAAAGAAAATTCAAGAGGTGCTAAGAGATTGCTGGATTCCACTGGAAGTACAGATCCACAGGTCAGTGGAATGTGGTCCTTGTCATCAGGCTTTTAAACAAAGTGAAAAAAAAAACTAGCCAATAAAGAAACTAATCTAGCAGAGAGACAGTCACATGAACATGAACCTCATAAGTCCTACTAGAGAAGGAACTGTCTAATTCCAACAAAGGGAACTGGGGAAAAATTCACCTACAAGATACCTAAGTCTTGGGAAGGCAAGATGTCTTCCTAAAATTTTAATGACCTAATCACCAACTGAACGGGGCAACAATGTTTTATTTCCTTCAAGCTTGTCAAGATATAATTGGCACATAACACTGTGCAACTTTAAGGTGTATCACATATAGATATGATACACTAAAATACAGCAGAATGATTACCACCATAACCTTAGCTTATATTTTCATCACATAACCACCACATTTTTGTGGTCTTAAGTTTTAAGATCTATTCTCTTAGCAACTTTCAAAGCATCATTAACTAGAATCACCACACTGTACATTAATACCAGAAACTTATTCACCTGGTACTGGAACTTTGTACTCTTTGACCATCAAAAGATGAATGGATAAAGAATGTGTTGTATGTACATATATGTACCAAAGAATATAATTTAGCCATGGGAAAAAAGGAAATCCTACCATTTGAGACAACATGGATGGACCTTGAAGGTACCATGCTAAGTGAAATAAATCAGATAGAGAAAGACAAACACTGTATGATACCACTTCTATGTGGAATCTAAAGAAAAAAAAAAGTCACAGTGACAGAAACTACAACAGTGGTCACCAGGGGCTTGGGGCATGGGAGAAATGAGGAGATGCTGGTCAGCTATTCTTCTGCTTTACAAAGATAAAGGAAAGTCAGCTGAGAGTGAACGAAACGAGGGAGAGCAATGCCACCAGCATTATCTATAGCTTCTTTATCTCTCGTCTCAACTACCCTTTATAGTAAGCAGAATTTATCGATCACTACTTTGTGCCAAGCATCGTTTTAAGCACTTTGTGTGTATTCATTCCATCTTCACAATTACCATATAGATAGGCACATATTAATATCTCTGTTTTATGGATGCACAAGAGGCTAACTAGCTGGAAGATGACCTTGGCATCCACTCTATTCTTCCTTTCTACAGGCCACCTGAGCTTCCCCCTTCTCAACAGAGTACCTTCCTCGGTTAATTAAACAGCAATTTGCTGTAGTCACAACTGGACAAATTATTTATTCACCACTCTTACCATGCCCTGAAAATAAAATGCACAGGCTTTAGTCTTTTAAAAATAAATGATTTGGTGCCAGAAGTTTACATCTGACTCACGGCAGCACCAAATTAACCAGTGATTAATTATCAGACTGTGAATTGCTTAAATAAACAGGGTCCTCAAGACCAATGAGCAGATAGTTAATGAACACAACCTACATTCAATAAAACCAGTACCTGTGTTCCGGCATCTATCTGTACGATGAATGACTATCAGCTGAACATACTCAGGAAGGCAGGTTACGTCTTGTGTGTTTCCTCATGTGAGAGATTCCTTAGATGAAAATTCCTTGATTTCTTTAACAGAAATCAACATTATTCCCAATTCTTACATGTTTGACTGAATCTATGAACTCCAATATGAAAATCAAAACCATAAAGTATTTCAGCTGATTCTTAAAAATGAAAAAGTCCAGAATCCTATACTATGTGTCTATTGAGAAAATACAAAAATGAATGGATAGGAAGAGGGGGAAAAAAATAAACATTGAATAATGACTTGTAACCCATTTTCCTCTGAAAATACAACCCCAAAACATAACGAAAAACAGCATTCAAAAGAAGATGTGGTATATATACACAATGGAATACTATGCAGCCATCAAAAGAAATGAAATCTTGCCATTTGCGACAACATGAATGGAACTAGAGCGTATCATGCTTAGCGAAATAAGTCAAGCAGAGAAAGACAACTATCATATGATCTCCCTGATATGAGGAAGTGGTGATGCAACATGGGGGCTTAAGTGGGTAGGAGAAGAATCAATGAAACAAGATGGGATTGGCAGGGAGACAAACCATAAGTGACTCTTAATCTTACAAAACAAACTGAGGGTTGCTGGGGGGAGGGGGGGTCGGGAGAAGGGGGGGTGGGGTTATGGACATTGGGGAGGGTATGTGATTTGGTGAGTGCTGATTCACAGACCTGTACCCCTGGGGATAAAAATACATGTTTATAAAAAATAGAAAATTTAAAAAAAAAAAAAGGTTGGGGCGCCTGGGTGGTTCAGTGGGTTAGGCCGCTGCCTTCGGCTCAGGTCATGGTCTCAGAGTCCTGGGATCGAGTCCCACATCGGGCTCTCTCCTCGGTGGGGAGCCTGCTTCCCTCTGTCTCTCTGCCTGCCTCTCCGACTGCTTGTGATTTCTCTCTGTCAAATAAATAAATAAAATCTTTAAAAAAAAAAAAAAAGGCAGGAAATGGAAGACAGGCTGGTTTCCATATAGTTCACTGGTCTTCAACTATTTTTTAATGGAAGAACCCATTAAAGAAAAATGATAACTCACACTGTATAGCCTTTATGAAGCACCAGGCACTACCCTAACACATACTAATTCATTTAATGTTCATCATAACCCTTTGATGTAAGTTTTTGTAGCATTCATGTGTACAGATGAATAAGTTAAGTTGTGGAGAGACTAAACAGCTTGCCCACAGTCACATAACAAGTAAGGGGCAGAACTAAAACTCAAGTCTGGGTAGACCTGGCTCTAAGTGTAACTAAGTGTAATCACCTGCAAGGGACAAAAAAAAAAAAAAAAGCAGCCCTTGGGGGAGCAAAAAAATCTTAGATATAAAAGTTGTGATTCTCAGGGCACCTGGGTGGCTCAGTGGGTTAAGCCGCTGCCTTCGGCTCAGGTCATGATCTCAGGGTCCTGGGATCGAGTCCCACATCGGGCTCTCTGCTCAGCAGGGAGCCTGCTTCCCTCTCTCTCTCTCTCTCTGCCTGCCTCTCCATCTACTTGTGATTTCTCTCTGTCAAATAAATAAATAAAATCTTTAAAAAAAAAAAAAGTTGTGATTCTCTAACGTATATGTAAATACATGAAGAGCTATATGGAGTATCTGTGGTATTAAAATTTCATAGGAGGGTAATAAGGAAAAAAAATGTCTCAAAGACAACTTGGGGGCAAATAATGAAAAGAAGCTTAAGAAACACTGCTCTATACTGACCTGCCTCTACCTGAAATATTATCTAGCTTGGAAGCCCAATATAGAGAATAGAATTAAACACTACATCAAATTAACAAGTTTCTGCACAGCAAAGGAAACCATCAACAAAATGAGAAGGCAATCAACAGAATGGGAGAAAATATTTGTAAATCATTTATCTGAGATAGGGTTAATATTTAAAATTAATAAAACTCATCAAAACATTGTATTAAAAATTAGCCAGAGGATCTGAATATTTTCCCAAAGACCTACAAATGGTCAACAGATAAATGAAAGGTGCTCAATATCATTAATCATCAAAGAAATGCAAATCAAAGCCACAGGGAGGTATCCTTGCGCACTTGTGAATGGCTATTATCCAAGGAATGCACACGCCCCAAGGTTCATAGCAACATTATTTACAATAGCCAAATAATGGAAACAGCCCACGTATCTATCAGCTGATGAATGGATAAAGAAGATGTGATATATATGTCCAGAATGTTACTCAGCCATTAAAAAGAAAGAAATCTTGGGGCGCCTGGGTAGCTCAGTGAGTTAAAGCCTCTGCCTTCAGCTCAGGTCATGATCCCAGCATCCTGGGATGGAGCCCTGCATCAGGCTCTCTGCTCAGTGGGGAGCCTCCTTCCCCGGCTCTCTCTACCTGCCTCTCTGCCTACTTGTGATCTCTGTCTGTCAAATAAATAAATAAAATCTAAAAAAAAAAAAAGGAAGAAAGAAATCTTGCCATTTTCAACAACATGGTTGGAGCTACAGAGTATTATGCTAAGTGATATAACTCAGGAAAATACAAGGACTATAGGATCTCATTCAAATGCAGAATTTAAGAAACAAATGAACAGAGTGGAGGGGAAAAAAAGGGAGAGGCAAAGCAGGAAACAGACTCCTAACTACAGAGAACAAACTGAGGGTCCCAGAGGAGAAGGGGTGGGGGTAAGTGAAACAGGTGATGAGTGATACACTTGTGATGATGAGTCCCGGGTGTCGTATGAAGTGTTAAATCACTAAATTACTGAAACTAATAGTACACTGTATGTTAACTGGAATTTAAATACAAACTAAGAAAAGCAGTGTTGGAGAGGATGTGGCAAACAGGAAACACTTGTGCACTGTTGGTTGGAATGTAAATGAATGGAACTGCTATGGAAAACAGTGTGGAGGTTCCTCAAAAAACTGAAATTAGAACTACCATATCCCCTAGCAAGCCCACTCTTGGGTCTCTAGCTGAAGAAAGCAAAAACACTAATTCAAGAAGATACATATATCCTCGTGTTCACTACATTATTATTTATAGTACCCGAGATATGGAAAAAGCCTAAGCATCCATCAATGGATAAATGGATAAAGAAAATATGGTGTATATGATCACTGAAATGTTATTCACTCACAGATAACTCTTCCCAGTCTGACAACATGGGTGGACCTAGTGGGTATTATACTAAGTGAAATAAATTAGTCCAGAAAGAACAAACACTGCATGATCTCACAGATACATGGAATCTAGAAAAACTGAACAACAACAAGAAACCACACCAAACTCATTTAGAAAACAGAATGGCAATTGTCAGAGTAGGAGGGAGGTGGGTTGGTGGGGGGAGTAATCAAAAACTACAAATGGGGCACCTAGGTGGCTCAGTTGGTTAAGCCTCTGCCTTCAGCTCAAGTCATGGTCTCAGGGTCCTGGGATCAAGTCCCACATCGGGCTCTCTGCTTGGCAAGGAGCCTGCTTTCTCTCTCTCTCTCTCTCTGCCTGCCTCTCTGCCTACTTGTAATCTCTCTCTGTCAAATAAATAAATAAAATCTTAAAAAAAAAATGTCCTGTTATTGGAAAAATCAGTTCCGGAGATGTAATGTGCCTCATGGTTAGTGTATTTTACAACACCATTTTGTGTTTAAAAAAATTCAGCAGGGTTGCTCTGGTAAAGAAGAGGCATGTCATTAGGATGAAGTGGAAAAAGGAAACAATCCACCTGGTAGTTTATGTGAATAAGGCTGCAATGAAGAGGGCATACAAGTTTCTGGTCAATCCCATTTTCTGTTCCTTTAGATGTATATCCAGGAATAAAAGGATTGAGCCAGCTGGTCATTCTATGCTCAGGTTTTTGAGGAACCACCCAACTGTTTGCCATTGTGGCTGGAAGTTCAGTGGAGGTTTCCAGGGGCTGAGAAGGGTCCCTATTGCTAGGCAGTTGCAGGGATGCTGTGGGGTGGTGAAAATGTTTCTGAAATAGATAGTGGTGATGGTGGCACAACACTGTGAATGTACTGAATGCCACAAAATGGTAGGCTTAAGAATGGCTAAAATTGCAAATTTTAGGCTATATGTATTTTACCACAATTTGTCAAACAATGCAATGTATCAAAAATCAATGACTTGTACACTTTAAATTATGAACGGATGGTTTGTGGATTATCTTCTACAGTTGTTCTTAAAAAAAACAAGGGGGACAATGCCAAGCCTGTAATTATCCTTTCTCAGGAAAGGGGAAACACATATGTCCCTGGGTAGCTGAAACTCAAGAAGCTAGAGAGAAAAAAAATGTGTGAAATCTTAGTTCAAATCCCAGCTTTGCTACCAATTACTGTTACTCTGGGCAAGTGCCCTGATGTTTCTGACCTTGGGTTTCCACATCTCAGAAATACAGTGTTTTATATGAGATGCAGTGAGATGGTCTCATTACGCACATATGTACCTTGCACGGCATCTCAGACCTCAAGAAATGTCCTTAGCTGCTACTTCTCTTTTGGTGAAAAGGTAGCCTTTCTCAACAAGCTACCCGGCCTGGCTCTCCTCTGTGGCCAGCCCTGGGGATCCCAGTAATAATGAGTCATCTCCTCAAGTTACTCTCCTCTGCCTGTCAATGACTCATGCACTGAGGCGGCCAAGGCCCCTTGACTAGATCATTCCCAAGACACAAAGGGCAAGTCATTTTCCTCTGAGTCCTGCAGCTCCCCCCTGGCCTCAGTAAGATTTCCACCTCCTTCCCAGACAAACTCCCTTTTTCCTTCCCCGGCCTGAGTGCAGAAACAATTCCTCAGACCAATGATGGTGGGATGTTTGGAAGGTCTTTGTGGATGACCAGGGGTGGGGGGGCCAGTTGCAGTTCTGCAAGGTCTTAGTCCATTAAGTTGTGAAAAATGAAAATGCCTGCACATAAACACTCAAAATGTATGCTAAGTGGAAAGCTCTTTTGGAAGTGGCCAAAGAAGATTCTTGACTACATTAAAGGGTGATAAGGATGGACTGGTCTTCCTAAACTAGATAAACAATCTTAGAGAAGTAAATTTACATATCTGTGATATAATAATTAAAATAATGATAATAATAACATTTCTTAGATTTAAAAAAGTGCTGATATCCATCCTTTTAGATAGGTACTGAGGTCTTACATAGAAACACGCCTGAGAGCTGCAAATACATCTTAGAATTTTAAAATACACCTCCCTCCATAGAACAGAGAAAGAGGGAGAGAGAAGGGAGGTGGAAATGGAATTGGAGAATAGAGAATATCAAGTGCTTATCTACAAAAATGTACCAGGTAAGAAAGCTGGAGAAAGAAAACAGAACCAGAGTGCCATCAATGACAGTTTCCTCCCTCAGGATCTTAACACACTTGTATCCTGGGAACACCCAATTCAAGATGAAGGTTCTCTTACCAAATGATACCATCAGGTCTCTCTAAGAAGTTCAATTAGGAAATGCCAAGCCACTTGTCTTCCCAAGGACTGTGTCCTGCCTTCCTTGGGTGGAGCGGTACAGGGCAGGCGGACTGGTCACGGTAAGTTTCTGGGGGATAGAGTGCTTCCCTGGGCTCAACTACACTTGATGAGGTGGTGACAGAGATGAAGACATCTCGGCCAGGGCTTCCAAAGTTCGTGAGTGGAGACAGAACGCTGCGAGCACTTTAGAGGAAACACACATGGAATGGTCACATGGGAGTGAGGATCAATCCTACGTAACAAAGGACATGACACAAGCGCGCATCACAAACAAAGAAATGTTCACAAGCTCAATAAGGGAAAAGGTCAGACATGGAAAGGAAAGGACTACCAAAGGGAAGATTCAAGGGCACGAAGAAGACACATCCAGGCGTGTGACTTCACAGGACAGAAAGGCAATAGGGGTACCACAGAGAACTCAGGAAAGTGTGAGGACGGTGAACACAGGACCAATCAAGGCAGGTCTTGAACGCCATGCTAAGGAGTATGCAATTCCTTCCTGAGGTAAAGGGAATGGAAATATAAGGGAAGCAATTTAGGGGTAAGGGGAAATCTAAAAATATTTTTATTTTTATTTCATTCTTAAATAAAACAGTAATGAGGTGTGGGCAGGTGTCTAGAACAAGCGATTTTGGACTGCTTAGCTCATGGCTTAGATCTGTAAATGAATGAATAAATTAACAGAATTATGAAAGAGTTTTACACTAGACAATAATAGAAGCACTGACAGGTTTTTACAAGCTCCTTTTGGCAATGTGTAGAGTATGGATCTGACAGGGCAGTACTGGGGATCACACTAAGAACAGTGCCAGCAGAATGGGGGTAGAAGTAGGACTGTAGTGGGTCGGTAAATGGAGACAGTGCATGCACAAGCTTGAGGCTAAAAGATGCTACCTAGGGGGAGTTTATGATTTTAGAGGTAGAGCAGTTAAAGAAAAGCAAGACAAGGAGCATAATGAAGAGGTATGAGAACGAAAGCAATTATAGTCCCAAAAATAAAAATTTCCAAGGTTGGACTTTTGCCCAAAACGATGGCACTGCTCCGCATGGAGGTGAAGCCCAAGCCACTAGACACCAAAGACCTCAGTGAGTGAGGAGGAGTGGCCAGGATATCTGTCACTGACAGCAACTAGAATGGGGAGCAGGTGTTATGAGCAGATGGTCGGGACTTCAAAAGAAGATCGTGTATGAGGACAGAAGATACTACTCTTGATGCAGTAAAGCTGTCTTTGGAAAAGCCGATGCTGTATTTGGGCTCCAAGGTACATTGCTTGTGAAAGAAAATGCAACCTGCACTCAGAGAACTACAGCAGAGCTGTATCCCCAGAGAAATGCAAGGAGGCTAAGAGATGAGGGGCATTCTGCAAGGAGTCCAAGGGCATTTGTTTACAAGGCAGCCCAGTTTCCAGGAAACAGTGCAATGGGAGAAATAACAAGGAGAAAGAAAGATCAGGTCAAAGGACACCAAACATAGACTTAGAAGTAGGCACTTAAAAAAGCCCATTGATAAGAAGGCCTGGCAGTTTGTGCAACGGGTCAAGATGAAGGAAATTGAAGGAAGTGTGACTCACGCAGGTGCAGGAGCAGATCACAGGCAATGTCAAAGGCCTGATGAAGCTATTCAGTCCACAAGTGCAGCCTTTGCCAAGGGACCAAACTGAAAATGCTAGGGAGGTTTCTGGCCGAGGAAGAGGAAGAACTAGTGGCAAATTTACCATGAAAACTAAATAACCCCCAACCCGACCCCCATCCCCAGCAAGAGGACTCTGCTCAGGGGTTAAAAGATGGAATCTGCAGGTGGCAGGAAGAACCACTCCCGTTTGTCATCCGGAATGTGGACAGCTTTCAGTGGGGGCGTTGCAGCGAGCCTGAGTAAGCTCGTGAGATCTGATTGTAAGTTTACAAATCTAGTCGATGGCTTCACATCGGCAGCAGTGTGCAAGCTATGGAAATCACCAACTCTACAACAAGGCCCTCTGCTCCCCAATCTCTGAGCCATCCAGCTAAACACTTCCTTGCACACCACAACCTGCCACGTCTTTGTTCCCACAGCTCACGGGAAACTCGACTTAGGTCTCTTACTCCAACCTGCTTCTTCTCTACCCTGATCCTACCAGAGCATCCTCAGCAGAATGGCCTCCCTGCCTACACTTCTGCAATGAGCCTGTTCCCAGCAACTTCAGCTCTAGGTGTGCTCACCCTAGACCTCTCCCTGTGTGTCCCAGAGCCTCCCATTGCCTGGCCACCCCTATGTTCTCCAGCTATGAGGTCTCTGCATGACAATTATTAGCAGTAGATGAAAAGATCCGGATGTATTATGTATCTGTAACATACACACATGTCTATGACCTTAGGCATATCTGTTGCCTAGTTCCTTTTCTATGAAATGGCTACTTTGTCAAAGTACTCCCACTTTGGATGGTTTTTGAGGATTGATCACATATGTGAAATGTCTAAAGAGGTGTGCCTGGAATGCAGAAGGGCCTCGGTTTTCCTCGTTCACTCCAGGAGGCAGGTGCAGCTGTTGCTGCTCCTGGAGCACATAGTATGTCTGTGCGCAGGACTCTGTTCTAAGCTCTTTCTACATATTATCTCATTTAAATCTCACTAGAACATTAGGCAGTGACATCACTCACACCATTTTATAGATGGGTAAAACTAAGGCACAGAAGAGTTCGGTAACATGCTAATGATTAGACAGCTCATACCTACCGGAGCCAGGATCCAAAGCCAGGCAGTGAGTATCAGAGTGCTCCCTCTTCACTGCTGAGCCCTCTGCCCAGCAGTCCCCACTCCCTGCTTCCTTCCCTCCTACATCACCATGGATATTCCATCTAACCTGTAACCAAGTCAGTACTGAGCCAAATCCTGAACCACTGAGTCCTAGTAACAGACTTCAACCAAGAGGATGATAAAGCTATTCAGAAAAACCTATGCATAAGGGCACCTGGGTGGCTCATTTGGTTAAACATCTGCTTTTGGCTCAGGTCATGATTCCGGGCACTGAGCAGAAAGCCTGCTTCTCTCTCTCTCCCTCTGCCCTTCTCCCTGCTCATGTTCGCTCTCATACATGCACTCTCTGTCAAATAAATAAAATTTTTTTTAAAAAAAAAGAAAGAAAAGAAAATCACATGCTTAAAAACAAATTCAAATCTTATCACCTAGCATTACTGGATGCCACTTCTCATGTGGTACCTTAGACATGGGTGTATTTAGTGTCCATCAAGGAAATGGGTGTTCTACCTACCTGTCCTTTTAGCAAAAACAGCCTTACTATCCAGAGTCCATCCTGAATTTCACTCCACAAAAAATCCTTACCTTTCCATCCTCCATTTTTCTACTGGGTCCCCTGTTTCACCTTGTACATATTACTCCTGATTCAGGACCTACTTTGATAGAACTGCGATACTGCCTCAACATCCACAGAGTCAACTTCTGTAAAGCTAAATTATATCATCAGTATTTACCATTCGTCTACTCCTCTGCTGGCCTGATTTCTTCAAAAGCAAAGGCTACCTTATATTTCTTTGTCTTTAACACTCGTGACAAACAGTACCTAATATCCACTATGAGCTAAATAAAACATACCATTGAGGACGAATAACTGGATGTATGGATACCTGGAAGGATGACGGCAGTGGAGAAAACCTAGGATGACTATCTCAGATATTAACATAAAGGTCAGAATTAAAGCATGGTCAGATAAGAACTGGTCCTATAATGAACACTTCCCCCCTCAGCCTGGTTCCTTCATTGGAGGCTCAAATATTTTTTTAAATATTTGCCTCTAAAATTGAAAATGAACCTCCACAGATTAGCACCCACTCCTATCTATGCTCCTGTGCATTTGCTATCAGCTTTAGAAATAACCTCATTTATTCACTAAGTCCCCTTTCTCCCATAACTGGGTTATTTAAACCAAAGTTATATGAAGGTCAGTTTTCAACTTAGCTGGAAATTCCATAGGTATATTTTATAATGCTCAGAAAATGTGCTGAAGTCTTTATCTAAACTTTTTAAACAACGGGGTAAAATCTATTGGGTGAGATGATCTATTTCCCAGGTTCGAAAGAGGTCTTCCTTCAGAGAAGGGAGTAGTTATTAGTAAGAAGATATTTGGTCACAAACAAATTGCCTGATGTTGGCTAAGACACATTGTATGTCATACAAATACAGCTACGATTTACTGAACACCTATTAATGCGCCAAGAAATGTGCCCTTGTTAGCTTTAATCTACAAGATTCTACTTTATAGGAAAGGAAAGTTGGGTTTGGAAGAGTTAATTAAATTTCCTAAGACTATATGACTCGCAAGTGGCAGAGCCAGAGTTGCAATCTGTGTTTATTTTGAAGTTCCAGCTCTTTCGATATATGATTCTCATAAAAAGATTATACCTAATAATAGAACTGGTTGGGAGAGAACATATCATAACAGCATTCTTCTCATCAGAACCAATATATCCTGTATCTGAGTGAAAATGTGATCTGTCTCCCCACAAGCTAGAGGTTTTGCCTCATATCCAAATTCCATCCAACAGAAAATAACCTCCATCAGACATACTCAAGGACGTTGAGTTGTCAAAGCACTACACTGTGTACCTGAAACTAATGTCATGTTGTGTGTCAACTACATTTTAAAAAAAGGAAAGAAGAAGACATTTGTTAAAGTCCATATGAAAATGACTTTCTTTTCCAAGTAAGCAGGCCAAGAAAGCCCAAGTTTAAGAAGACGTTCTCTACACTAAATGGCACCAATCTCATCATTAATTTGCCCTTCTCTAAGTATCAGGCCCTTCCATGAGCTCAAGACCACATGTCTGAAAAGTGACAGAGCCAACCCTGACTCTCAAACACGATGACCTCAAGGTTCACTGCTGTTTGTCAAAAATACGCCACCATACCATCAACCCAAATACCTGCTAGACCTGAAGAGAGAAAGCAAAGAGGGAGAACCCCAATGCCTTGTACCATTATTTATGAATCACATCATGGCCATCTTCTGTACTCCCTCCTAGAAAGGGGTGTTAACCATAATTTTTATGGCTTACATCCAACACCATCATCCATGACAAACAATGCTGTTCAATACTGGGAAGATGAACTAGCCTTTATAAATCCAGTGGAGACCAAGTGTTTCTGGACCATTTAACATCCACTCTTAGGTCATTTCTCCTCTTTGTGGACTCTTTATTGTCTCTATCACTGTACATCTCAAACTCCAGGAAGTGGCAGAACAGAAGTCAAACCCCCATAGGAGATGAAGACAGTCAACTCACAAATATACCATGTTCCAGGAGAAGCCCTGATTCCTCCATCCTCCACCAGAGCTGGAGAGAAATGAGCCTTGAGAAAGTTCCTGCCACAATGCCCCCTCCCCCAAATAAGAGCCATCATGACCATCTGTCTGTAAAAAACACCTCTTCAGCTCATATTTGTTCCAACAAAGAACGACCACGGAAAGCCTTCTGTCCCTAACACTGGATACTCCTTCCTCATTGGAAATACTCCTAAACCACTCTCTTGCTGTCCACCAAGGACCGCCAATGCTCCTGAACAATTACAAAGTCTCCCCCACTCCCCAAAATCCCTACCTTAATAGTAAGCATGCCAATCAGAGACTGTCTCAGCCTTTCCTCTTTTTACTCTGTAAAACTGACAACCCTTTGTCAAACATTCGAATCCTTTGCACAAAATTGAAAGTAACGGCCGATGGCTTCCCTTGCCACAAGTTTATGAATAAACAGCTTTATTTGTTTTGCCTTGGCCTTAGTTTTGTTTCCTACAGGATTTATACAGTTGGCAATACTAACATGCATCATAAACGAGGAGTCTGATGCATGCTTTATAACCCACTCCTTCTGTTCAGAAGCAGCAGCTACTAAAAGAGGGATGGCTTTGTCCAAAGGTGGAAAGAGACATATCCACAATTACTTTTTAATCCTAAGCGATTACTTTATTTAATTTCTTAGGTGTATTTCAAGGGATTTTTAGGTGAATTTCAAGGGATTACCACTTTGATTTTTTTTTTTTATACATGCCCTTTTACCCACCTGGAAGATGGGAATAAAAAGCAAGACAGACATGTTAATCTAAGTAAACCGATTTCCATATGCTCAATACACCTATTTACTTTTGCAATCTATTAGATTTTTCTCTTGGTCCAGGATGAACTCAAGGGTATGATACGTAAAATGAGTAATCCCTGCCTTAGCATCGCTTTACTCTGAACAATTATGCTAAAATAGCTGTCATTCAGCATTTTGATCTATTTCCCATCCCCCACCCATTTAGGGGCTTCACTTCTCCTTTTATCTCAAACTCTTAGACCAGCTGTGTCCTATCTCTGGGTTGTGATATTGACTAGCCTCTCTCTAAATTCACACAGATGCTATCTTCAGATGATGAATCGGAGCAGACTACCCATATAATTGATCTCAAATTCCCCGTGCCCCCGACAACCTTTAGCTGTGGCATTTTGAAGGACTTTGCACCTCTTTGAAAAATTAAATGCTGATGAGAATTCTGATGGGAAGACGTCTCTCTCTACCTAAAAAATGCTGCAGATCTCCCAAGAACTGTGAATGCTGACCTCTATAACCATTTTGAAGATAAACTTTTAATAAATTAGATGTCTGTGGTAAGAAACTAATACTCTCTCACTTTGCAGCTGGGGAAAAAAAAAAACAAAACTGTATTTACTTGACCTGTACATGCAACATAAGATAGTGTGAAGGAAAAATGACTTGTTGTTATCAGTACAAATCCGCTGAATTTGTCCAGCTTATGGATACAGCTGACCCAAGAAGAGGCAATGAGTTGGTAGACAGAACATATAAAGGCATTGAGCTCAAATGCAGCTTTTGGTCTGGGCTTACTCACTGAATTGTATTACTCACTATATTGTTTTACTGTATTGCTTATTCACTGATTGTTTTAAGCAAATAAATTTATCTGATCTTCAGTTTCCTTATATGAAAACCTAATTCTACCTCGCAGAATAATTGTGATAATTAAAGAGAAAACAATCGGTGCACCTGGGTGGCTCAGTGGGTTAAAGCCTCTGCCTTCGACTTGGGTCATGATCCAAGGGTCCTGGGATCCAGCCCTGCATCGGGCTCTCTGCTCAGTGGGGAGCCTGCTTCCTCCTCTCTCTCTCTCTGCCTGCCTCTCTGTCTACTTGTGATCTCTCTCTGTCAAATAAATAAATAAAATCTTTTTTAAAAAAAAGAGAGAGAGAAAACAATGTACAACATAGATGCAGGTGTATAGAAGTACTCTACTTACTTCCATCAAGATTATTATTTTGCCCAGACTGCTGTGTATGTTTGAAGCTCAAATTCCGTCTATTAGCTGTATTAAGAATGCCTTGTAAAGTCTCTCAAATTCACCTCCTCCAAACATAAAGTTAACATTTAGCTAAATGAAAACACTAGTGCTCTTAGTGAGCTGCAAAATCAAAATCATCTTTTTCTAAAATAGGTCATATGCCCAAAATTAAAACAACTGTTTAATGTCACAAAGTTCACTGCTTAAAACTCTAGAGGATGAAAAAGAGGATACAGAGCACTCTCTTCCTTCTTTCTTAATCTTTGGCCCCTTCTTTTTTTCCACATTGGGAATAGTCACTCAACTTGCATTACTGAGAGCAAAACAAGTGAGTGTGGACAGGTGCAAGGGTGTGACACAGCCTTTGTCTACAAGCCCATGGGGGAGAAGGTGCCTACCACATGCAACTTACCCAGGTTCCTTACTCCTTCCAGAAAGCATTTCCTAAGCAAATATGCATTTCAAGCATGGAAGATAGAAAGATAATGCAGCTGCCCCTCACATATAAAACAAAACAAACAAACAAACAAACAAAAAACCCCTACATCAGCTTCATGGGGTTCCCACTTCAACTTCAGCCTTCAAAGTTCACTCCTCATGAATCAGATCATATCCCTCTCTCGCTTAAAACTCACCTTTGCTTTCTTTTTATATTTAGAATAAAACCCGACTGGCTTCCTGTGGTTCTTTCATGACCTGACTTCTACCTGTCTTTCCTACATTTCTGTCCCAAATTTGATTCCACACCAAATTTTTTTTTAATTTTTTTTTGACATATAATATATTATTTGCCCCAGAGGTACAGGTCTGTGAATCATCAGACTTACACAATTCACACCACTCACCATAGTGTCCATAACCAAACCACCCTCTCAGCCCCCACACCCCCAGCAGCGCTCAGTTTGTTTTGTGAAATTAAGACTCTCTTATGGTTTGTCTCCCTCCTGATCCCATCTTGTTTCATTTTTTTTCCTTCCCTACCCACCAAACCCCCTACCCTGCCTCTCAAATTCCTCATAGCGGGAGATTATATGATAATTGTCTTTCTCTGACTTATTTCGCTAAGCATAATGCCCTCTAGTTCCATCCACATCATTGCAAATGGCAAGATTTCATTTCTTTTGATGGCTGCATAGTATTCCACTGTGTGTGTGTGTGTGTGTGTGTGTGTGCGCACGTGTGTATACACCACCTCTTCTTCATCTATTCATCTGTTGATGGACATCCATAGTTTGGCTATTGTGGACATTGATGTTATAAACTTTTGGGTGCATTTGCCCCTTTGGATCACCATATTTGTATCTTTAAGGTAAATACCCAGTAATACGATTGCTGGGTCATAGGGGAGCTCTATTTTCAACTTTTTGAGGAACCTCCATGATGTTTTCCAGAGTGGCGGCACCAGCTTGCATTCCCACCGACAGTGTAGGAGGGTTCCCTCTTCTCTGAATCCTCACCAACATCTGTATTTCCTGACTTATTAATTTTGGCCATTCTGACTGGTGTGAGGTGGTATCTCATTGTGGTTTTGATTTGTATTTCCCTGATGCTGAGTGATGTCAACCACTTTTTCATGTGTCTGTTGGCCATCTCACACCAAATTTCTATCTGTTTTTTGAACATATATCCAGGTCATTCTTCCACTGGGGCATTTCTGGTTCTCTCCAAATTATCTAAAATAATCTTTGGCCAAAGCTGGTCCCTTCTCATCCTTCAGGTCTTGATTCAAAGGTCACCTCCTCAGATGGCCTCCCTAAAGATCAGGATAAAGAAGCACCTCCCACAGTCACTTGTCATCCTCTGCCACCCTGAAATACAGGGCTCGTTGACTGTTTGCTATCTGTCCCTTCCAACAGTAGGTTGGTCTCATGAGAGTAGAAATCTTGTCTTTCTTGTTCACTATGGTATTCTCTTCTTAGACTATCTAACACATACTAGGACCTCAGTAAATATTTTTAATGAATAAATGAATGTATATACATGTTTAAGAACAGGTTTTTAATTTTATGTGCTAGACTTGGTTATAAACACATTAACTGAATGGCCTCCTTCAAACTTCACACTGGAAAAGTTAAGTACTTCTTACATTCACGGTATAGATAAGGAAACAGAAGTTCAGCACTTCTAAGTTCTAGTCCAAGGTTACACAGCTAATAAAGGTCAAATCTAGGATTCCACACCAGACAGCCTAACTCTGGAGCATATGCTCTGAACTGTCACTGGAATAAAGAGAAAGTCCCTGATGTTGTGTTGTTAACTGGTCTGAACATACCATCAAGCCCTCGAACAACAGTACTACAAAAAAGATTAGTTTCGAGACCCAAGTGCACTGCCCTTGTGCCATAAGGACAAAGGGGATCATGTACAGTGAGATGATAAGCAGTCTCTTGTACTTACACACCACTTGCTAACAAATTATTTCCCACCTGGAAATAACCATGGTGCCTGTACCCACTTGATATCCCAGCACAACTGGCCCAGCAAACAACCATTTATCAAGAAAAGTCCTTGATCCTAATATGGAAAGCCAAACTCTCATCCTTGAACTATGCAAATTAGAGTCAATCTCAATCAATAAATCAAGCTATCAATACAACTAATATCTTTTGAGCCAAGTGCCACATTTAGAATGTATTCATTATCTTGTTTTAACATCCCAACAATCATATGCTACAGGTGTTATTCTGATCACTCTATCATTAGATGAAAAACTTGATTGAATAGCATACTGGTTTATCTTACATCAATAAAACAGCCAGAAGGACTAGGAAACTGAGGTAAGGAGAAGTAATTAACCTTGACATTCATATACCCAGGACCTCAGAGCTCAAGAGCAGCTCAGAAAACAACCTCATTGTTAGATGCGGCCACAACCTTGAACAAAAAAGGGAGACAGGCACCTCTTCCTCAAGATATTTCAATGACATCTACCTGGAAATCAGTATAACAATACAAATCTACAGTAACTACAGTGAGAACAGAAACCTCCCTGGAGTTTTGCAAAGTAAAACCTGCAACACCATGAGTAATGTTCCTGCCATATCTCTTTTTTAAGGCTTTTAGTACTTTTTACAAAAAATGAAATTCCAAAATAGGATTATAAAACCTAATAATGCTTACCTTATACAAAATGACTTTTAATGGTAACAGTACATTTTTATTGTGTCATTGGCAAGATAATTATTTTTAAAAACCTGAAGTCTGTTAATTTATAGTACACTAGACGGCAGTGAGTCTGGTAATAAGTTGAAGTTTAAAGTGGTATGAGAGAAGATTCCTTCTAATGCTGTCAGAATGTCTCTGTTATTGTAGGCATGATTTTATAGGGCAATGTCTACAAAGTAACAGGTCATGTATGAACAGGCCTCCCACTCTGTCCATGATAGGCCTGGAACCCTAACACAATTCATAATATAAGAGCAAAGAAGAGGTGTTCCAAGGAGTGTATAGTGTAGTGACAGTGGCACCACAATGGATACAATCAGCAGTAAGACTCACAGTAAGTTATTTTTGTCTCCAAGCGACTTTTTCTTCCAAAGATGTCTTACAGAAGGAAATTCAGCAGCAAAGTTTGGGAAGAGTGATCCTGGCCTGGGCAAAGTCCCTCCTATGGCTTCTGACCTCAAGTCATCTACTGCCTCAAACAGTAACACTCTAAGCAACCTGCTGGCCGTGACCAGTGGTCCACCACACGCCTAACCATTTTCTTTTAAGATGCCATGGTCCTTTGATATTTTTGACCTTCTTATATTCTTGACCTTTTTTGACTTTTGACCCCTGATATTTTTTACCTTCTCAATGACCCTGCAAAAAAAAATATACTGACTTTATTATCATCTAGAAACTTGCTCCCTTCTTCCTACTTCACCTGGGAGCTGGCTAGATGTCCACTCTTGTTGGCCAGTCTGTTGATTCACTGACCTCGGTCTGAAGGTCCATTCTCCAAGCCTGAGGCTCTGGCTGCCCAATACAGCCCAGCACAGGCCCCACTCTCTGCATTCCCACTCATCCAAACTATACCAAGGACTCTAAAGCTTTCCACTTTTCTGAGCCTTTCTTCTACTAAGTCATGCTATAAGAAAAACAAAGTAGCTAATAATAATAATAATACTTACCTAAAACCATGCCTTACGTTTTTGTACCTTGAATAGGGACTTTTGATTCAGACATGGGGAAGTACAAAGCATTTCAGGCTAAAGAAGCCAAGAAAATAGAGAAAAGGAGTAAGAAAATAGGAGTTTGTGTACAAAAAGCAATTAGTGTCACTGTTGAGAGCATAATATATATTAAGAGAATAGGCACAGGTAAGTCTGGAGAAAAATGGCACTGGAACTAGATCCTAGAGGGACTTTTGCTAAAATAAGAGAGCCCAACCTTTGTTGTTCAGTTGGTAGAAGGAAGCCACATATGTCCCCACTTGCTGAAATTGTTGTATCTGGGCTGTACTTTAGAAAGATAACTTTGGCAGCACAGGGAGGAGGGACTAGAGGAAAATAATTAAAAGAGCTTGTTTTTTATGCAGACCTTCATGAAAAAATTGTCATACACGGACAACAGTCTGCATCTGCATCTTTGATGACTATAATTAAATGATAAGAGAACAGTGGATACTCTGCAGTTGCAGAGAAAGAGTATATAAATACGTTATTTCTAAAGAAACACCTTGATTCTTTTCTAAATTAATCTGTATTTCACAGAAAATGATTTTTTTTCTTTTAGTTTTTGGTTTTTGTCATACTGAGTCCACCTCAACAGCCTCAACAGCCTCATAGTCTATATAAAGCCCCATTCACCTGAATGGAGCCCTCGAGTGTTTGATGAAGGCCTAGAAAGCTTGTCCCAATTCAGTTGCCTAAAACAAACCTCCCTTTGATGCTGAGTGCCAGAAAAACCACCACTACTATAAAGAATTTGGCTGTAATTTTCAAGGACCCCACAGCAAATGTAGATGAGATATCAAACTGTAAGAGGTCAAGATGCTATTTGGAGGAAAATGGTATATTTCTGTGAAAAGGCATTAACTTGTGGTTCAGACTGTGGGTTCTGGAGTCAAGAAGCCTGGGTTTAAATTTCAGTTCCCTCACCCGATCTCCATGGACCTGAAGTTACTTAACTTCCTAACCTCCATAAGGACAATAGTAGTACCTCATAAGATCATTTTATGAATACATGAGATAATGTATGCAAACCACTTAACACATCGTTGTTACTCATATGACTTCATTTCTATTTTGTAGAGAGATCAGTGAGTGCTGGATGCAGACTAGATGGGATAAGGACAAATGAGAAAGGAAAAAGGAAGAGCAAAAAGAAGCTACTTCACTAGGACACAAAACAAATCACGGCACTTTGAACATGGGGGAGAAGCAGATGGATATGAGAAATTTTCTGTATAAAATGGATAGAACTGGGGCGCCTAGGTGGCTCAGTGGGTTAAAGCCTCTGCCTTTGGCTTGGGTCATGATCCCAGGGTCCTGGGATCGAGCCCCACACAGGCGGGGAGCCTGCTTCCTCCTCTCTCTCTGCCTGCCTCTCTGCCTACTTGTGATCTCTGTCTGTCAAATAAATAAATAAAATCTTTAAAAAAAAAAAAAAGATGGATAGAACTGGTTGATGAGACTTGCTTGATGCAGTGAAGAAGGACTCTCAGGCTTCTAGCATTATAACAAGAGGTAATTGTATAAAAACATACAGACTGCCAGGGACATCTTTAGAAAGTCAGGAGTTGAGTTCAGGACACTTTATGAATTTTAAAAAGTAACTGAGCAATTCCATACAAACTCACAGCTCAAAAAAGATTTGGGCTGAAGATCTAATATGACCACATCTAATATGAACTTCTAGGGGGAAAAAAAGGAAGAAGAAAAGAGACCAGTCTCTTAGAAAACATTAAATTTTGAGTTTGGTGAGAAAAAGAGTGACCAGAGAGATGGGAGATTAACCTGTCACAAAAGAACAGGGAAGGAAGTGTCCCAAGAAGAGGAGTAGTAGTTAACATCAAATAACATCAAATGTCACTAAGAGATCCAAAAGATGATGACAGGGAGCGGTTCCTTGCATCTGGCAACATGTAAATCAAAGCAGAAAAGTAGGATTGGAAATGGGATTGGAACAGATGTGAGTCAAGAACTAGCAACAGCCCGGAGAGACAATTCTTAGAAATGGCCTTGAAAGTACAAAGATGGGGCAGTAGCTCTTAGACAACATGGACAAAGAAGACATTTTTTGTAGGATGAAAAGTAATGATGGTATACTGATGGAAATAACAAAGAGAGGATGAAATTGATGACACAGAAGGAAGAGGTGACAAAGAAGCAAGGTGCTTGGAAAGATGAGAAGGCATGGGATACAGAGCAGAGGCAAGGACTGGCCTTTGAAGCTGAGAAGCACTTATTGAAGCCAGAAAGAAGACTATTTTGAGTACTTATACAGGTAGAACTGGATATTGGGCAATAAAGTAGTTCTCATCCAGGGACTTCTATTTTTCTCAGTGAAAAATAAGGTCACAAACCAAGAGTGGTAGTTGTTGGAGGCCACGGCACAGCTGGAGTCGTGGATCAAACCAGGCCCTGACCTGTGTCTCCTTTAAAGTCCGGACACCTTGATAAGGGGTTAAGGACATGAAAGTTGAGTAACACTGAGAAAGGGTCTGTGCTATGTGTCCTGCGCTCCCCTATGTGACTTCCCACACCCTCTCCCTACAGAAGGGAATAATGTGGTCAGGGTCATGAATTCTTAGTTGGTCCCTGTTGTTCCTGTACCTCCCATAACCCACTCCCTGGTTGACTGTCTTGCTAATGGCATTAGCGGAGACTACCTGGCACCAGGAGGTTTGCTTATAGTTAATGTATACTTGTTATAGAAACTTGCAGTCATCTGACTAGGTACTGATGTATTACTCCTCCTATTGTGGCTTACCTTATAAATGCTTGTAAGATGTGGAATAAAATCAGCACTGTTGGACATCCTCCTCAGTGTCCCTCCTGCCCCCATCTCTTTGTCTCTTAATTTCTTTTCACCGTCCTCTTAACCCTCACGTTTTCCTGGTCGATTTGTCACGCTGGCCGTGACAGGTAGTGCAGCCTAAGAAGGGCAGGTTGAGAGCTTGAGGAGTAAGAGAAACTATTCAACTTATTAGGAGGTTAGTTGATTATGGAGTAATAATGAATTTCTAAGTGAAATACTGTGATCCTAAGTGTGAAATAAAATCCGTTCACTTGGTTGCATTTTTTTCTTGGTAATGTTCAGCCACTTGTGAACACATGTGAAAAAGTTGGATAATTGAGTTCATCCAAGGTTAAGGTAAGTACAATATGGAAGAGAAGAACAAGGAGATTGGGAACGATGTTCCAGAAAGTGATTATAATGATGAGCCAGATGGAATTTAATCGGCACCAAGATGGTACAGATGGAAGTTAGTCTGTACAAAGAAGCAAAGGAAAAACATGAGGAGGTCTAAGAATCAGGGAAAAGAGATGAAAGCAATAGATTAAACCTTTCAGTGAGGTAAAATAACTTTACCACAGTAGTTCAGCAAGGAAGGTGGAAGTACAGAATTTTCTGCCTGAAGAATGAAATGATTTAAAATTTCAGAACAGTTTCCATTTTCGATGACAAATCCTTGAGCATGACTAGGAAATCATTAATATACCAATATTGTTTAAACCATGAGAAGGAATGGACGGAGAGCTATGATTGAGTGGAAAAATAGTCGTTCAGGAAACTGAGATATCAACATGGATAGGTTCACCATACACAGGTTGAAATTACCCAGAATCATGACAAGAACTGGCATAAAGAGAAAAACTGTGAACGAGAAGACACATGGATAAGGAAAATAATAGCAGAGGATCGCAAGAGCAGGGCAAGATCGGTAAAGTTGAATGGCAAGGATCCCCAAATGAGAGATGTTTTTGTTACCAATTCTTGGAAGACAAGTTGACAAGATCTACTAAAATTTGAAATGTATATACTTTTGACATAATCCATTTGCAGGATATTTTTCTATAGATGAACATAATCACCCTGAACACAAGAGATAAATTCAAGGATTTTCACTGAAACACTTTTTGTCGAAGCAAGCCCGGTAACAACTGAAATATTCCCCAGTAGTGGTCTAATTAAATAAATCATGCCAGAGCTATAGAAAGGAAAACGGAAGAAAGCACCATTTTTCAATTATAAAAATATGATGAGGGTTAATTCAGGTAATATTTGTAAACCACCTGCAATGATTTACACATCGCACAGTGTAATGCGCACAGTGCCTAGCCACATCCCCAGTATGTAAGAAAAAATATTAACTGCTATTATTATTACCTTATTACATTATAGTAATGAATCACAAGCCAACATGTTCAAACCAAGGCCATCATTCTATCTTTCCCCTCCTCATACAGAAACCACTTTCAGGGCGCCTGGGTGGCTCAGTGGGTTAAGCCGCTGCCTTCGGCTCGGGTCATGATCTCAGGGTCCTGGGATCGAGTCCCGCATCGGGTTCTCTGCTCAGCGGGGAGCCTGCTTCCCTCTCTCTCTCTGCCTGCCTTTCCGTCTACTTGTGATTTCTCTCTGTCAAATAAATAAATAAAATCTTTAAAAAAAAAAAAAAGAAACCACTTTCAAAAGGTGCCACTCTCCCCAAGAAGAGGTTTGTTAAGAATCTCTAATATCTTCCCTTCTCTAACACACATTTGTAGCTCTTAAGCAACTAACAACTGGCCCCTTCCATTTGTGTCATCTTTATTTTTCACAGTTACTTTCTGCTCTAATCAGCCCTATAAGCTACCTTTCCTAATAGAATAAGAGCATGTAAAAAGTATTAATTTACATCAAAACACAGGTGTGGCTAATACAGGAAAGATGTTAGGGATACAAGAGCCCCTGGAAGGGGAGTAAAGGAAGAGAAAACAAAGTACTCATGAAGCTTGCACCACAGTTCAGAGTCCGGATGAGACTTGGGACTCAAGGCCCCACACTTGGCGCCGTATAATGTAGGACAGACATTAGGGTTTGAAGCCAACGCCCAAGAAAGAATTCTTGAGATGTTGTTGGTGCAAAAAGGTGATTTTACTAAAGCACAGGGACAGACACGTGGGCAGAAAGAGCTGCTCTGGAGTCATGAGGAGTGGTCCATTATATACTTTCAAGTTGGGAGGGGGTTAGGGATGGCGTAAGTCTCTGAGGAATTTTGGAGCAAGGTTTCCAGGATCTCAGGGGGGACTGGCTATTGCCAGAAAAAAGGTCATTTATTACCATCTAATAAAACATCAGGCATGAAACCCTTTAGATATTTATCGATGGGCCATATGCTTGGGAAATGATAGCTGACAGGTATCTTGGGGGGCTTAGAGACAAAGGAAGTTTCCAAAGGAATTTTTTTTAAGATTTTATTTTTTATTTATTTGACAGAGAAAGAGATCACAGTAGGCAGAGAGGCAGACAGAGAGAGGGGGCAAGCAGGCTCCCTGCTGAGCAGACAGCCTGATGTGGGGCTCCATCCCAGGACCCTAGGATTATGACCCGAGCTGAAGGCAGAGGCTTAACCCATTGAGCCACGCAGATGCCCCTCCAAAGGAATTTTTATATGTTAAAGTAGACTTACTTACAGGATCCTGGGTGCAGGTTCAGACTAGGATTGGCTTTGGCCCTTAGCAAAGTATTAACAGTGAGGCAGTTGAGTCCCTAGAAAAATGTCACCCTGCCTCCTTCAAAGACTTGTCAGTGGGCTCTAGGTGGTAAGTAAATTTAATAATTTTTATTTGTTTCCCACATCATGGCCACACAGCATAAATCTGGCATGCAGTGCTGTGCTTGTTTCAAATATTCCAACAATTCTAAAAAATTCGAAATAATCTGGTACTTATGCTTTACTTCTTTCTTGAACAATAATTATTTAGGAGATTGGTTTGATATACATTTCTGAGCTGTTGAGGCTTTTAAGTTTTTGAAATGACTGCCGTTCTTTCAGAGTTTTCCTGTGCCAAAATTTCTGGGTTTCCCTGCCTAATTTCTGGGTTTAGGGACTTCACTGGTGGATTTCTAGTACCATCGTTGGTAATGTTCTAGAAACATCTGAAAAACAGGTATATTTGTATAGGGTACAACATTTGATATGTATCTATCCATTTTTATTAATTATTGACTCCTTCTGCTCATTTTTGATTTGTCACAGAGCAGTACTTTAAAACCTGTTACTCTAATTATGTTTCTGTCAGTTTCTCCTTGTCTAACAGATTTTGCTTTATGTGTTTTGATGTTTTATTAGTAAACACAGATTCCTATCTGTGATGCCTTTCTCATAGGTTTTACCCTTCTTTTTATTTTTTCTTAAGATTTTATTTATTTATTTGACAGAGATCACAAGTAGGCAGAGAGGCAGGTCGGGGGGGTAGGGAGCAGGCTCCCTGCTGAGCAGAGAGCCCCATGCAGGCTTGATCCCAGGACCCTGGGATCATGACCCTAGCCGAAGGCAGAGGCTTTAATCCACTGAGCCACCCAGGCATCCCAGGTTTTACCTTTCATCAATATTAAGTGACTTTTCTCATTTCATGTCTTTTGCATTGATTTTTTTTTTTTTAACTTTGGTGGATATTAATACTGCCTCCCCTGCATTCTTTCTGTTCTGATTTATTTGTTAGACCTTGGCCCAATTCTGTAATTTTATTTTTTACTTATAGCTTTTAAAATCTGAATATAGTTGATTTTTTAAATACAAAGAAGGTTTTTGCCTTAAGCGTTTATGGTTAATGTATACCATATGCTTAATCTATTATCTTGGGTTTGACTTTCTGTTTCAGGCTCCATCACCATTTGTCTATTTCCTCATTTTATTAAGAGGACCGTGCTGGTTTGCCTACACCTTCTGTGGAGATTCAAGAAGACAGACCCTCAACCTTCAACTCTACTAGTATTTTCAGATTTTTCAAAACCAGAATCATATTCCTCTCTCATGTTATTATATCATAGATATATATAGCAATCTAATTCTTCAGGGTCATATGTGAAATACAAAATTTATCATGCTTTCACTTCTATTTCTATGCAACATGTTTCCTTTTAGGTTTACATTTTTAATACATGCTTTTCCTGGGCAATTAATTTACATTAAAATGATTTAAGTTGCATTCTAAGAGCAATCAGCTTTGATTCTCATCTGTGTTCTTTCATAATATGATTACTCCATTCTTGAGCTCTTTATTTTAAATTACTTCGGGTTACATAGAATGCTTCTTTCAAAGGGTGAATTTTGAGCCCTTAGAATTTCCATTGTCATAATACATAAAGAACGATTTGGCTGAACTGGCATTTCTTGGATCACATATTTTTTTCCATCAAAACATCATTTTCCTTGTATCTTTTGATGCCTTCTTTTGCACAAGAGAAGGCTGGGACCCCCTGATTTTGTTTCTCTGAGGCTATCCTCTTATTTTCATTTTTATTTCTTCCTCTCCAGGATTTTGCTGAATTTTTTAATTCTTTATCTTTGAAAGAAGCCATCAGAATATATTTAAGCATAGGACTCTTTCTGTTATTGTTACCCACACTCTTTTCTTCTACGGAGGTTTTTTAAAAATCTTTATTATATAATTAACCTAATGCTCCTTGGAGTTTCCCACTTGAGAAGACTATTACAGCTGCATTCTATCCACAACCTTCTCATCCACCTTAATTTTTTTGTTCTTTCCCTCTGCTTTCTAAGACTATTTCAAAGTTTGAAATACCTACCACCAATTCTACTTTCTGCCATGTTACTTATGTTAGAGTGTAACGCTTGGTTGGCTCAGCGGGTGAAGCCTCTGCTTTCAGCTCAGGTGATGGTCTCAGGGGCCTGGGATCGAGCCCCACATCGGGCTCTCTGCTCAGCAGGGAGCCTGCTTCTCCCTCTCTCTCTCCCTGCCTCTCTGCCCACTGTGAGCTCATCTGTCAAATAAATAAAATCTTTAAAAAAAAATTTTAATTCTGCTCTTTAATTTTCATCATTCTTACCATGGTTTCCTTACTCAGTAGGTCTATCATCTCAGATTGCTCTCCAGTTTATTGGCTTTTTATAGCATTTTGACATCTCCTTGTGATAATTTTTTTCCCTATCTTAATGAGATACCACATAAAATTGCCTTTCGCTCCCGTGGAGCATCATCTACAAGAGTATGCATTTCCTCTAGTCCTTAGAATAATATGGTCTTATGTTATTCTAATGAATTTTTAAATAAGCTCATTTCCTTTGCTTTTCATACATCTTGAAATGAATGGAGAGCAAGTCAAAACTAGTGATTACTGGGTGCCAGTGACCCTCTCCATCCCTACTTTTACTCCCTTGGGTACTTGTTGTTTGTCCTTGCACATCTAAAATTAGAAGCTGGGATGGGAGGGACAAAACTGATTCTGGTTTCTGACAACATTCACCAATAAAGCTCTACTGGCCTGAGACCGTGTCTTCTCTTACCCTTCCCTGACTGGCTCTGTGATTCTGAAAAAAGATTTCTGTCCTAGGAAACAGACATGGTTTGTGGTCTTTAATGTTAATTCAGTCTATGAAAAACAGTAATTCTTAGTATATATATGAGTCCAGGTCATTTTCTACATCAGCCCCTGCCTACAGCATTATATGTAATAGAGCCAAAGAGGTGAGCAAGGTGTCATGCTTTGCTTAGAGCTATAGTTACAGTCTCTAATGGAGCACAGGGAGGAACTGATGGGGGCAGCTGAGGAAAAAACTCAACTCTGTCTACGTAAGAGCACACACCCCTTGTCATACAGGGCCAGCCTCATTTCTGGTTGATGCACATTCTACCTCCATGCTAGACACTGACGGTAAGCATGGGTTGAGGCTGCTTCCAATCTTTTTCCTATTAGCTGTGCTGATCACAACACACACAGAGTAAAAAGACTGTCTTCACAACTGTGTTTCTCAATGCAACCCACAAAGCATGAGAGTCTGTAGAATTTCCTCCAGATGCTGGAAAACTGTTTAGTCATCTTTAGTTAACCGTTTAGGAGTGCAATTGTTTATGTGTTCATAAAAATTGTCCAGAATCGGTAAGAACCCAAGAGAGACAGAATCAGAGAAACTAGCAGATTCCAACTTATTCAAGGACCAGTCTTCCTTCCTTACCATTCTCAATAACCATGTTCCTTCTGACTGCTGTGTCACATGACCCATTACAGAAAAATGGAAAAGTAAGAAGAACACTGCAGGAAATTTACATTCTTATGAGTTTCCAAGTGAAATGAGCCAAAAACACTATAGAGGTAAAGTCTTGGCTAAGACTGTTCAGATCCTATAGCACTCATGGTTATTTCAAGCATAAAGCTCCCTCCTCTGGGGCGCCTGGGTGGCTCAGTGGGTTAAAGCCTCTGCCTTTGGCTCAGGTCATGATCCTAGGGTCCTGGGATTGAGCCCCACATCGGGCTCTCTGCTCAGCAGGGAGCCTGCTTCCTCCTCCCTCTCTCTCTGCCTGCCTCTCTGCCTACTTGTGATCTCTATCTGCCAAAAAAAAAAAAAAAAACTTTAAAAAAAAATTAAATTAAATTTAAAAAGCTCCCTCCTCTTGCTTGGCATTATAATGAAAACAGGCATGTATAAATGAAGGGTATTCCAGAATGGAACAGTAGCTTACTAATTACCTTAACTCATGCGGAGGGAAAGCATACAGAAAGGTACTTAGAAGGGTTTGTGCAATAGACAAGGGAGAGGTCAAGATGGAGATTAGTACCTTTTAAATGCACAATCAAAGATACTGTATTTGGGAATTATTAATGATAAAACTTGTTTCTCCTGCTGAATTTGATTGTACTACAGATAATAATCTTATGTAGGAAAGAGGGGAAGTCCATCAAATGAAAAACTGACATAATGTTAGATTTCTGAAATACTTCTTTACCCTATGTAAAATCAATCATAAAATCCTGTTAAAATTCCAGAAAATTATCTTAATTTTTCCCTGCATTTCTGCCTACACACCTTTACTTGCTGACATGGTCCAAATTCAAATCTGTGTCTTCCATCTGGAAAGCATAATAGCCTCCTACTTGTATTCTTCCAGAGGTTTCTGAGTTTGGCTGTGCATTAGAATCATCAAGAAAGCTTTTAAAAAAAAGTAATCATATATGAAACTCGGTGGTATATAAGGTCTATCTCAATAAGGTGATTAGAAACAATCTCTATACAATCTGCTGCCAAATTCATTAGATCTGAGTTGTTGAAAAAAAAAAAACAAAAACAAACAAACAGCTACCCAGGTGATTCTGAAGACTGTCAGCCGTGTGCAGGGTACCTCTGTATTACAGCAGACTGCCCAGCTAAGAATGCAGCTGCTTTCTCCATCAGTGCTTTTCAAGTGTTAAAGTGCCTACACATGATCTGAAAATCATGTTAATACTCAGAATCTGATTCAGTAGGTCCGGGAGGGTCTTAAAAGTCTGCATTTGTAGTAGACCCCCTGATGATACTGACACCACCAGTCTTAGACCCCACTTGGAGTAGCAAGGTCCTTGACCTCCTAGAAGGAGCTGCTTTCATTTACCCCTGAAACCCATCCTCAACTATTAAGGCTTAAAAGTCTAGTCTAGACTCTAGTTCTCTGACCTGTGATTCCAAAGGTCTGTTTTCTCCAACCTCTGACTACTCTGTATGCTACTATTGGAAGAAGCTAGCTTCCCATTTCTTTCCAGCTAAACTGTATTATGTTTTGCCTAGATGAAGCCTCTTTAAAATTACTTCCACTCCCTTCACATTTCTCAACCGATAATAGGAAAGATTTACTTATTATTTATAGCACTTAATTGGCTGAATCCAGCTACAGGAACAATTTTTAGAAATAATTACTAAGATATGCAGTCATAAAACTGACGTATTTTGTACTGTTTTCACCTTCTTCCTTTAATCCAGAAAGCCCTCTCTGACTGCTTGCTCCTAACCACCTTTACTTCTGTGAATTGATATTTTATCTGCATACCCACCAAATAGCCCTTGATTGCCTACAGCCATGATGCCATGCATTGGCTTTAAGCATCAAAGTCTTCCTCTATCCACTAAGACTTGCAGATCTGAGGGGCTGAATTCTTCTTTGGCTCAACACTGAACAGTTACACCAGGACTTAAATGGAAAATCATCCACTCATTCATTAGATAATTTGTACTTACTGACATCTATGTATATCCAACCACAGATTCCCAAAATAGTTAGACAGCAGTAGACCAAAACTTGGTTTGTATCTGTACTTTTCTTTCTTCTATTGAGGAAACAGACTCAAGCCATCCTGGAAATTGCACACTCTGATTCTTTCTTTAAACTCTCTAGGCATTGAGAGTCTAGATCAATCCTAAGTCAATTATTCAAAGGTGGCCCATGATGACGACCAACGATTATCTGCAAAATGCTAGAGCGAATTCAGATTTATTATCTGCCTCAAAGGTGACAAGACAAGATAGACACCCACTTCCAGAAAGTGGCAGGCTCTGCCCTAAGACATCTTCGACCACACTGGCCATGAGCAGCCTACAACATCAACAGCAGAGAGGAAAGGGGAGGGATGTCACCTAGGAAGAGAGGGCTTGGGAATCTTTGGTGTTACAAATGATGAGGAAGTGAAGGAAAAAAGAGCAAGCTAGATTAAAAGGTTAGGGACATATTCCTCCATCTTGTGTATGGTCAGGGACATATTCCTCCATCTTGTGTATGGTCAGGGACATATTCCTCCATCTTGTGTATGGTCAGGGACATATTCCTCCATCTTGTGTATGGTCAGAGACATATTCCTCCATCTTGTGTATTTGAGCAGGAAGTAAAACACATGTTAGTGAAATGTGGGCTATGCTTGTACTGCTGACTAAAGATGTACACATATGGCTAATGGCACATATTCTGAATAATCAACAGGAAAAGAAATGTTTTGCTTCTCAGACAACAAAATTAGGGCATGTTATTCCTCACTGACGTTGCCTAAGGCAGCCATGTCTCATTACAGCTTTGAAGCATACGTTCTTCATTCCTTTCTCAGTTCCTCTTTACGGATTTCTCTGGCATGAACAGTAGTTCTGTTTCTCTGTATAAATCTCTACCAAGCAATCTTTATGTGCTGGGTTTTGTTACAACTTAACCACCTATCTTTAGTCTGTCATTTTTTTTATCTCCCATCCTTTTATAAAGAATTGTTGCTGTGCTATATTCCTCACAGAAAGCACCAAGAACTTTCAGGCCAAAGAATGCTTTTTTCACAATGAACTATTGATGTTCAAAATGAAAACAGAATTCAAGCCAGAGTCCTGCAGGTAGGAGGGGGTGGGGGGACAACTTAACTGAGAATTCTAAAACAAATCCAGAGATCACCCTGTACAGAGGACAGTGCAAGAATTGTGAGGCACAGAGTTTCAATATTTCAACTTGTATTGTTCTTTCCTTCAGATAACAAAGGAGTAATTTACAAGCACTCAGTTTCTATTCCAGGCCATTGCACTTGGGTTTGATAATTCCCATATTTATTGACTTGATTATTGTATGCCATTTGGCTATTAGCTGCTTCAGCTACCTAGGAGTTTACCTGCCATGCTAGAGATTCTAATGGCTTCCATTACAAAGCTAAGCAAGTTAATAGACCAAACCCTGATAAAGATACCTTAGTTCCTAGTTTAAATTCATTCTCCTCCACATGTACTGGTGACAAGGCAATCCTAGTCCCCCGATAAAGAGAACACTTTGGCTTCCAGTTTCCTTTGTTCTCATAGGCTTCTGCCACCAGCTGGGGAGCAGGGGGAAGATCTGAATCATTATGGGGAAACAAACTGAACGCTCAGAGATCAAAGAAGCCCTGTGCCGATATCAAAGACACTGGTCTGAAAGTGGGTTAGATACCTCCATTCAAAGACACTCCTCCTTTAAGGAAGGAAATGGAAGTGCCTTTCCAAGTGGTTATCTCATTAGTTACCTATTCAGCTGAAGGACTCCAAGAGCTTTCCATCTTCTCCCCTCTTGGAGTCAAGGTTTCAGAGTCCAAGTATGAGACTTTGAGCCACCTGCCACTTCCAAAAGCTACCCTCAACAGCCTGGAAACATAGTGCTAAGTAATGAGAGCTTAGAAGTCTAGTCATCCTCAAGGTTTGGCCTGATGAAATGACAGTTATCCAGAGACCTGCCCAAAGCCACACTGACGACATGAAAAAGCTCTGAGTGATAAGTTGCTTTGAGAGCTGTCATTTTAAAGGTACTCAGTCCTCCTTTAAACTATAAAATGTTCTTTGGAGTTTTATTTCAACAGATGCAATAGTAATGCTAATAATATAACATACACCAATATTACACTACTATCCTTAACATTTATTAAGAGACCAATACATGCCATATATATTGCTCAATGCTTAACATGCATTACCCATTAATTCCCTTAAGAAATACTTACTAAGTACCCGTTATAGGCACTAGTCTTATAGTGATACTCAAACCAGACTCGATCCATTCCCCAAAAACAGCATATATTCTGCTTTATTAATACATTTAATCTTCACAATAAACTTACTAGATAGGTACTACTATATTTTGCAAAGGATGAAAGTGACACTCAAAGTTTGCCCAGGATTATGCACTAAGTGTAAAGCCAAGTGACCCTGATTCCAAAGTCATGTCCATGATCTCTTAGCTAGGCTGATATCCTCAGATACTGAGGCACAGCTAGATTATATAATACAGGAGGCAGAAAACCAGGTTAGCTCTTAGAATATGTGGTATCTTTTACAATGCAAGACATGTTTGTCAGTTTTTAAGCAAGCAGGATAAGGAGGGCTTCCAGTTGTCAGAATGAAGGAAAGAAAAAACACCACGTAATATTTTCCATCTGGCAAGTAGAATAATTGACTTGGCTAACAATTTCTCCTGCTTGGTGATATTTTTTAAGGCATCTTCAGGCTCAGTTTTGGACAATGATTTTCAACTTCTTTTACTTGCAAATCTTAATGTCATGGGCTCTTTTCTCTCCTGAACTACTAAATTACTATCCTCAAATACCACTGTGCTGAGTTGTGTATGTTTCTTGTATGCCAAGCTCAATATGAGACAAAAACAGCAGCTGCCAAGGTTAAGAAAAAGCACGGAAAAAAATCTTTCAAAAAAACACATTCTGTATATATTGTACCTTTATGCAAATTAGAAAAATATCAATATTGTTCAATTTTAGCAGAAACTGCATGAAGTCCCGAAAACAGCAACAGACTCTCAATGCTCTTGGATCAGCCCTACTATCTGTTTGTCTAATTATTTGCCCTTAACGGAAAGCCAGTCTCATAACACCATTTGGAGGGAACAAAGAACTCTAGTTAAAAGTTCATCCAGGATCCTCAAATGCCAAGTTTACCGATATCAAAACTTTCCTTTGTTTAGAAGGGCTTCTTAATTTCTAGAATTTTCTATCCCTATTTAATGAGAAAACCCCAGTGGAGAAAGGATATGTATAGGCATTAGTGTATACACCACTTTGAGTCTTCTTCTCATTTCATCGAGCACAATGTTGCATGTTGGAATCACCCTCAGTATACCTCCAGCCCCAGCCGGGCAGTGAGAGTGAAGAGGAGAGAAAGCTATTTGGAATGGGAGATGACTAAACGTGCCATTTCATCCAGCAGGAACATTAATTTGTTCTTTCTATTTAACCGACCGAGTAGACCCTGACAGCACTTCAACCATCTATGAGGACCAATAAATCCAAGAGAAGAAATGAAGACAGGGAACATTTCCAGAGCACCTGTGTGTTCAGCACTGTGTGCCTACTTCATACAGGGTCACGCAGACAGAGTAAGTAGTCAAGCTGAGAGGACTACTTTCTGCCTCCAGAATACGGATCTTCTCAACATGTTCCACTGGCCTTCCATTGGTGACTCCCGGCCTACTCCGTTACAGTCATCTCAAGAAAGATTCTAAAATGCTCCAAATAATACTGCAAACCAAATATCAGTCTAATTTTAAAATATTAAATAATAAACGTATGCCACCGCAACCCATTGTGTGGGCAAAGAGGCCTACCTGAATAATAGCAGAGTACAGCTCGACAAAAGATTGGGACTTACTGAGTTAAATATACGGACTTTACCCTTTACGTTGATTCTCCTCTTACCGCCATTCTCCCAGAGTAGTATCACTAAGCTACATGCCAGGAATATTGCTCTGAAGACTCTGCTTCTTGAAATTGTTTAGTGTTGACAACTTCTAGAAGCTATCACCACAAATGGGAGGTATGCTATGTAATAATTCTCCACGCGACAAACCATTCAAAGAGCTTAAAAAACAAATCCATCTGTTTCCGGAACGAAGGCCTTCTGTTCTTGCCAAGTGGACATCGATATTCACTGTTTTCAAATCCAGGCCATAAACGCCAAATGAATGTTACCAGAAGAAAATTCTAAATGAAAGGCAGCACCTGGTTCTGTTCTGTCGAATTCAAGTCCCTTAAGATTCCAAAGGAGTGCATGCATACCTTACATACATGGATTCAGAGCTAATCCATTCCTTCTGCCACTGCCTGGGTTCAGGGGCTCACAGGGCCCCAGAAGTCTTAGTTAATAAACATTAAGCACCTTATGAGACACTGGGGATTTGCCTCCAGGCAAACTTAAGATATTCAGAAGGCAGTCCTACAAAATCAATAGAGGCCCAAGACTGATTTATTCAATTCACCTCCATCCAAATTGCATCACAATTGTGGGCACTTGGCCTCCTGAACTTGTTGGTTAATAGCAGACAGACTGTATTACCAGCATACTGGCCTAGTGTCTTCCCCTTCTTTGAACTCTTCAAAGTCAAGATAATGATTGCACTCCTCTCCACAGCCCCATCTGCTGGCTGCACCCATTTATATCCAGCTGATGAATAATCAAAGCTCTGGAAAACACATGTGTTTGAATATATGTGTCCTTCTGCACGTTATGTGTGTGTTGAAAGGCAAAGAGAATTGAGGAGAGAGTGAGTCAGCCCCATACAGCAAGCCACTGTTCAATTTCTGTATGTATTCTAGGCCGGCCAGTGGCTCCCAATCTTTACAGAATTGTCCACTGCTTATCTAGCTAAATAGAAAAGAGTATACCCTAGACTCATGGTCCTGATTTAAACTGACTTTATGTAATAAAGTCAATGGCCTTCAGCCAATTAAATTCTCTATTTCTAAAATAGAACATTTTTAGAGGATTAAACGCAGTAACTCTACAACAGGGGTGCCTGGGTGGCTCAGTGGGTTAAAGCTTCTGCCTTCAGCTCAGGTCATGATCCCAGGGTCCTGGGATGGAGTCCCGCATCAGGCTCTCTGCTTGGCAGGGAGCCTGCTTCCTCCTCTCTCTCTCTCTCTCTCTGCCTGCCACTCTGCCTGCCTGTGATCTCTGTCTGTCAAATAAATAAATAAAATCTTTTTTAAAAATAAATAAATAAAAATAAAACCCTACAACAGAACACACCATACAGCAGGCCTCCAGAAATGTCAGCCATTGTTCACACCATTACTCTGTTCAATCAGCAAAGTCTACACAAGGACTTGCCTTGGTCCTAGTGAAGTGTCTAGGAAACACCCAAAGTCCACCAGACTCCAGAATGAATACATCACCCTCTGTGGTAAGGTCGTAAGCCAAGGAAAGTGACAAATTTGGGAGGAAAAGGGTATAGACTATATTAGAAAAACATCGTATCCATGGCATACACCAAGTCAATGCTTTCCCCAAGCATTTTGCACTTGCCTCCAGTCCATTTCCAGACTCCTTTGTTAATGTGTTTGTCCTTAAAGGAGAGGGAACTCCCTCTCTGTAAAACTTGTCACTTTTTTCCCTGGTCAAAGACATTCCTGACGATGTTCCTCTGAGCACTGTGAATTGTCTTCCTCCCGGTATATGGAACGTCTCAGAGCAAACCTTACTCCAATTATAGACACAGTGTTTTTTGGTTGGTTGGTTTGTTTAAGATTTTATTTATTTGACATAGAGAGTAAGTGAGAGCACAAGCAGGGGGAGCACTAGACAGAGGGAGAGGGAGAGGCAGGCTCCTTGCACATGCGGCTGGATCCAGAACATAGGGATCATGACCTGAACCGAAGGCAGACGATTAACCACCTGAGCCACTCAGGTGCCCGAGACAGTGTTTCATCCCAGGCTGGGCCAGGGAGAGTGCACACTACTTTAAAATGCAAGACTTTCAGAAAATATCTTGTCTGCAAAATTGGAAGGTTTCGACTCTCACAAGCAGTCAGAATCTAGGACAGCTGACGTAATATGCCGTCCTCAACCTGCCTTGATCATTTGCTTTCCATTTGTACTTGTTAGTGATCTCACATTTAAAAACTGTGGCTCAGTTGGTTGGACGACTGCCTTCGGCTCAGGTCATGATCCCGGAGTCCTGGGATCGAGTCCCGCATCGGGCTCCCAGCTCCATGGGGAGTCTGCTTCTCTCTCTGACCTTCTCCTCGCTCATGTTCTCTCTCACTGTCTCTCTCTCAAATAAATAAATAAAATATAAAAAAAAAAAAAAGGTATAAAAACTATGACTTCACCACCGATTCCCCTTTCAGGTTTGAAAGTAAACCAAGAGAATTGAAACAATAACAAATCCTTCCCTGTATGTTAATCCCTTCCTATGGAGAGAGGGAGGTTGAGGAAGTAGCACTCTATTTAGGAACTATTATGTGTCAGAGAGCCTCGTGTCCTACCTCACTCAATTGGTGATAAAAGGTCAGTTCCAAGAGGGCCAGAACTTTCTATATTCAGGATTATATACCCAGTGCCTAGTACACTGCCTGGCACATAGGAATTCTCAATAAAAGCACACTGAGCAATTGAATGAGAGCAACTGTCATTTTAGGGATCAGGAAGGTGATGTACATGGAGAGAAGTAAATCGACTGGCCCAAATTACGGAGAGGAGGGAAAAGCTGCTAATTGAAAATTCTAAGTCCACAACCTGTATTTCTTCCACTATTTCATGTTGTAACATTTAATGACATATTAAAAGCAAAAGCCAAAAAAAAAAAATCACATTAGTGATTCCACTAATATAGAAGAAAGTAAAACACTAATTATGGAGGACAGTCAACACAAGAGGTGAGGAGATCCCATGGTGCCCAGGAATGCGATCCCAGTGCTGCCCATTGACAGTTTCTATCACAGCGATGAAAACGGTGTATGGAGAACTGGGAGAAATAATGTCTTTATGAAGAAACTGGAAGCTCCAAGTTAAGAAAAGGGTGTCATCATTGATGACATTGATCACTGATGAAAACGGTGTCATCATCTGTCAGTGTGATATCCAGCCAGAAAAGCCTTTTGTCTCATTACTAGCCAGGGCTCCAGAGTAAATGAGCACAAGAGAACAATCAAATTTGATGAACAATATTCATTTAAAAGTAGAACTAGGAATTCTACTCAGGAAAAAGGCTACAAACTATCCTATAATAATTTGGCTATAATATTCAAAATCATAAATGAATTAAGGACACCTAGGGCAGCCACAGATACCCTAGAAAGGGATTTAGCATTTATAAATGGTCCTAGCCAGAGCACTCTGGCAATAAGAGAAAGATACTTGATCTTTAAAGACTGCTAGTTTGATTTTTTTTTTTAACTGATAGTTTCTCTTTCTTCTATAGCACACAGAGTATCAGAACATTTAATCACACAACCACTTACTCAGTTGAATGGGGAGAAAACACTTCTTCCAAGATTCACTGCAAAACCTTTGCCCTGTTTCATAATAACTTCAAGTGAATTCAGAGTTAAAACAAGCAGAGTCTCCCTAGAATTATTTACTCCACAGTTAACATCTAGCCCCATATAATATAGCTAAGACGAGATTTCTCTTTGAATTCAATAGAGGCAATCCAATGCCAGCTTACCAGGAAAATGAAAAGGCAATCCATTATCAAGGATGGTAAAAACAAAATCAATGTTCTGTGTTTTTTTAAGCCCCTTAAAAATTCTCTAGGCAGCCTCACGGAATCCGGATGGAAAATACCTCCACAGTGAAATGAATAGATCATATTATAGCAAATTGAGTCAAGTAGCAAAATCACCTGCTCATTCTAGCAAATCCAAGATCAGTGTGTCCAGGAAGACACGGTGACTTCTGAAAAAGAAATTACAAAACTAAGGCCGGGACACTATATACACTTGGACTTCCCTAAAATCCTGCCTTCACCAAGCCAATGGGAACCAGATCCTTTTAAAAGGTTCCACTCTAATGAAACAGCTTCCTAATTCTCCAGGCATCCAGGGTCATTTAATTCATTAGGCTTGTGAGGCTATAAGCTTTTTAGGAGCCTATAAAAAAAAAAAAAGCTCACAGTCCTATTGGGGGAAAAAAAAAAAAGTGTAGCTGTTTTGTTCTTTAAGCACAATCATTAATGAGTACATCTGTCTGCAAAATGTCCTATTACACCAACTTCACAAATTGTTAATTTCTGCATTTGCAAAATATCTTTACATCTAAAAACAGTTTGTAGGCTAGATTATGTTTCCTTTTTTTTTAATTTTTAAGATTTTATTTATTTATTTGAGAGAGAAAGAGAGAGCATAAGAAGGGGGAAGGTCAGAAGGAGAAGCAGACTCCCCATGGAGCTGGGAGCCCGATGAGGGACTCGATCCCAAGACTCCGGGATCATGACCTGAGCGAAAGGCAGTCAGTCCGCTTAACCCACTGAGCCACCCAGGCGCCCCTAGATTATCCTTCTTATCACGAGTATGCATAAAGGTCACTGAGAAATCATTCACTCAGGAATCAAATGTGTAACTTAGGCCAAATGATTTCAAAAGCAAAATTAGTAAACTCCTTTAAATATTTACAGCAAAAATTGGCATGTAATAGAGGTCATGGGTGTGTTTTAGTATGTTGAATATGAATGGGATGGGTCCTCTAAGATAGGAGTGCCACAAGGAGTTTAAATGCCACCCTCTGACCCCAGCATCTCCCCCGCAACCCAGTCTTCTGCAGACCCTTGAGAGCAATGTTTGTAAAATATTAACATACTCTGGGAACTCCTTTGCTTACACTCTTGACTGGATTCCCTATGCACTTAGGATAAAACCTAAACTCCTTATCATGGCACACAAGACATCCAATTCCCTGTCTGTCTCATCTTAGATGACACTCATTCCCTCGCCCCCCCACCCCAATTCTTGAGGAAATTCTATGAACCCTACCAGAATCTGACCACTCTCACCACTTCCTCTGCTATCACCTTATTCCGACCTGCTATTATCTCCTGCCTGGATAATGACTATTGCCTCAAAGTAGGTCTCCCTTCTATCCTGGCTCACTATTTTCCATTTGTAGCGCAAAGCCAGAGTGAATCTATTTAAAAGTCACTTTGTGTTGTTCCTCTGCTCAAAATTCTCCAATGGAAGAGTTCATTCAAAATAAAATCCAGAGTCTGCACAACAGTGTGTGTGAGGCCCTGTGGGATCGGGCCGCTTGCTTCCTCTACTTCTCTCCTCTCCTATCTTCATTTGCTCTTCTTGCTCTGTTCACACTGTTCCTCTGGCTGTTTCCCCATCATACCCGAACACTTCTGCCCTCAGGCCTTCGCACTGGCTATTACCTTGATTTGGCACACTCTTCCTCAGGATTTGCACAGAGCTAACATCCACTCCTATAAGTCTTGGCTTCAATATCACTCTCTTACAAGACGTAATTTGACCACATACGACAAAGGACAACCCATCACTGACACTCTCACCGCCTCAGCACTGGTGCCCCCTGCTGTACTCCAGCTCCTCCCATGGCCCCACTTGATAATATCCTCCAAAAACGATTTATTTTTTCAGGTTTAAACATTTTGTCTGTATGCCCATGCTAGAAAGTAAGTTCCAAGAAGGCAGGGATGTTCGACGTTCATGCTATCTTTTAAGCTTCTAGAACAATGCCTGGCAATTCAATATACATTAGCTGAATGATGAATCCGTCTCTTTGCTCTTCCACATTGGACTTTTCAGTGTGTTTTATAATAAAGAATTTGTCTGGTCTTGTTCTAGTTCCTGGAACACAGCTTCTAAGACTCCGGGAGTTTCCCAAGGAAAAGTGTCTTTGTTACTCATAAGCCTGTATCACACCTGAGTTTATGCTGATGAAGTGACTCTTGGTGGGCCCCTTGGTAACTTCAGGATGCCGGCTGGTCACCCAAAAGACCAACCATGGGATTAGAGAGTTGGAACCTTGAGCCGGCCTGACCTCCAGGGAGAGAAGGGGGGCTGCAGATTGACTTCAATCACAAAGTCAATAATGCAATCATAAAATCCCATTATAAATTCTAGACACCAAAATTCCTGGTTGGTGAACATACTGATGTGCTAGAAGGGTGACATAAGGTGACACAATCTGATGCCACTGGAAGGCAGCAACGAAGTATTTGGGACCCTCCTAGTCCTCGCCCTCCCCAAGTCTCTTCATTATAAAGGATTTGTATCCTTTATAATAAAACTGTAACATAATTACAGAATGTTCCTGAGCTCTGTAACTTGGTTTAATGAATTACAGAGCCTGAGGAAGACCAGAATAACACCCCCACACACACACACACACCACATCTGTAATGAGTTAGTCTGAGGTGAGGGCATTAAGCTGTGCATTGTCCCCTTTAACTTGACGGGTCTCTAACTCAGAGTGGTCAGTACCAGAAGTGAGCTGCAGTAAACCTGCTGGTGTAGGGACATAGCCCTTCCAACAGAGAGCCTGAAGTTCACTCTTCCTACTGTTCGGTTTTTAACTAGCTTAATAAAACAGAGAAGGAGCATTAGCCCAAAGGGATCAAATGTATGAATTAGTAACCGGACTGAAGCTTAAGATCTAATGGTGAAAGGAAGCTCCTAGTATTCTCCTAATCCTGGACCAGCACTATCCTATGGAAATATATGTGAGCCTTAAATGTGAGACCCCTACGCAATTTTAATTTTTTAGCAACCATTTTTTTAAAAAGTGAGAAGTGTAAAATTAATTTTAATTATATATTTTACTTAACTCACTTTGTCCAAAATGCCACCCCAAAATGTAATCAACATTAAAAAATTACTGAGATGTTCTACTTTTCCACAAGAATTCAAAATGTGCTATGTATTTCACACATTAACAATCTCAAAGATCAGAGAACCACAAACTGAACCACTTTCAGTAAAGATAACGGAAGTGGTCCCAGACAATTCAAGAATTTTCTTCTTTTGTATTTTATGCTTCCCTACATCTGGTCCATTATTTTGGTACATAACAGGATTCTGCAATCAGTAATAGAACATTTTCCCAGATGTAAGCAAGTACGGCAAGAACTAGGGTGAAACATTATATTAAAAAAATATATGCATGTAGGGCACCTGGGTGGCTCAGTCATTAAGCAACTGCCTTCAGCTCAGGTCATGATCCCAGGGTCCTGGGGTCAAGCCCCACATCGGGCTCTCTGCTCAGTGGGAGGCCTGCTTCTCCCTCTCCCACTCCCCCTGCTTGTGTTCCCTCTCTCAATGTGTCTCTCTGTCAAATAAATAAAATCTTTTTAAAAAATAATAATAACTAATAGTTTTCAGTACTTCTAATTTCCAAGGTTTTAACGTTATATAATTCAATCTTCATAAATTTCTATGAGATGAATATTACCACTTCCGTTGTACAAAAGGTATATTAGTCAGCTTTCTCCAGAGAAACAGAACCAGAAAGACTGACCAAAATTAGAAGAGATTTATGATAGGAATTGGCTCACAACTTTAGGAAGGCCAAGAAGTCCCAAAATCAGCCAGCTACAAGCTAGAGATACAGGAAAAACAGTGGTGTGAGTCAGTCTGAATCCTGAAAGCGAGAGAATCAGGAAAACCAACAGGGTAACTAACTCCCAGTCAGAAGCTGAAAGCCAGGCAACCAGAGGGCACAGGGGGCGGGGGGATGGGGGGATGGTGGGGTGGGGAGGTGGGGGGGTGACAACACTGGCATACGTCTTGGGGTCCAACAGGCCCAAGAACCTGGAGCTCCAGTGTCCAACAGCATAAGATGGACATCCCAATCCAAGAAAAGACAGAATTCACCCTTCCTCTACCTATTCATTCTGTTCCAGCCCCCAACAGATTGGATAATGCCTGCTCCCACTGATAGGGGAGATCTTTGGTTACTCAGCCCACTGATTCCAACGATCTCAGAGACATAGTCAGAAATATTTTTTGGTCAACTATTTGGTTATCCCTTAGCCCAGTAAAGTTGAAACATAAATTAACTATCACAAAAGGGACAATAAAGCTTCAGAGAGTTTAAGTGATTTGCGCAAAATTTCAAAGCTATGATGCAAGAGAATCACAATCTGAACCCATAACTGTATAAGTCTGGAGCCACAGTATACTAAGTGAGGTACAGAGATGACTCAAAGAAATGAATAGTGAGAACATGGCCTTCACAGCAGAAGGAGAAGCAGAACGACAAAAAGGAGCTATTCACTTAGTTTATGTGCCTAACCCTATGTGCTTTATTCTCATAAAACACTCCTCAGTATGGCTGGCCTGCTGGGCCCATATAGATAAATTCTTGAAGATGTCAGAAGATGAACAAATTTTTTTTTAATTTAGCAACAGATTCAACCTCTGATCCACAAAAGGCTAATCCACTTAATTCCAGTAGCAGCAATGGTGGAAGCACTAGTGGAAAAAAGACTTATTTATTCATCTGCACACTGCCCTGGGTCTCACAGGGCAATGAACAGATGATCACCAACCTGGAGAGTGTAGGAAGCCAGCCATAGCATGTTAATCACTTTTAGACCCTGCTGTATACCAGAAAGCAAAAAGCTCTTAATTTCTCTGAGTTGGTAAAATACCCAGTTTTCTTTTACTTGGTAAAATAAAATGTTATAGTGATATCCTTAAGAATTTCTCATTGGGAGGCCCTCTGGTATCATCAGGACTAAAACCCAAGAGAACAGTCAAGATTCCCCAGGGGAGCAGGTGTGAAGGTGTACATGGGAGGAACCCTCCTAGACAGATTCAGAATGCAGCACCCAAAGCAGATGGAGAAATCCCCAAAGTTCCACTCAAAGGAAGTAGCAAATATTCACTAAGTATTTTTGAAGTATGGGTTAAGGCACTGCAGATAAAATTTTGAATAAAATTTCGTCTGTGCCCTTAAGCTCGGAAACGTGCAGAACGTTTAGGGAGAGGGAGAGTAAGGAAAAATTAACAGCCATGCAAGGTGAAAAGTACATAAAAAAGAGGTACATGTAGAATGTTACCAGAACAGAGGTAAGGGCAGTCTTTGTTCTGTCATGGAGAAGGGTACCACATGGGCTGACCCCTGAAAGACAAGCAGAATTTCACAGTTCGTCATATGCCTAACAAGCATTAGGTCCTGGGGATACAATGGTCAGCAGGAATCATGCAGAGGAGACCAGATAAAATGGGGACTGTCTAGCCATTGCCCTTCCAAAGTGACTGTGGCTCTATCTTCAATGAAATTTAATTTTCTCCTTGCAGAGAAATCAAGAATCTCATTCTGGAACTCATCACAAAACCAAAGAGAAGCCACAACACTGAAGGGGGAGTGGGATTAGGCCCTACCAGTCTATTTGAATCCCCGCCCCATAGCTCATGGTCCCTCTGATGCTCGCACGCAAGACCAACCACCCACACTAAAACTAGATGCCACATTTCCATAAGACGTTCTATAGCTTTAAAGCCCTATGCATACGAATAATCCATTGCTACATCTGAGCTAATTACATTTCCACCGAAACCAACAGAAAATGCACTTGGCACTGTGGCTAAAGTAAAGCTTGTAATATGATCTGGGACATCACCTTGCTTTACTAGTGCAGGATAAAGACAAATATCACCATTACAGTTTCAGCAATGAGTGGCCTGAGCGTCGACGCAAAAGCAGGATAAAATGCCGAAAGGTCTACCACCCGGCTTCCAAAACTAATCTCAATGCACAGTGCAGTTAAACAAGAAATGACACGGACTGTGCTAGCTAATAACAGCAAAAGAAAACAATTTAATTTAAACACGCTAATCCAAACATTTGCTTCACTTAAAGCCTGGAAAATACCATGTCATTAAATCATGTTTTCATTTCAGAAGATGACTGTCAGACCCCAAACTCTTTCATTATAATAGGAGATAGGAAAACATATAAAGATAATACATTTTTAGATGAAGTCAATCAAATTGTATTTGATTTCTTTTTTTAGAAAATTTGTATAATGAACTTATGAATCCCTAAACCTAAACCACAGAGAACCCTGTAAAAATTTGCTCCATGCCCATACAAATGCCCCTCTACCTATAAGTTTATCAGTTATATCTTATGGGAGCTACATCCACTGGTAAATGATAAAATTTCCTTAAAGAGAGGACTTGCTCTTGTACACAAGGATATTGCTTATGGTCTGGGATCTTCCACAGCCTAGATTTTGAGCTCAAACTGCATCTACTTTGGCTGAAAGCAGGCAAACAACTGACATAGATTTTAAGGAACAAAGCTTCTGAATTTAAGGAAAGACATAAGCAAAAATAATCAGTTTCCTTAAACCATTTAAAAGTCTTTGAAAATAATTCTAATACTGTGTTTTTCTTGGGCAATACAAATAACATTTGGTCATTACAGAAAAAGAAATGTAGGTAGGTAAAAATTTAAAAATCATTCATAATCTATAAATTTGGGCATGAAATTTCCAAATGTTGATAAAATTTTCAAAAGAGGGATTTCACTTAACTCCTCATTAGCAGCTTGCTTTGTGTACATAGAATAATACACCTGTATTTCTATTTTATTGCATATTTTCTATACTACGACTTTCAAGTTTATTATATGTATATACACTTATGAAATGTAACTGCTTCTTATTACTGGAAATTTTTGTTTCACTCTTTATTGTATTTTATATTTTAAAGATTTTATTTATTTATTTGACAGAGATCACAAGTAGGCAGAGAGGCAGGCAGAGAGGAGGAAGCAGGCTCCCTGCTGAGCAGAGAGCCCAATGGGATAACGGCTGATCCCAGGACCCTGGGATCATGACCGGAGCCAAAGGCAGAGGCTTTAACCCACTGAGCCACCCAGATGCCCCAAAATCTTTATTTTAAACAAACGCCCATATATTGGCATACGTATGCATAATCACATCCTAAATTCCCAGGAATAAAATTTGCGAATAATAGGAAATGTAAATTTTTAAGACTTTGATGAACACTGTCAAATTGCTATGCTAAAAAGTCGGTCTCATCAACTTCCCAAAAGGAAATCTGTGAGGATGTCCATTTCTTTATTCGAGCTATCTTCACCTTAATCTTGACTTATTTTATGGACTAAAAAAATGGCATCGGTTTTATTTTTTATGTCTTTAATTACCAGACAAGATCCACAATTTTTAATGGGTCATGCATATTTCTTTTATAATAATGCTTATGTGTTTTGTCTTGCCAATTAAAAAAGTTAGTTTCTCCATCTTCTTAATAAGTTGACAAAACTATTATTAAATATATACTCAGTCATTCATATACACGGTAAATTTGTTGCTTGTCCTTTATTTTTAAAGCCTTCAAACATTGAAATGAAACCCACAAATCCCTTCTCTCCTCCTTTTCTCCAGATTTCTTGAGTTTTTCAGGTCTTTGCAACTCAAATATTTTTACCAGGGAAATCACTGACCTAAGACAGGGCTACAGCTTGAAGTCACCCATGGTCCTGAGTCACATTTCTGCCAGCTAGTTGCTGTGCGATCTCCGGAAGTGAGTCAGCACCCCTGAGTTTCAGTTTCTTTATCTGTGCTGGATAATTTCTAATATCCTTTCTTGTTCTAAAATTCAGTGATTATAGGAACTAACAAATACTGAAGTTTTCATTTGGTGTACATTTACATGTTTTAGAGGAGCATTTGCTTTCAACTTAATAGAAAATGAAATGGAAGTTAATGAAGAGAAAAGCTTGCTCAAGTAATTGATTTATTAAGAGAATAAACTTCTTGCTCAGCAGGAAAATGCAGTTGGTCTCAAATGAACGTCCATTTGAAAGGCAGGCCTCCCCGGGAATGTTCTATCATTATTACGGGTTGCTCCAGTTCCCAAAAAAAGTTCCCTGAAGCTTACATAATCCATCCTGACTTTATTTAGAGGCTGACACTGAAGCAGAAGGGGCAGAAGGGTGGGTGGCTCAGGCCACAGGGAGTCAGATGAAGGGAGGAGCGTAGACCCCAACCTCCTTGCCTCTAAGGAAAACTTCTGCACACTGCATTTTTAAGGCATGGATCCCAGCTAGAAGAATTTTGACTTTTGGAAAAGAGCAAAGAAGGTCCTATTATTTACCAATATCATGTCATACCACCATGCCTAATGTGATGGTCATGTCATTCACTGGAAGGGATTTCCTGGAAGGAGAACCCAGGAGTCAGTGTAACTCAGCTCCCAATGCAGGGAGGCAAGGCCAATGGAAAGGCATTGCTGGACGTCAACATCTGGCTCTGCTCGCTGTGACCACTGTGACCTGGGCGAATGACTGCTCCTCTCTCACAGCAGCATGTCTGTCCTCAAAATGCAGATAAAGATGTACCTACTCCCTCCACCTGCAGAGGGGATCAAATGCATACATGCATGCTTTGTGCTTTGGCCCGATGCCTACACGGGTGAAAGCCCTCAGCAAATGTTAGGGGTCCGTGATATACTGACCCAGATAATACAGTATTCCAAAATGTACAGAGTTGAAATCAACCTCTCCCTCGACCCCTCCTTTCCCAATCTCACTATTGGCAGAGGTCAATAGAGATTATTTCAATAACGGACAAGGACTTTTCACGAATGGTATTTACTGAGTTTCTAGGGTATGCTCAGAAGGATGCTGGGCTTGCTGGCTGAGGAACAGAGGATGAAAGAGAAATGAAACGTGCCCAGGTGTTTCCTCTTATGAGAATAGCCCCTGACCCACTGCTCCTAACTAGGCCCATTTAAGCAATCCTTCCCTTGGTATTTCCTCCACTCGGGAGGAAACCAGTGAAAAAAATAAAACCATAGATCAATACCCCCCCTAAATAGGACCAACAATCAATTAGACAAGATAAGAGAAGTTCTATTCTTAATAGTGAACCATATGCTTAATACAGTAATAAATTTATAACAAGAAAATAAACTTAAAAATTTTAAGGGATATGGAAATTAGCTTGCAAAAGAGAAATACTATATTCCTATAAAGTCTTCAGTGCTTTCAAAAGCACTTGCAAATATAATAAATTTCAAGGATGCATTTTCATTAGAATTGCAATTATTAGCAAATTTAGAAACATGTTCTGGGAAAAAAATCAATAAGGAAGAAGAGTCAAACAATTTTTAAAATTAAAAAAGAATAAAGAGAATAGAAGGAAGAAAAATTTAAGCTAAAAGCTTATATAGCCTGATAGTAAAAACACAATATGAAACTACAAAAAAAAAAAAATAACGTAAGTTATTTTTTCATATGATAAAAGACATTTTAAATTAGCAATAAAATTAAGATTATTTAGTAAATAGTTCTAGTGCATTTGATCAACTATTTGAGGAACAAATTATAATGCTAGACTCTTATCTCATACCACAAGGAAAGGGAAATGAGTAATTGTTTAAAATTAAACTACAAAATAGCACAGAAATTAAATACATTTCTTATCATAAAAGCAAAGAAAGAAGCAATGATGACAAAGTTTTAAAAGATTTGATGTCAGGCGCCTGGGTGGCTCAGTGGATTAAGCTGCTGCCTTCAGCTCGGGTCACGATCTCAGGGTCCTGGGATCGAGTCCCACATCGGGCTCTCTGCTCGGCGGGGAGCCTGCTTCCCTCTCTCTCTCTCTGCCTGCCTCTCTGTCTACTGTGATCTCTCTCTGTTGAATAAATAAATAAAATCTTTAAAAAAATAAATAAATAAAATAAAAGATTTGATGCCAATCAAAAAAAAATCTGTCAATCCAAGAATACCATAAATAACATTAAAAGGCAAATGACATACTTGAAAGTTAACTCAACATGTTCTTATGCCATAAAAATTAAAAAGATGAAGATGAATGTACACAAAAAAATGAGCTAAGGGCATGAATTTGCAATTCACAAAAGAAAAAATGCACGTATTATTATGCATACAAAAAATACTTAACACACTTCTAATCAGAATAATAAAAATTAAAATAACAGTGAGCTATCACTGGTTTAATCTGTCAAGTTGGAAAGACCCAAGAAGTATATCAGCAAAGATGACCTGACTAGGGTCAAAGTACTTATATAAACTATGAATAATGAACAAACTATTTTTGAGGACAATTTTGCAATATTTTACAAAAACCTTAAAACAGTGAAATCTACTTTCTTTAGACATTCTTACGTTCTATGAAAAAATAGAGATACTCACAAAAATGTGTATACAGGGGTGCCTGGGTAGCTCAGTGGGTTAAGCCTCTGCCTTTGGCTCAGTTCATGGTCTCAGGGTCCTGGGATTGAGCCCCTCATTTGGCTCTCTGCTCAGCAGGGAGCCTGCCTCCCTCTCTGCCTACTTGTGATCTCTCTGTCAAATAAATAAATAAAATCTTAAAAAAAAAATGTGTATAGAAAGTTACCATAACAGTTGTATAAAAAATACTAAATTTTAAAGAACTGTAGAACACAGAAGATACAATGCAGGAAGCCATTTAAAATTATGTCCTTGCAGAGGGGAAGGGTTCAAGATGGCAGCATAAAGAGATCCTGAACGCACCTCCACCCATGGATACAACAAATTCACAGTAATAAATGGAAATCTCTTTCTTCTGAAAAATACCTCAGAACTGGATGAAATGGCCTCCACAACAAAAGATGAAGATATGAGATAAGTATGAGAGGAAAGGAACTCACCCCAACCACAATGACCCACAATTGGAAAGGGATCCCCAAAATATTAAAACTTTACTTTGAAGAGTGAGGGGACTGTGCCCCACATCACACACCCCAATATACTGGTCTGGTACCAGAAAGATGAGGCCCCAACATGCCCGGTTTTGAAAATCAACAAGATTAACTCCAGGGTAACTATAAAACTGTAGGGAACAAAGAATTTGCTCTTGAGGGTTTGGGTGCAGACACTCCTGCCCGGAGTTCCAAGGCAAAATTAATAGTTGGAAATAAACCATAAGTAAGAGACCCACTTCCTAATCATAAAGTTGCTGCAAGAGAGGCAAGAATCTGCCGTGACTTCTTCCAAGGAAGACAGGAGGGTGGCAGGCACCATTTTTCGTAATCTCCTTCTAACTTACTGGTCAAGTAGCTGTCAGACACCAAAAATGCCTGCTAATTCTAGTGAGTGTGCTTTCTGCCCTGGCAACAATACACAGATGTGCCACAAGCAAGCCCGGTGCCCTATGATGCCCATACAGCATGGGTACCACAACCAGGCTGGTCAAATGCCCTGAGCCCTGCCCACCCCCTACCCTGAGCAGGCACAACCTGTCCCATGGGCAGGGACCACAGCCAGTGGGCAGAGACCCCTTGAGTGTCTGGCTCAAGAGGCCAAGAGAGACTGTGCTTCTGAACCCCTATTACCTCCCACACAAGACCATTCCCTTCAAAACTGAGAGAGCTGTTTCACCTAATACACACAAACACGGACTCAAAGTCTTCTGTACAACAAAGCAAACCAACACCAAAATGGAAAACCAGCATACTGAATGGGTGGAGATGCTTGCAAACCACACATCTGGTAAGGAGCTAATATCCAAAATACATACAAAGAACTCACACAGCTCTACAACAACAACAAAATTGACAACCTGATTTAAAAATAGGTAGAGGATCGAAATAGACCCTTTTTTCCAAAGACGGCACCGTTGGGCAACAGGTACATGAAAAGATGTTCAGCACTATTAATTATTAGGGAACTGCAAATCAAAACCATAAGGACATAGTGTCTCACACATGGCAGAATGGCTATTATCAAAAAAGAAGAAATAACAAAAGCTGGAGAGCATGCGGAGAAAAGGGAACCCTCACACACCGTTGATGGGTTTGTAAACTGGTGTGACCACTGTAGCAAACATGATGGAGATTCTGAACCACCACCTGATCCAGCTATTTCACTACTGGATTTTTTTTATCTAAATATGAAGAACCTAAGTCAGGAAGATATCTGCTCCTTTTTTTCCTTGCAGCATCACTTATAATAGCCAAGGTATGAAAACAACCTAAATGTCCATCGATGGGTGAATGGGTCAAGATGTCTCTCTCTTTCCCACACATACACACACAATGGAATACCGTTCAGCCATTTAAAAGTATGAGATCTTGCCATTTGTGACAACATGGATGGACCTTGAGGGTGTCATACCAAGTGAAATTAAGTCAAGAAAGAAATACTGCATGAGGATTTGACTTATACATGAAATCTAAAAACAAATTAACAAATAAAACAAAGCAAAAATGAATTCATAGAGAGAACAGACTGGTGGTTCCCAGAAGGGGAAGGGTGGGGAATGAAAGCAGTCAATTGTAGGATGATGTTCGGGACCGAGATTTTGGGGAGTGACCGCTTTGTGGTGAACAGATACTGAATTATAATGTTGTACACCTGACCCAAAATTATGGTCTTAAATATTTAGGGTTTATGTTAAAATGGAAAGACATTTGACCACTTAGTAAACACAATATGGTACCACCTTTATGAAAAAAAAAGTATTCACATTAAAAAGAGAGATACAGAAAGAGGCATAAATTGGATGAGTCCATATCAAAATGTTAACTGTGGTTTATCTCTAGGTGAAAGGATTACAGATGGTATTATTTGGTCTTTTGAGATTTCTCTACATTTCAATTTCTCTGCAATAAAAATGTACTACTTTTGAAATCTGGAAAAGCAATCATATTTTGAAAAATACATAGGAAGAACCTACAAAACAGTTAATGGGAAAAAAAAATCAAGTTTCTGTTGCTGTTGTTCTTCCTATTGTTTAGATTTCATATAAACAGGAATTGATTTTGACCAAGAATCTGGTTTATCAGAGAGACACATTCACACAAATAAGGCACCCTACAGCCTAAGGGAGACCTATTGCAAACATGGATGCATATACAAAGAAAAGCAATTTTGCCTAACAATTGTGCTTTAGGTAGAGCTTCCCAGGCCTGAAAATTTCTCCAGCTGCCTCTGTTTTTGACTGATGGAGACTGTGGCAGGAGGTTCTTGAAAGTGATGGAACAGCTGAGCGCACGGCTGATGGACTCCCACCCCTAACTGTGCAGGACTCCGGTAGCTTATTCTCCCCGTTCTGTTACTCATAAGCTAACCTGACAGTATACGGTACTGAGGGTACTGAGTGTTCCCCCTCTGAGATCTCTGGCGAGAGCACCTGCCCTGAACTCTCCAAGGCTGTAAGCAGGGAGAGTGCACTTACGCTCAGAATGAGTCACACTAGCTCAGCCCACACAGCTCTAACTCCTCAGTAGCTGCTGCTTCACCTTTCTGGTCAGAAGGGATGGAAGCCTTCCTGAAGACGGGCCGAGAGAGCTAGCATTCAGCTCCAGCAGCATGCTTCTAACGTCCACCACAGAATGCCTGTTCTCTCCCTTCAAGCTCTCTGGAGTCTCTGCCCCAACAACCTTCCGAGTTCCAGCTCCCTCCTCAGATCTCCACCCTGCCATGGGTTTGGCTTTGTCTGCCTTCCAACTATATCTATTAGCTCTACCGCCCGCCCCTTAGACTAACCTACCCCCACTGGACTCCTCTCTTCTTCAAACGGGCCAAGCTTGTACCTGCCCTAGGACCTTCCCGTCTGCTGCCCTGTTGGCAATGGCATGCCCTACCCCAGACTGGGGGCTTCTCCTTGTTCCGATCTCAGCACCCTCTTCAGGAACCAAACTGAACAGCCCAGTGTTCTCACACACTCTCTCTCAAGAGTCCACCACAGAACCCACTGTGTTTTCCTCACAGAACTCCTCGAGAGTCCCTTGTTCACTATGCCTCCCTGCCCGGGGCTGTAGCTGGCATATCAAAGACCTCAATATTTGCGGAATGGCTCACTAAATTAATAAGCTGTTGGCTATACCTTTCAAATAGATATAGCATGTTACCCCTCCCAGCGTCTCCACGGCTACCACCGTGGCCCAAGATACCACCATCTCCTCCTGCATTTTTCCACTAGCCTTCTAAGTAAATCGGCCTGCTTCTACCCTTATTACCCTTGTGCCACACCCCACCCCAAAGTCTACTGTCAACAGAACAGCCATTTATTTATTTACAACCTGTGTAAATAGGTCAGATCATGTGACTCTTTGGATCTGACACTCCAGGGGTCCCAATTTCACCGGAAGCTAAGGCTAAAGTCCTTACAATGATGCATAAGGCTTTAAAGATCTCACTCACCACAGCTACTCCTCCCCTGCTCGGCACCCTGCAGCCACACTGGCCTCCCGGCTGCTCCTTGCTCAAGCCAAGAACATTCCTGCCCTGTGGCATTTGCACTGGGTGTCTCTGCAGCCTGCAACTCTCTCGCCCCAGATACGAGAATGGCCCCCTCACTCATTCCAAGTCTCATCAATTGCCAACCTCACAGAGAGGACCGCCCTTCCCACAGCCAGAATTGCCCATCTGCCCTACCTGTTGTATTTCTTTCCTCCCTAATACATCGATCTCATAATTTATTATGTTTATTTCCTATTTCCAATTGCTGGGATATGGACCCTACAGAGGTAAGGATTTTTACCAGCTTTGTTCATCCTCCTCCCCAACATCCTAAAGCAGTGCCTGGTGCACTGTGGGCTGTCAGTAAATATCTACTGAATGAATAAAAGAACAACCACCAAAGGGGGGAACCAGAATGCGTACTGATTTTGGAACCACTTGTGCCATATGTGGTGAAGACCACTTACTTATCCCCTCATTCCTGCCCTACAATTTTTAAGTAAGATGTCCCATCTCGGAAAAGAAAGTCCGAAAGTCAACAGATGCTTGTAAAAAGCAACCACCGGAACTTGATGGGTACAGAGTCCAGAAACAGAAAGGTTCTCTTCTATGAAGCTCCTTTCATTAAGATCCCCTTCCATTATCAGGACTAGATCTTAGGAGCTATAACCACCTTGGTGAACCAGGAGAACAGTGAGGAATTATAAGGAGTAGCCCCCAAGCCTCCAGATCCAAAGAGGCACAGATGCTTGGCTGTCTGGGACAAATCTTCGAATCACAGAATGTCAAAATCAGGTGGAATCTTTGTGGCTCCAGGGGCCAGTCTCCGCACTCTACAGAGAAGAAAAGCTAAATGCCGGGGACGTTGAGGTCACCCTGGCATTTCCTAATCCTAGTTAGAGAGGAGGACAAACACTAAAGCAGAAAACTTTTAAAAAAATCATTTATCTTAGAAAAAGACTCTTCCTGACCCTACCCCAAGCCTTGCAGGCTGATCCCGGATGTAGGTCTGCATATTTATGCGTCACAGCAGATTCAGAAATAATTCCTCTTGTCTGAGTCAGATAACGCTGCATATTTTAATTCTGCCAGCCGCTTCAGACCCTGCGCTGTCTCAGACGCACGTGACATCTTATTAAATCAACTATTGGGGGGAGGGGGGAAGGGAAAGCCAATTTAAAATAGACTGTCTCAAAAATTGCCTTTATATAATTTATGAGTTTTAAGTAATCTCTGTTCAGATTGTCACTTCCAAGAATCTGATTAAAATTATTAGTTTACAGAAGAAAGGCTGAAGTGAGATTTAAAAGTAAAAGAAAACCTTGCAGGTTTTTCTTTTGATTTCTGTACCTACCCCTGATACCGCAATGCTAACTAAAACTATACATATGTCTCGTGCGATGGGAGAAGGTGGGACAAGTCAAGTTAATAACGCTGCCAACAAAGGCAGACGATTATATCTTTATTCATAGGCTCTTAAAGTTTTTAAAATGCAGTGTAGCCATCGCCAATGACTGGCATCTACATCTGGGTTTGCTTGTGGGATCAGCTGTCAAACTAGTATTTCATTAATATAGATTTTTTTTTTCATTGTGACTTTTTAAGATTTTATTTATTTATGCGACAGAGATCACAAGTAGGCAGAGAGGCAGGCAGAGAGAGGAAGGGAAGCAGGCTCCCTGCTGAGCAGAGAGTCGGATGCGGAAGCGGGGCTCCATTCCAAGACCCTGGCATTACCACCAAAGCCAAAGGCAGAGGCTCTAACCCACTGAGCCACCCAGGTGCCCCTCATTGTAACTTTTAAAGCATTGAATTCAAGCATGCAATGTGGAGTTGCTAGGAATTACTGAGCTAGATCAGTCTTCCAAAGATTTAGCTTGGATGCAGCAACAGAAAGGTGAGATCTTTGGCAGGGACAGATATGTATGTTCTGAGACCTACTGAGCTTTGGGAAAGGCCTTACAGCCATGTCTGGGGCTGAATGGACAACTTTAAGTGGTTTTCCCTCTCTCTCCATGGGCTTAGCAGAAAAATACCTAGGAAATACAGTATGTTGAAGTAAGCCCTAAAAATGCAGCTCAGAAAGCTTCAACACAGTTGGCTTTAGTGTAAATGGTGGAAATGTGAAGGAATTAGGTGGCAAGAAGAGGCCCTTAGAAGTGGTTCTATAATGTGGTCCTGGGAACCACAGTCCGGAACTCGGGAGGGTAAGGAACAAGGCTCCCTGCACCCATGCAATGACTCCTCCCTCGCTAATCTCCTTTCCTACTTCCCTACTTTCTATCTCTTCCAATTATCAAGATGCTGAGTTTTTAAACCAGTGTGATTATACCAAAGAGGTAAGACCAAAAGTTTTGCCTTTACTATAAGACAACAGGTGCCGCCATCTATCAGTAATTCCCTTCATTCACCCCTGTCCTTCATTCACTCCCCCATTCCACATTCACTGATGGCTTACATTCTGCGAGGCAGAAAATCGGAAATCAAGGTGAGTCAGTATTACATGTAAGAACAATGAAACTCTATCTAATGTGCTGAACCATCTCAGACCCCAAAGAATATGAGGATGGACCACGAGGTTTCCTGTTCACATAAGGGAAAAAAGTAATGAAGGGGACTCGGGGTCATACTGGTTGGCTCCAAGACATTGCAATTTCAGATTCATTCTTTTTTTTTTTTTTTTAGATTTTTATTTATTTCTTTGACAGAGATCATGAATAGGCAGAGAGGCAGGCAGAGAGAGAGAGGGAAACAGGCTCTCTGTGGAGCAGACAGCCCAATGCGGGGCTTGATCCCAGGACGCTGGGATCATGACCTGTGCCGAAGTCAGAGGCTTTGACCCACTGAGTCACCCAGGTGCCCCACAATTTTAGATTCTGGAACAAAGAAGGAAGAAGTGTGTCTCCTCCTCTCAAGATGCTACTTATGGTAGCTCATTGGCAAAAATGCCCTTAATAATGTCCTACCTTGCAGACGTACCTTTGGGCAGTCCCTACCACACTCACTCTAGTCTCAGCCATGTGGCAATAGAAACTCAAAAGATACATCCTATGATAGAAGCAAATAAAGGGTTTATGTGCAAACCTAGACATGTTCATCAAATGCTATCTAACTCAGATCTTGAAGCCAATTTGCTTTGTTTCTTGAATCATAAACATGTGAAGTAGTTAGAGTTTCTGGAATCACCTCAGATCCAAATCAACTCAAGTTGGTTTAAATGATGTAATTCTGGAAGGAAAGATAAATGGGTAAACAATATATGGCAGAATAGCTGGTCAGGAAAGGGTTTAGCAAAAAAAGCAAATATTGAAAAGGATAAGTGAGAGACTTCTGATAATGGCTAGAGGGACCACATAGCCCAGCTCTCTTCCAAAGACTGAGGCTCTTACTCCCTCAGAGTCCAAGGGTGTTGGCAGCTGATACCTCTTAGCTGATTCTATTTTTAGGCATTTCCCTCAGCCAAGGAGAGCTGCCTTGCCCAAAGTCCTATCCCCTTCCTTGACTTGCCCAAGGTCATACTCAATGACATCTCTGCCAGATTAACGCAATCCTTTTATTTCAATGCAAGACAACTGCCAAGCCACCCCAGCTCCAGAACTTCCTCCACAATTAGCTGTGGCAGTTGTTATGACTACAGGCCATGTCTACTGCTTCCTTTTCCCAGTCCCACTTCTTTCACTTCTTCACACATGTGTATCCCGAGACACTGCCCAGTAAAATCCCTGCAGGCCAGACTCCTAGTCAGAGTGGGTTTTCTGGAAAACTGCATCCAAGGCACTTTCAGAAGCATGGCCTTGCTAGACGCGAGTAAGAGCAGCAACCATAGGAGGAAGCCATCACAGAACAAACAGGATAACGCCAAAAGAGGAAAATGACCAGAAGCCGTCAGATGCAGGAACATTGCATGTGCATGAAAAGGAAGAAAGGGAAGTAACCCAAGAGAAAAAAAAGTAGTTGGTAAACAGTGCTAAGCATATCCTTGTGACTGTGACCCATGTTTTTCACAGTCCTGAGAATGTAAGAATCGTGTTTGTTCACAACATTGAAAAGTCACAGGAGCCAGAAAATCAAAAGAAACTAAGTAGATGAAAAACTTCTCTGCTTGGGGCGCCTGGGTGGCTCAGTGGGTTAAGCCTCTGCCTTCGGCTCAGGTCATGATCCTGGGGCCCTGGGATCGAGACCCACTTTGGGCTCTCTGCTTGGCAGGGAACCTGATTCCTTTCTCTATCTGCCTGCCTGCCTCTCTGCCTCCTTGTGATCTCTGTCAAATAAATAAATAAAATCTTAACCACACACACACACACACACACACACAAAAACCAACTCTGCTAGAAGAGAGAACAAGGAGAACATGGTCACGTTACCTCAGAGAGAAATGTTAAGAGGTAGGAAGATGTCAAATGATCGCATGAGACAAACACACAGATCTTCATCATCAGGAATACAAATGAAAATCTAAGAGAAGACTTGAAGAAATGAAAATTATAAGGAATACTTTGACTTTTTGTAATGAATATGAAAATTTTGAAGACAGGCTATCCTCTAGGAAACAGATGATGACACATTGATTCAGAAGTATAAAACTGGACTACATCAAAAACCATGTAAGAAAAGACATCCATAATTATTTTCAAAAAAGCTTTAGACCTACTTTTGCCAGAAAGCTGTTTAAAGCTTTGCACCTGCCAATAACCCCTGGGCTATACAGTGTCCCAAGTTAAAGAAAAAAGAATTGACATTCCCTGATGAGCTATAGGCAGGCCTTCTGTAGAGCTGATGAAATAGTAAGAAAGAGAAAAGTGCCATCTGAGTGTGGTAGAATATGCCTTGGGGGTTAGAGACAAGCACTACGATGTGGATGTGAACTCTCCTTCAACCGAAGAAGGTAAAACCTTGGCTCTGAGCTTCTCCGACTTGGAAAATTCAACTTCTACATGGTGTATTGATCACCCCAGTTTTGGCATGCTTCCCTCACAAACTAGGAGGACACTAGGGAGTGTATCCATTCACCTGCACCCTTAGTTGACATACAAGCTTTACGATACATGTGAGCTGGGTCAGTAGACAAACCAAGCAGAGCAACCTTGAACGGAGTGTTTGTTATCCTTCTTGAATATAATTCACTTCAGAAAGTTCTGACAGTAAGCTAACAAAGAGAGCAACTGAAATCGAAAAGATGTAGTTGATCACTTTTTGCATAAAAATATGAGGGCTGTTGTATTTTTATTTTACCTGCATTTCTCAAAAGCAACATTTTTCATACTTGATTCTGTTACCCCTAAGGTTCATGGGTACACTCACAGGGATCCTTGAGTAGTCAACAGGGATTTTATATTTTTCTCTCTCCAATCATCTGAAAGGTAACTTTTTTAAAAATCTGGAGTAAATGAACGGGCAAAGCTGGATTTGGCCTGCAGGTCATAGATGATAATTGTGAATGGCCCCGTGATTTTGTTACAACTGTCCCCAAGTATTACTGAAATCGAAAAGATGTAGTTGATCACTTTTTGCATAAAAATATGAGGGCTGTTGTATTTTTATTTTACCTGCATTTCTCTTTAAATTGTTGAGTTCTGATAAGAACAAAGTAGGGCCTACATTTTGCATTTTCATTAAGAGATGCCATGAGTGAGTACTTGGCAGTGATGGGGAAAACAAGAATGAGGGCCTGAACTGGGCCTTTCCCAAGTGCATGATACTTGATGCTGAACCCAATGACCCTGGGCTGAAGCAATCAGAACACAGTCACATCATACACAATGGTTTGAATTCAACAAAATGTTATTAACCACATATAATGACTACTGTTAGTTTGATGTTTATGGTTTCATGGTATATAATTATGAGCTATCATAATAGGCATATTCTTAATTTTCATATTCTATGAATGTTATTCTAATTATCTTTTAAAATAATTGGAGTGATCACAAGTTGATCAAAATATTTTTTCCTTTAAAACCTAGTCTACACTTTTCTGAGATTTAGAACGTCTGCCTTGGAGAATCAATTAAAATACCATTAACACTACTAAAAGAGTTCAGTAATGAAGAGATACAAAGTAAATACACAAAAATCAATAGCATCCTTAAACGCCAGCAATAAAAAGGTACAACACATAATGAAAAAAGATAATCACTACATTAGCACAACATATGATAACCAGGAATAATATTAACAAGAAGCATTCAGAAAGGACATATGTTGGAGGGGAAAAAAAAAAAAACACATAAAACTTTACCTAGAGACTCAAAAGTACTTGAACAAATGGGAAGGCATTTGTGATAAAACTAAGTAATACTTAACAGGCAATTATTCTGAAATTTAATTATACATTTAATTCAATTTCAATGCAAGTCCAGACAAGATTATTACTGAAATGTGACCATGTTGGTCCAGAAGAATAAAATGGTGAGAATAGTCAAGAATGTGTAGCAAAAGATAAGAAATGAGAATGTGGTCTGAAAAAAAATAATAATAAAATGAAATCAATTTAACAAGTTTCTAGCAGAACTTCTTAGAGTCTTCTTTTTTTTTTTTTTAAGATTTTATTTATTTATTTGACAAACAGAGATCACAAGTAGGCAGAGAGGCAGGCAGGGAGAGAGGAAGAAGCAGGCTCCCTGCTGAGCAGAGAGCCCAATGCAGGACTCAATCCCAGGACCCTGAGATCATGACCTGAGCCAAAGATAGAAGCTTTAACCCATGAGCCACCCAGACGCCCCTTTTTAGAGTCTTCTATGTAAAGTATGACTTATATCTAAGGAAGAGGATGAATAGAAAAGTATGTGGCATTTACCGAGTATATTTGAATAGGAAACTCCTCCTTATACAACAGCTCTTCTGCATATCTTTGTACACCAGAGACCATAATTTGAGAAGAGGTCAAAGTAAACATCTCCTGGACTCTCAGTTTCTCAACCTCAAAGCCCTTTTCCCTCAGCTCTTTCCCTCAGCTTCAGCCTTCTCACACCACTCCTCATACCCACACCTCAGCAGCAGCAGCAGTAGCAAGCGTACCACCACCAACTGTCACGTTTCACACCCCTACAGGCAAACCACTAGCTCTTACCCTCCACGCTCACTTGCGCGGCTTCACCTCTGCCATCTTTTCCACCTCATGGAGGCTGTCAGTCCACTGATCTACTCTTGGCTTTCTCCCTCTTCACCAGCTTTCTCCCCTTTGCTTGCTCTGGATAGCCTAGATTCCACATCTTTCTTTTCCATCATTCCCCTGATCTCAACTCCCTTGGCCATCTGTTCCTCGCCACACTTGTCTAGAAAAAACCCTAAATGTTGTAGAACACAACTCTCCACTTCTCTGCCTTCAAACAGTTCAAAGTTTCAAGAAACAAATTTATGCAATCTGCTTTATGGAGCTTCAAAATGCTCTAAGACATTCCTTTCAACCTCTCTCTCCCATCTCTGAGAAGACTAGTCAAACTTCTCTCCAGATTCCAAGAATGTGTGCGCTCCAGCTCCCACCTGATATCCCCACTACACACTCCACACAGAACACAAGCTCATATAGAAACACTCATCTTTCAAACACCAAATCAACACTCCTACACACACCCATCTTTTACTTCTTACTAAAAGAAATGTCCATCCTCTTATCAATGGGCATTTTCTCTACTTGTTCTCTAGATTGTACATTACTTGTACCCCTAAAAGACACCCCCTGGCATGAACCTCGCCTCTGTTGGAGCTTTTCTATCTGTGTTTGTAACAGGCTCTAATACCATTCATCTTAAAAAATGAACATACATGCACACAATAACCAAAGAGTAACAGAAACACACTTCAGCTTGTTCCCCAATCTGTCCCCTGCTACCAGCCCATTTTTATGCTACTCTTTAACATTTCTCAGTAGAGTCGTCTGCATGTGCTTTTTCACATTTTTACCTTTAAAGCACCTGCCCTCGGCTCAGGTCATAATCCCAGAGTCCTGGGATCGAGCCCCACATTGGGCTCTCTGCTCAGGGGGGGACCCTGCTTCCTCCTCTCTCTCTGCCTGCCTCTCTGCCTACTTGTGATCTCTGTCTGTCAAATAAATAAATAAAATCTTAAAAAAAAAGAAAAAGAGAGATAGCTTTCTGATCCCCTAATGTCTCTCAGCAACATTTGACAGAATTATCTCCACCTCGTTCGAACTCTGTCCGAGGCTCCTGCCTTCTCATTGAAGGCACCTTCTGGCTCCCTGAGCACAATATGTCAGTGCTCACTGCTGGCCCTTCCATCTCCACCCAAAGTTTAAACTTTAAGATTCCTCAGGACCTGGTCTGACCTATCATTCTCACGGGTGAACTCAACAATTTTTAAGCTTTCAAGTATCACTTATATCCTGATAACTCATTAAATTTATGTCTTCAGGGTGCCTGTGTGGCTCAGTAGGTTAAGCCTCTGCCTTCAGCTCAAGTCATGATCTCAGGGTCCTGGGATCGAGTCCCCCATCGGGCTCTCTGCTCATCAGGGGGCCTGCTTCCTCCTCTCCCTCTCTCTCTCCCTCTCTACCTGCCTCTCTGCCTACTTGCAATCTCTGTCAAATAAATAAATAAAATCTTTTAAAAAAATTATGTCTCCAGTACAGACTTCTTTGGACTTGAGATTCATATATCCAATCTCTTACTATTCAACTCCACTTGATTATTACACAGATATAGCAACAAGAACATATCCCAAATAAATTTTATTTTCCCCTCTAAGTGATACTATCATCCACATAATTACTAATCCCAAAACTCTGTGGTCATCATGGATTCCTCCCTTTCTTTTACTCTACTCTATTTAATTCATCTGTGAGAATTATCTATTTAAACAGATCTCAAATCCATTCACTTTGCTCCATCTTTACAGCTACTCTCCAATCACCACCCTCTCTCCCTGGAGAAGCTTCTGTGGAGTCCTTGCTTCCATGGTGACCTCCTCCCATTCATTCTTCATAAAGCCGTCACTGAGCTACAAAAAAATCTAAATCAATGTTCTGCCTCTGCTTAGAATCTTTCAGTAGTAACCCCTTACACTTAGGAAAAATTTAAGATCCCTTAAAATAGCCCCCAGACCTTTTAAAACGCAGACTCTGCCAGCCTCCTGAACTTCATGATGTGCCTCTCTCCCACTGTCTTGAAACAAAACCACAATCCTTAGAACACACAACGCTCTTCCCAAATAAAAGGCCTTGACTTCCAGAATTATTAAAATCTATGGAGATTTTATTTTCTCATTTAACATCCACCCTGCACCCCAGAATATAACTTTCACAAGTTCAGAGTCAGACTATGTCAATCTCTTGACTGTTACATCTGCTGTAACGAATACAGGTGCTTGGCCATTGTAGAATCTCAGTATTTTTTAAGTTAGTGAATGAAAAGAAGTACTCTCCTTGCCCACTCACTCTTCACCCCAGATAGGCCTATCATCTATCTGCATATGTTTTGAAAAGATCTTTTTTTTCATGGACATGCCCCCTTTTCCACCATGGTGAGTTAATATTATCAAATAATCAGGATCAATATAAGTTACTCTCAGTGTGCTTATGACAATTTCAAAGACTACTTCAATACACGGCTCTGCAATTACCATTCATTCTGGATCTTCAATTTACCAAAAGGCATGTGAATCCACTAAAAATGACAAAAAAGATACGCATTTCAGTGAAACGAAATCTCAAGAACCACGTTCTGTATCGTGCAGCAACTGCCACAATGGTACATCAAATTTTGTAAAATTCAGTCTCCAGTATTGCTGGAACACATGGGTTCCCTGACCTCCCCTTCAGATCTCATCAGATGTTTTCAAACATCATCACCAGCAAGTCCCCAGGCCAGCAGGGCAAAGGACTGCCTCCAACCAATGAGAGATGAAAAGTAGGTGCACCAAGGGAGTTACTTTCTGCAGGGTAGGCTTCCATTACAGACACTTAGTGCCCAGACTTCTGACCTACAGTGGTACATGTCTGGGCTAAGTTTTTTGGCAGACATTATAGACTGTCTGGAGTAGGACCACTGTTGACTATCTCAATGGATATTCTTCCATGGCATTTCTAAGCTCAAAATCACCTGTGAATATTTATTTTCCTGGTCCATTGCCCTTGAGACCCTGTCTTTCCTGTGGGCTCATGAGCACAGTAGTAGGCCCATTGTCCTGAAAAAGGGTCCATGGCATATCAGGGATATATACATTTGTTCAGGAGTCTAGGAGACCCATATACTATATTTCAACAATAAAATGAACATTTTCATGTCACTATTTGGGATAATCTGGATGTACTCTTCATAACTGAGCACTGCCATGCAATTTTTGTGTCCTTTTTTTTTATTTTTAAATTTACAATGCACTGTATATTTTAAGTACTATTAGCAAATGACAAAGAAGTGAATTTGATAAAGGATTCAGGACAGATGGTATTTACAGAATATCCTTTAAAAAACGATGTAAAGGCATCTGGGTGGCTTAGGTAGGCTTCTGCCTTTGGCTCGGGTTATGATCCCAGGGTCCTGATTTGAGTCCCACATCTGGCTCCCTGCTCAGCAGGGAGTCTGTTTCTCCCTCTGCTCTCTCTCACTCTCTCTCTATCTCAAATTTAAAAAAAAAAAAAAATCTTTTAAAAAATAAATAAGAAAAAAAGAAGACTTCAGAGTGGTTCAAATATAGAAAGTGGAGACAAACGAGTCATCAAGCCACAGTTGATGGTGCTCACATGCCAGATCCGAAGACCCTGTGCCTCCCAATCCATGATACACACACACTGCTAGTATTTAATTAAGTTCAGCAAAATACTACCCCTCCTCCTGGTGAATCAACATAATTCATTTGAATTTTATTAGCTATGGCTTTGTTTATATTTAACTAGTAAATTGATTTGCCTCTGTAGTCATATAAGAGGTATAATTATTAGAAATACATACCTAATTTGTGTTTATACATATTTAAGAACTATTAGAATAAACATATAAATCAAGGCCTGTTATTTTGGTTTTTTTCCCTTTTAAAAGTTTGTAAATCCTTTTCTAGTATAAAAAGCATGTTCAGAATCAGACTGATCTAAGCTCAAACCCCAGCTCTAACAACAACTCGTGCTGTGGTCTCTACAGAGCAATTTACACGTGCCCTTGGAACCACAGCTTCTCCAAGTTGTAAGCCCATCAAATGTGTTCTGTCCTAACCACCGAGCCTACAGCTGGTGAGAAATAATACCTGGTCTCCCTTTAATTGACTCCCTGACTTGCTGCTGTGTAAGATCACCTTAAAATCAGAACTCCATCTCTCCATTGAGTGGTCACCCGTTAACAAAAAAATATTATATTGGTATTAACCCTGTGTATTTTTAATAACACTTAACTATGTTAATCCATAACTACGCAAAGTAATTAAGACATGATGAGCCCAATCTTACTGATGTGGAAAGTAAATTTTTAAAATAGTCAAGAGCCTTCCTGAGAGTCACCCACTGATACAGGATCAATGGTATAGTTTGCACTCAGCTTCTCCAAGTCTTTTTAGTCAAGTGGCACTGTTCTCATAACTATAATATATCCAGATTACAATCAAGTAAATCCTCTAAATCCTTTCCGTGTGGCATCCTGTTGGTTTGCTGATGAGTACAAGAAAAGGTGTCACTTTTTGATAAGTAATGTGCACCCTTATAAAACAACAGGAAGTTGAAAAAGAAAAGCTGGACAGCCATAACAGGGAATACTGGTTTTAAAGCAAAGACACGGATTACTGACCTTGACGATTTCATTTTTTCCCTCTTTTTAGCATTCCACTCGTAATTGCATCCTTTTAAATTTTAAAGCCTATTATCAATTCATGCTACAAAGAGATTGTGTAATGGCTTTAGAAATTATATTAGGTCAGAGAACAAGTTATTTTTTTTTTCTAATGACCCAAGATAATATGAGTGATAAGTGATTTAAGCTTTGGCCATGAAAATACAGATACAGTTGAATTTCCACTAAAATTAGGAAACTTCTCATGCTCATCTTTTTATCCAATATTAGTTGAGAGCCAAAGAAGTCAAAGATCAGTGGACACTACTAACAGAGAAATGGCAGTGTCCAGGCAGGCATAAAAATTCCCTCTTACAAGTACCCCATAACCTTCTCTGTGCTCATGTCACAAAAGGTCTAAGCCCACACTACCAACAAAAAGCTCTCGGTGCATTAAGATGAAAGATGCAGGAACACAGGAAGGATATCAAGAGTAGAGGACTTCAAGGCTGTAACACATGATGCCACAGGTACGTATACTGGCTTAACAGAATTCAGTTCCTTCTAAAGGCATACAAAGATGAGTCAAAAAAATGTTGCTCAATTCATATATGGAATAGAGGAAAAATTAAAATAAACTGGAAGTTCAAAAATATTGGAATGATCATATAATTCATTCAATAGTTGTGAAAGGATCTTGTTCAGCCACATTAAATAGATGTTTACAAAGAATTCTAAGGACAAAAGGAAGTGCTTTTAACATGATGCCTTTTTTTTTCTATTTTTCTTTTTTTGATGCCTAGTATTTCTTAAGAGGTGTAAACATTCAGTGTGATCCCAACTGTGCATAAAGAAAGTATATGGGTGTACAGAATAAAGTTGGGAGGAAATACGTGAACACTTGTGGTAATTTTACATAATTGAGATTAGAAGGAAATACGCTTCTACTCATATTTAACCTGTATTTTCCTGTATGTTTCAACTGTATGTTATTAATTTTTTTTCTCAGTAAAGACATTAAATTACACACCCTCTACAAAACTATTAACTTGAGTTTCATCTATTGCAGAAGGGATGACCTTCCTTCAAAACCAGACTCTGTTACATCAGAGATAAAAGCATGGTGTGGGTCAATGGAATAAAGGCTTGGGGATGTGCTACCTCAGAGGGGACTCCAGACTACCTTTGGGAATTCCCACTCTCGGATTTCATGCATTTTAGAGAAGGGTTTTCCTCTCTGTTAACCCCTGCATGGAGACTCAGTAAAGTCAAACCTGCCATATAATTGGCCCTTTTTGTTTTACACAATGAAAATTGAGACAGTTGGCAATCAGGGCATTGGAGACTTTTAACAAGGATTAGGTGTGGTACAGATCTTCACCAGAATATTGAATTTTTCCCCATATAGAAAATCATGTAACACTCATAATTTTTTTTTCTTTATTGGTCTTATATAAAATCTAAAGGCAGATTAAAATGAGGATAAAAAACGAATAAAAAGAAGCACTGAAGTTTCTCTTCCCTCAAATTCTATTCCCCTTAAACATAGCACCTTCCATTGACGACTCACCTGCCACCTGACTTCCATTTAGTCTTACTCCAACTCCTTCTTACCTCTTTGACCTGTCAACCCCTCCTCTAACCTGGTGCTACCCAAAATGGTTATTCTGAGGACATTTTACTTTAACTCACAAGTTACGGACTGGATATGGAGAAGTAAATCAGCACACTACTTCCTTTATAAACAGCCTTGCTACCAAAAAAAAAAAAAAAAAAAGGAACAAAAAATGTCATCTGAAATAAGTAGCATATTTGAAGATTTTGCTGATTTATGTTTTGGAGTAAGCTACTTTTCCTTGTCATAGACTAGTAACAAACATTTGAAAATCAGCATTAGTCCATACGTCAGTTGCTCTAGAATTCTAGTTCAATGTGTTCAATGATAAATGCACTAGATAAAATAACACAGGACAACAGACCAAAGAGAGTAGTGAGAGACTAGGATGCTCAGAAAAGAAGTTTGTTAGAAAGGGACAGATGAGTTGGTAAGAAAAAATTAGCGCAGAAAAGATCTGAAGAATTTCTAGGTAAAGGAAACAAGGAGTGCAAAGATCCTGACGTGCGATACAAAGTTAAGTATGATAAAGTTATTAAGTATTAAAATCTATTTTGAACATCAACTTGAATGGAGCACCCAAAAAGGGTGCTACAAAAGACAAATTCCATAGGCTGTTAAGTGGGATTTCATTTACAAAATATTCCCTGGTCAAGCAAGTATGGAAAAGGCTGAATGAAGTTTAAGCCACCAAAAACCAAACCAAACAACCTCAGTCACTAAAGCATATTTTACCTCTCTGTGTTACCTAAAGCCCAAGTGGAGATATGCAATTTAACAAGTTAATTTTACAAATGAAAATAGGAAGGTCTGAAGATGTTTGGTGACTTCATCCCCACCCACTAGTATGCTAATAAATGTTTAGAAAAAAATTAGAAACAAAAATATGGAAAATATGATTTTCTACATATGTATATATAATATGTGGAAGGGGAGTAAAAAGGAATTTCTTTTAGTATCTTTCTGAATTTAAGTGAAAAGGATGTTATATATGAAATTCATACAAAGAAAAAAAAAAAAAACACCAGTTAACAAAATGGAAAGAAGCACACACTTATCAATAATTACTTTAAAAGTAAATGGTTTATGGGGTGCCCGGGTGGTTCAGTGGGTTAAAGCCTCTGCCTTGGGCTCAGGTCATGATCCCAGGGTCCTAGGATGGAGCCCCACATTGTTGGGCTCTCTGCTCATCAGGGAGCCTGCTTCCTCCTCTCTTTCTGCCTGCCTCTCTGCCTACTTGTGATCTCTCTTGCAAAGAAATAAATAAAATCTTAAGAAAAAAAAAAGTAAATGGTTTATATACTCCAATTAGAAAACAAAGGATGGCAGGATGCATTTTAAAAAAAAAAGAACAAGACCCATCTATATGTTCCCTACAAGAGACTCACTTCAGACGTAAAAACACACACTAGAGGGGCACCTGGGTGGCTCAGTGGGTTAAACCTCTGCCTTCGGCTCAGGGCATGATCTCAGGGTTCCGGGATCGAGCCCTGCATCGGGCTCTCTGCTCAGCGGGGAGCCTGCTTCCTCCTCTCTCTCTGCCTACCTGTCTGCCTACTTGTGATCTCTATCTGTCAAATAAATAATAAAAAAAAAAAAAACCACAGACTAGAAGTAGAAGGTGGAAAAAAGATATTTCATGCAAATGGAAACAAACAAACAAAAAGCCTGGGTTAATTAAGAAGGTTCTTACAAATAATAAAGCAGTCACACCAACAAGAGAATATAACAGTATTGTAAATACCTATACACTCACCATCGAAGAACCTAAATACTGCAAATATTGGCATAAAAAATTGATAGTAATACAGTATTAGTAGAGGACTTTAATACCCTACTTATATCAATGGATAGATCATCCAGGCAAAAAAAAAAAAAAAAAACTATATCTATATCTCAATAAGGACACAATGTCTTTGAGTGACACATTAGATTATATGGGCCTAAGAGACATATAAAGACATATAAGACATATAAAGAGTATTCTATCCAAAAGCAGCACAATTCACATTCTTTCCAAGTGCACATGCAACACTCTCCAGAATAGATGACATGTTACAGTGCACAAGTCTTCATAAATTTAGGAATATTTAAGTCATATCTTTTCCACCTACAACAGTATGACTTGAAATCAATCACGAGAAAAAAACACAAATATGTGGATTAGACAAGGTGCTACTAAACAGTCAATGGGTCAGAAAAAATCCATGTCAGGGAAGTAGCCCCATCAACCCCATAGAAAGCAGCCCACCAGCCCCACAGAAAACTTAGTTTGGGGACTTCCAGGGAAGACAGCAGAGTAGGGGGATCCTAAGTTCACCTCCTCCCCTGGATACAACTAGGTAACACTCAATATCAGTATAAACAACACAGAAAATGACCCTAAGACTACAAGAGCAGATTCTCCACAGCTAAATCTTAAGAAAATGCCACACTGAAGAGTGTAAAAGGGCAGAGACATGGTCGAGCCAAACAGATCCACTGTCTGTCTAGAGCAGGGAGGGACAGAGAAAAGAGAAACATACCCTAAGCCAGGCACCCCAGGCACAGGGGACCCACATGAGGAAAAAAAATCCCAGTAACATTTGGCTTTGAAAACTGTAAAAGCCCAACAATTAGTGGAGCTTAAGATCTGGAACTTTAAAAATCAGTGAGCCAGAACAGCATGAGGAAGCAAGTTGCCACCCTTCAAGAGATAGCACAACAGACAACCTCAAGGACATGCAGCACAGAAGCAGCAGTTTGAAGAACCCATGGGGCCCATAGGAAAGAGGTCTGTATACTAACCTCAGAGGGGCAGGGTTCCCCAGGAGACCTCTCCAAGAACCAAAGGATTGGGAGGCACCGTTTCCCTTCCCCATACCTCGGCCTAGAAACATAGACAACTACAGAAACAAGCTGAACATCAGTGCTCCCCACCTAGCTTGTTAACAGCAAACCTGAACCCAATTTCTCCACCACAGCCAGGGCATTAGTTTTCCAGGGCAGCTGACACCCATGGCACACTGGTGCAATCGTTGCTGATACCACACAACCCACTCCAGCATTTTCCTTCCAACTAGTACCCTCCAATATGTCCACGGCCAGAGCCCATCCACAGCAGTGCCACAAGCCTGCTGGCACAGTGCAAGTACCACCACCAAGGGCCAGTACCAATCCAAAATGACTCCTTCCCAAGGAAGAAGGGGAGATAACACTCCAGTCTCATAGCAGCCCCAGCAGAGGGCTAGAGCAGACATCTGGTTTGAGACAGGTCATGCCCACCTGTGAAAACTTCAGAACAGGTAACACAGAAAAAGCAACCTGCAGTTTGGTGCTACTGCATCTCTCTTAAACACCTGGTCTGGCTCAACTCTTGCCCAAGGCAGCCCTAGACTGGCCCACTGAAAAAAATGGGGACACAAACCTGCCCACAACAGGCAGGGAGAGGCACTGTAGATGACTGAACCAAAGGCTAAAGTGGCTCAGCAACACTGTAGGACACACACAATACTCATAGGAGACATCCTTAAAGCCCAGTTTTGAGTGAACAAGTGACAAATCACTGCACAGCACCACAAATGTCTTCACGAAGCTACCACTTTCAAGAGTAGAAGACACAGATGACTATCCAAGCACATAAAAAAAGGGGGGGGGGGGTCAGACAAAATGAGGAGACAAAGTAATAAATGAAAAAGCAAGACATCATGATGGCAAGACAGCTAAATGAGATGGAAGTGAGCAAAATGCATGATAGATAATTTATAGTCATAAAGATACTCACTGGACTTGAGAAAAGAGTGGAGGACCTCAATAAGATGAGACCCTCAACAAAGAGACAGAAAACATAAAAAGAGAACCTATCAGAAGTGAAGGTCTCAATAACTTAAATTAAAAATACCTAGATAGAATAGAAGATAGAGGAAGCAGAAAAATGAATCAGTGACCTGGGAATGGAAAGAAATCAAGCAAAACAGGAGAGAGAAAAAATAAGAGTAAAAAAGAAAAGAGACTAAGGGAACGCAGTGACACCACCAAGCATAATAGCATCCAGCTTACAGGCAGCCCAGAAAGCAGAGACAGAAAAGGGAGCAAAAATTTTATCTAAAGAAATAACAGCTGAAGACTTCCAAAATCTGCATTTCTGTTTCCTTCCCCAGCTTAAGGAGATGCAGACAGTCCCCTACAAAATAAACCCAAGATACACCAAGACACATAATGAAAATGGTTTAAAAAAAACAACAACAGTGATAGAGGGCGCCTAGGTAGCTCAGTTCATGATCTTGGAGTCCCAGAATCAAGTCACACATTGGGCTCCCAGCTCCATGGGGAGTCTGCTTCTCCCTCTGACCTTCTCTCTTCTCAAGCTTTCTTGCTTTCTCGCTCTCTCTCTCAAAATAAATAAATAAATAAAATACTTAAAAATAAAAAAGAAAAAGGAAACAGTGATAGAGAACTTTAAGAGTTAATAGAATACAAGAGTAAACCCATAAGGCTACCAGCTAATTTTTCAGCAGAAATTTTTCAAGACAGAAGAGAGTGGCATGATATATTCAAAATGCTGAAAGAAAAAAACACTGCAAACAAAAGGACTCTATTTTACAAAGCTATCATTATGAATGGAAGGATAGTTTCCCAGACAAACAAAGCTCCAAAGATTTCATTGCCACTAAATCATCCCTAGAAAAAATGTTAAAAGGCACTCTTTGAATGGAAAGGAAAGGCCATAAGTAGCAATAAGAAAATTTGAGAGAAAGCAATAAAGTATATCTATAAAAATCAGTCAAAAGAGTCACAAAATAAAAGGATGTGAAATATGATACCACATACCCAAAACATGGGAGAGGAATGAAGAGCGGGTTTGACTTAAGCAATCAATTTAACACAGACTTCTGAATGCATAAGATGTTATATACATACCTAATGCTAACCACAAATCAAAAACCAGTAACAGATATGCAAAAAAATAAAGAGAAAGAGTTCCAAGTGAGTCACTGAAGAAAAACAGCAAACAGAAGAGAACAGAAGAAAGCAACAGAGAAAAAGTACAAAAACAACCATATATCAAGTAACAAAATGCCAGTAAGTATGTATCTACCAGTAATTACTTTGAAAGTAGATGGACTAAACACCACAATCCAAAGACACAAGGTGATAAAATGGGTTTTAAAAAAGCAAGATCTATAAGCTGGCGATAAGAGACTCATTTCATAAATAAATCAGAGAAATAATAACATATGATCTCTCTGATACAAGGAATTTGAGAGGCAAGGTGGGGGGCTGTGAGGGGTAGGGAAGGAAAAAAATGAAACAAGATGGGATCTGGAGGGAGACAAACCATAAGAGACTCTTAATCTCACAAAACAAACTGAGGATTACGTGGAGGTGGGAGGTGGTTAGGGAATGGATGGCTGGGTTATGGATGGGGAGGGTATGTGCCATGGTGAGTGCTTGAAATGTTTAAGCCTGATGATTCATAGCCCTGTACCCCTGGGGTAAATAATACATTATATGTTAATAAAAGAGAGAGAGAGACTCATTTCGTACCTTAAGACACAGGCAGAGTAGAAGTAAACTGGACCATTTCTTACACCACCCACAAAAATAAATTCAAGGGGCACCTGGGTGGCTCAGTTGGTTAAGGTCATGATCCTGGAGTCCCAGGATCAAGTCCCGTATAGGGCTCCCTGCTCAGCGGGGAGTCTCCTTCTCCCTCTGACCCTCCCCCTTCTCATGCTCTCTCTCTCTCTCTCTCTCAAATAAACAATAAAAATAAAAATCTTAGAAATAAATAAATAAATTCAAAATGAATGAAAGACCTTAATATGAGACAGGAAACCATCAAAATCCTAGAGAACACAGACAGAAACCTCTTTGACCTCGGCCATAGCAACTTCTTACTAAACATGTCACTATAGGCAAGGGAAATGAAAGCAAAAATGAACTATTGGGACTTCATCAAGATAAAAAGCTTCTGCATAGCAAAGGAAACAATCAACAGAACTAAAAGACAGCCTACAGAATGGGAGAAGATATTTGCAAACAATATATCTGATAAAGGCTTAATATCCAAAATTTATGAAGAACTTATCAAACTCAATACCCAAAAAACAGATAACCCAGTTAAGAAATGGGCAGAAAACATGAATACACACTTTTCCAAAGAAGACATCCAGAAGGCTAACAAACATGAAAAGATGCTCAACATCACTCATCATCAGGGAAATACAAATCAAAGCCAGAGTGAAATACCATCTCATATCTGTCAGGATGGCTAAAATTAACAACACAGGAAACAAGCGGTGTTGGTGAGGATGCAGGGAAAGGGGAACCCTACTGCACTGTTGGTGGAAATGTAAACTGGTGCACCCACTCTGGAGGTCCCGCAAAATGTGAAAGATGAACTACCCTATGCCTCAGCAACTGCACTACTAGGTATTTATCCAAAGGATACAAAAATACAGACTCAAAGGGATAAATGCATCCCGATGTTTACAGCAGCATTATCAACAATAGCCAAACCATGGAGAGAGTCCAAAGATGCAATTTTTATATGCAATGGAATTATTACTCAGCCATTACACAGAACTATATCCTGCCATTTGCAATGATTTGGAAGGAGACAGAGTATATTATATTAAGTGAAATAGGTCAGAGAAAAATAAAAACCATGTGATCTCACTTATATGTGGCATTTAAAAAATAGAAGAAAGAAAACAGATGAATATACAGGAAGGGGTAAAAGAAAGAAGGAAAGAGAAACAAGCCATAAGAGACGCTTAACAATAAAGACATGGATGTCATACATCCTGCTTTATTTTTTAAGATTTTATGTATGTATGTATGTATGTATGTATTTGTCAGAGAGACAGAGAGCACACAAGTAGGCAGAGTCAGGCTCCCTGCAGAGCAAGAAGCCCAATGAGGAGCAAGAAGCCCAATGCCGGACTCAATTCCGGGACCCTGAGATCAGAGCAGCAGCTTAACTGACTGAACCACCTGGGTGTCCGGAGACTCTTAACAATGGAGAACAAACTGAGGGTTGATGGAAGGGGATGGGGTAAGGAGTGGGCTAGACAGGCAATGGGTATTAAGGACCGCACTTCTTACAATGAGCACTCGGTGTTGTATATAAGCAACCATTCACTGAATTCTTCTGCAGAAACAAATATTGCAATGTATGTTAACTACCTAAAATTTAAATTAAAAAAAATATATATATATACATATATATATAAGTTCTTTTTAAAGGAAAAACATTTTTAAATCACGTTGGTTAAAAACAAACAAAAAAGTGAAGGGATGTGAAAGCATTAATCATGCAATCAGAAGTGAAAAGAATAGGTGACAGCAGAAAAAACAGACTTTAAAACTAGGTGGCTCAATAGGAAGCATCCAACTCTTGATCTCAACTCAGGGTCCTGAGTTCAAGCCCCACGTTGGGCTACACAGTGGGCATGGAACATACTTTATTAAGTGAAAAAAGATACTATACACTCATAAAAGTAACAATTCAACAATAATATATAACAATTATAAATATTTAGACACCCATCATGGGAGGATGCAATGGTTAACCAGCTAAAAACAAAATTAATTGAGAGTAGTACAATAACAGTAGAGGACTTTAATATTCCACTTAACATCAATGGATAGATCAACCAAATAGAAAACCAACAAGAAAACAGTGGCTTTCAATAACCTGGTGAATTTAACAAATATAATCAGAATAATCCACCCTAAAACAACAGAATACACAAACTTTAAGGTCACATTTTAGGCCACAAAACCAATACCCAAATAACTGAAAGACTGGAGTCATACCATGCATCTTTTCCAAACACAACCCTGTGAAACTAGAAATCAACCACAAGAAAAAAATCTGGAAAGAACACAAACACATGGAGGTTAAATAACATGCAACTAAACATGTTAATATGTTAATATTAATTGTTAATATGAGTCAATCAAGGACTCAAAGCGGAAATAAAAAATACTTGGGGACAAATAAAAATACAACGGTTCAAAAGTCTAGGATGCAGCAACGGCTATTCTAGGAGGAAAGTTTGTTGCAATACATGCCTACTGCAAGAAGCGAGAAAAATATCAAACACTGTAAAGTTACATCTAAAGGAGATAGAAAAAGAAGAATTGAAAACAAAAACAAAAAAAGCCATAGAAGGAAGGAAATAATAAATATTAGAAATAAAAGAGAAAAAAAAAAGAGAAAGATAATGAAACAAGGAGCTGGTTCTTTGAGATCATCATCAAAATTGATAAACTTTGAGCCAGACTCTTCAAGAAAAAAGATGGGGGGGGGACTCAAAATCAAAGAGGAGAAATAATAAGAAACAACACAGAAATAGAGAGGATTATATAAGACTATATTGTGAAAAATTATATGCCAACAAATTGGACAAACTGAAAGAAATGGATAAATTCCTAAAGACATACAATCTTCCAATTTTAATCATGAAGAAATAGAAAATTTGAACAGACCAATTACCTGTAAGGAAATTAAATCAGTAATCAAAAAAAACTAACAACAGCAACAAAAATTCAATAAACTAAAGTCCAGTGCCAGATGGCTTCTACCAAACACATTGAAAGAAGAGTTAATACCAATTCTTCTTAAAACTATTCTTGAAAAAAAAAAAAAGAAGAAGAAGAAACCTTCCAAACTCAGTCTATGAGACCAGCATTATGCTTATACCAAAATCAGATAAAGACACTTCAAAAAACAAAACAAAACAAAACTACAGAACAATATCTCTAATGAGCATGGATGCAAAATTCCTTAACAATGTAAGAACAAGCTGAATCCAACAATACATCATAAAAATCATTCAAACACAATTAAATGGGTTTATTCCTGGGATGCAAGGCTGATTCAGGATTTGAAAATCAATGTGATATATCACATCAATTAGTGAAAAAAATAAAAACCATATGATCATTTCAATAGAGGTAGAAAAACCATTTGACAAAGCATAATGTCCCTTCACCATAAAAATCCTCATCATAGTAGATTTAGAGAGAACATAACTCAACATAATAAAAGCTGTATATGAAAAACCCACAGAGAACATCATACTGAACAGTGAAAGCCTGAGAGCTTTCCTTTAATATAAGGAAAAAGATAAAGATGTCTATTCTCACACTTTGATTCATCATAGTATTGGAAGTCCTTGCCACAAGAAGCAGACAAGAAACAAAATCCATTGAAATACATAAGGAAGAAGTAAAACTTTCACTATTTGCAGATAACATGATACTATATAGAGAAAACCCTAAAGATTCCACCAAAAAACTAGAACTGATACATAAATTCAGCAAGGTCACAGGACACAAAATCAATATATAGAAATCCATTGCATTCCTATAAACTAATAATAACTAAGAATAAACTTATCCAACTAGATGATAGATCAATACTCTGAAAACCATAGAATACTGATGAAGGATATTAAAGATGACATAAACAAATGAAAAGATATTCCATGGTCATAGAAAAGAAGAACAAATATTGTTTAAATGTCCATACTACCCAAAGCAGTAAACAGACTTAAAGTCTTCCCTTTCAAAATACCAATTTTTCAGAGATCCAAAACAAATCATCTTAAAATTTGTATGGAACCACTAAAGACCACAAATAACCAAAGCCATCTTGAAGAACAAAAAAGCTGGACATATCACAATCCCAAGTATCAAAACATACTACAAAGTTGCAATAATCAAAATAGTACGGTTAGTTTGGAAAAAGTATGGCACAGAAACAGACACAAAGACACCCTGGAGCAGGAAAGAGAACCCAGAAATCCAATGGTCAATTTTAATTGATTATAATTATATGGTCAACTAATCTTTGACAAAGGAGACAGGAATATGCAATGGGAAAAAAAGAGTGTCTTCAATAAAGTGTTGGGGAAAATGGACAGCTACATACAAAAGAATGAAGCTGGACTACTTTCTTACTTTTTACACAAAAATAAACTCAAAATGGACAAAGGGCCTAATGCAAGACCTGAAACCATAAACATCCTTTAAGAGAGCACCGGCAGTAATTTCTCTTACATCAGCGACAGCAACATTTTTCTAAATAGTTTTCCTGAGGCAAGGGAAACAAAAATAAAAATAGACTATTGGAACTACATCAAAATAAAAAGCTTCAGCACAGCAAAGGGAACCATCAACAAAACAAAAAGGCAACCTACTGAATATAAGAAGATATTTACAAACGGCACATCCAATAAAGGGTTAGTATCCAATAGATATGAAGACCTGATACAATTCAACACCCAAAAAACAAATAATTCAATTTTTAAAATGGGCAGAAGACATGGACATTCTTCTGCCAAAAATGGCATACAGATGGCCAAGAGACACATGAAAAGATCCTCAACATTACTCATCATCAGGGAAACGCAAATCAAAACCACAATGAGATAGCACCTCACCGGTTAGAATGGCTAAAATCAGAAACACTGGACACAGGTGCTAGGGAAGATGTGCAGAAAAAGGACCACCTGTGCACGACTGGTGAGAACACAAACTGGTGGAGTCACTGTGGAAAACAGCATGGTGGTGCCTTAAAAAGTTAAAAATAGATTTACCATAGGATTCATTAATTCTACTACTCGATATTTACCCAAAGAAAATAAATACTCTAATAAAAAATGATGGGTTTTTTTAAGATTTTATTTATTTATTTGACAGAGATCGCAAGTAGGCAGAGAGGGAGGCAGTGAGAGAGAGAGAGGGAAGCAGGCTCCGTGCTGAGCAGAGAGCTGGATGCGGGGCTGGATCCCAGGACCCTGGGATCATGACCTGAGCCGAAGGCAGAGGCTTTAACCCACTGAGCCACCCAGGTGCCCCCAAAATGATGTGTTTTTTTAATTGCAGCATTATTTGCTTTGCAATTGTTTCCAAGATATGGAAGCAACAAAGTATCCATCGATAGATGGATGGCTAGAGAAGAGGCATATTAAAGGAATGCTATCCAGCCATAAAACAGGATGAGATCTTGCCTTTTGTGACAATATGCATAGACCTAGAAGATACCAGACTAAGTGAAATAAGTCAGAGAAATACCATATTAATTCACCTACACATGGACTCTAACCAGCAGAATACACAAACTAAACGTAAAAACAGATCCCAAATACAGAGAACAAACTAATGGTTGCCACTAGGAAAAGGACTGAGGGGATGACCAAAATAGGTGACGGGGAGTGGGAGATACAGGCTCCCAATCATGCAATGAGTCACAGAAATGAAAGGGACATTATAGCAAATAGAGTCAATGTATTGTCATAGTGTTGCCTGGTAACAGATGTTAACTACACTTGTGCTATAGCTTAACACTGACAGGTAGAATTGTTACATTGCACAACCAAATGTAACACAGTGTGTCAATTATACATTAGTTTAAAAAAAATAAAAATCATCATGTGGTAACCCACATACCAAGGATCTGAGGGTGGTCTTTAGGAACGGAGGGCAGCCTTTAGCTGACATCCAGAAAGAAGCTACGTTCTTCAGTCTCACAGCTTCGAGGAAATCAATGCTGCCAACAGAGTATATTCTTTCGCAGCTGAGCCTTTGAACAAGAACAGAACGCAGCTACCTTGGGAGACCCTAAGCAGAAAATCCAGCTACCCTGTGCAGGGACCCTGACTTAGAGAAAAATGTGAGATATTGTGCGATCTTGGGAGACCCTAAGCAGAAAATCTTTATCACAGCCTTAGGAGACCACAAGCAGAAAACGCAGCTACCTTTTGCAGGACTCCTGACCCACAGAAAATGTGAGCTAATACATGTATGGAGTTTTAAGCCAACAGATTCAGGGCAACTAAATTCTGTAGAAATCCGTATCTAATGTAGAAATATACTGGGGGTTATTTCATAGTTTTCCTACTATAAATATGTAGTATTACAAGTAATAAAATATACAATAGTCTTTACCTAAACACTATGTAACCAGTCGATTCTCACAAAATGCTTTTTTGGGGTTTTGCTGAACACTTGTATTCATATCTAACCTATAGCTGCAACTGATGAACCAATAAAGTTCCAACAAGGATGTTGGCTGATACTTTATTTACACTAGTGAGATAATTAAAATCAAAGAGCAGACAGGTTTCAAGACCTCATTCATTTGCCAGTGCTGGGAGACTTCTTTGCAGACTTGGAAAATCATTTTTGAATGCCAGAAGACTATCTCCTCCTCTGTAAACGAGAAAAATAAAAATAAATAATAATAATAATAATAATAATAAGACTATCTCCTCAATTTTTTGTACTATTCACAAAGTAACTACTACAGACACAAAAAAGCTGTTAAGATGACTCTGTATTATAAACACTCTGTCACTTTGTCTAATCTAAGCTAGAAGTCAACAAACTCGTTCTGTAAAGAGCAAAGCAGGACATATGTCAGGCTTTGCAGGCCACATAGGTCTGTACCATATATTCTTCATTATATATGTGGTTTTTTAATTTATTTGTTTGTTGTCACAACCTTTTATTAATGTTTTAAAAAAAACAAACAAAACAAACAAACAAACAAACAAAAAAACATGCTTAGCTGACTACACACACACACAAAGTCCTGGGCTGGGTTTGTCCCATGGACCATCATTCATCAGCCCCAGCCTATACAGCCAACTAAACAATAAAATCATAGAAGCCCTGATTTGTAGCATTTGCCAATTTCTGTGATGTAAATACTTCCACCATGGCCAATTTCAAGTTACTGACATGATTTCACTATACGTGGAAGTGGGAAGAAATCCACAGCAATACACCATTTGTCTTAGTCTGATCAAACTGCCATAACAAAGGACCCCAGATTGGGTGGCTTCAACAACAGAAGTTTATCTTCTCACTGTTCTGGAGGCTGAAGAGTCTACAATCAAAGTGTTGGCTGCTTTGCTTCCTTGGGAGAGCAAACTTCCTGGCTTGCTGACAGCCACCTGCTCTCTGGGACCTCACAGGCAGAGAAAGAGAAAGTCAGCTCCCCAGTGTCTCTTCTTATAAAAGCCATCATCTTATCACACCAGGATCCTGCCCTGATTACATAATTTAACCCTAACTATGTATCTACAAACACATTCATGTTGCAGGTGAAGGCTTCAATATTTGGAGAACACAATTGAGTCCATAAAACTTTTATACAGCACTTCCACCATACAACTACAAAATCATAGATCACAATGGTAAAATGTAAAAAAAGGAATTATTACCTTTGCTTTTAACATAATTTAACTGTATGTAATTTTATGTATACATTTAATGTATATATCATATGCATTATACATTATATTTAATATAAACATAACTTAATGTATACAATTTAATTTTTAATATGGGCTGTGTTAACAAGTGGCTCTCACGATTCTTGGAAACATCATAATTGGCTCTAAGGAGCTACTAGGGCTCAGTTCTAAGACAGTACTACCAAAGCAAGTTACTACCAGAGCTGGTACTAGAAACCATATTTTTTTTAATCTAGTGTTCTTTCTTTTTCCTTCAGCAAATCACCAAAAAAAAAAAATTTTATTAGTACATATATTGCCTAAAATCAAAAGAAAATGCAACTAAACTCTTAGTGTTTGTGACAACTTATTTCTCCTTTCCCCCAGGTTTTAAAAGGTATGAAGATGAAAAGATTTTTATCCCATAGCTTTTTTTCATTTTTATTTATTTATTTTTGACAGATAGAGATCACAAGTAGGCAGAGAAGCAGGCGGGGGGGGGGGGGAGCAGGCTCCCTGCTGAGCAGAGAGCCCGATGTGGGGCTCAATTCCAGTACGCTGAGATCATGACCTGAGCTGAAGGTAGAGGCTTAACCCACTAAGCCACCCAGGTGCCCCCCCCATAGCTTGTAAGTGGCTGACTTACTCATAAAATCCATGATTCTTATACTACTTTACTATTTGCTTTCTTGCCAGTCCAAAATTTTCATAGCCAGTTTTTATAAAGTATCATCAAAGAAATATTACAAAGATTGGTTTCCCAAACAAATATACAAGAATCAACTAGCAAGCTTTATAAAAACTAAACCACGATATTTAGTAATACATTAGAATTTGGAAGGGAAGAGCCCCAGAGATCTGTTTTTTAACACATGCCAATGGTGACTCCAATGTAATTAGCCCAGGATCTGTTGTCAAACTTCTGAAAACTATTAGTATAGATGATAAAATTACTCTTAAAAAACAAGGCATCGGGCAAGCTCACTATTCCTTATTCCTTTATACACATTTCTGGTGGTCCTTTTCAATCGTATTTGTATCAGTCTTTAAAGAAATGCTTTGTTTCAGGCCTGTGGATAATATAAATGTAATTTCACTAGTTCTCTCCTAAAAGTTAACAAGGCAAAATAATGAGCATATGATGTTTAAATTATTTCCAATCTTTTGTTTCTTTTTCATCTCCCTAAATTCTTTATCCTGCTTTTTTGTCAAATTTGCCCTCAGAAAGGAACTATATGTGCTTATTCACACTAACCTGTAAGTGACTGATATGGGAATAACCTCAATCTCATCCCTTCTCACACACTATATCCCACGTCATCAACAAATCCAGCCAGAAACCAACCACTTGTCATACCATGTTTCCACTCATAGGCTACTCTCCTCTGTGCTAGATTATTACAATAGCATAACGAATTTTCCTGCTTCTACCTTTGCCTCCCAGCAGTCTATTTTCAACAGGGTACTTTTAAGGTATAAATAAGGTATGTCAATTTTCTGCTGGAAACTCTCCAATGGCTACCTATCTTAGAGGAAAATCCAAAGTTCTTACTTATCATGGCCTACAAAGACCCAAATGATCACATCTCTGTGTTCCCCTCTAACCCCTATCCACTCTACCAAGCTCCACCTAGCATGCCTTGCCTGACCAATCTGTTTCAAACAGCACACACACCAAACACTCTCCCATCATTATTTCATCCTACCCTACTGTATCTCTTTCAGAGCACTTGGCATACTGTTATTTGTTACTGTCTGCCCTGCCCTACTAGACAATAGGCTTCTTGAGAGCAAGAATTTTTATTGGTTTTATTCATTGTGATTTTATTCTTGTAAGCTGTCTGTACGTGTAGTACTCACTTAATATTTGTTGAACGTAAATGACTGAAGAAAAGGTAATCTTTGTCACCTTTCCACAAGTATTTGTTTTTTGAAGAACTACCTTCTTCTCCATCTACTCCGATAGCCACCTTTCAGCATATTGGATTTCTCTTCATCAAGATTTCTCTTCATCAAGCCTCATAACTGGTGGAGCCCAGAACAAAATAAAAATGTGGGGCCCCCTTGTTCAAAAATTAAGATTTTCAAGATGGCAACAACAGAGCATTAAAACAAGGATAAGGTCGTTCTCCAGGAAGAGTCCTGTGTAAGTCTACAGGTCACTCACCCATGAAACGGGCCCTGCTCTCTGTTCCCTGGCCCTTTTACCCTTGCCCATGTGCTGGCCCTGTATGCTGCCCCCCTCCCTCACCTCCTGGCCCCAACCACCCGCTCAGAGAGGCATATCCAAGCTTTATGGGTTGGCTCAGAGGCCCTGCATTGCCACTGTTCATTCCTCCATTCATAAAACCTTTACCCTTGTGCTAACTATTGATTCTGATCTTCTCCACCAGGATATCATCTAGACAGGAATGTGCTATGTAACTCTATTCCCACCACAAAGCCTGGATCCTAGAAGGTGCTGATAACAAAACTGGCTAAAACGAGTAACTTGCTAGTTTCAGAATTTTACATATTAGAAGCAGAATGGAAGGTAAACGAATAATCTGAGAATTCTTGGGCCATGTTAAAATTGCTCACAGTTGTAAGACTAAGACCTAAACTCTCTTCGTCGTCAAGCCTGGGAACGTGTAGGAACTCTGGACAGCTTTGGTTCTAAAAACTGACACAGCCTGGGCAATCTTGACAGTGAAACAAGTAACAAAGAAAGGAGAAGATGTGAACATCAGGAAAGGTTAAGCCTGAGAAGAGGGCAAATAAAATAGGCAGTATTCCCAAGTCACGGTGAGCCTCAGAGAGCCCTGTTGGCATCTTGATTTACTACATCGGTGGGAGTCATGACAGCCAGCCCAGCAGCAGGAGCTTCTCAGCACTAATGTCGCTATAATTTAGTAAAGAGTAACAGGAGGAGAAGCCTGCAAGCAAGTAATGCAAGTATCGGAACCTCAGCCCAGCATGTTGGGTGACACCCAGAGACTTAAGTACAATGGAAAAGTAAAGGCTGAAAACCAGCCATTGAGATTGGCATAACTCTTGGCACCTGGAGATAACATGAACACTCAGCAAAAAAGTGGAAGCTAAGGTTCTCAGCCATGCATTCCAGAAGCCTGATGTTAGGACGAGATAAATTCCAGACCCTACCCATCTGCTGGTGAGTTCAGGGTTGACTCCCATTCACGGGGGCTAGGTCTGCAGATGGAAGTCCTCAAAGTCTACACCAATATACCTGCAGAAGGCAGAGCTGATCTAGGGGAGGCTTCCTGGCTCCCGCTATGTGACTTTCTCATCCACGTGAGTCATAGATGCCTCTCACTCTAAATTTCTAACACCCACTGCGGCACTGTTAATTTAACTATTCAAATAACTGTTCCCAACTCCTTCCTTGCCTAGCTTCCACTAGTCTGAAAAAAGTGAGACATCCAATTTCCCAACATCCTTTGCAGCCAGAGGTGGCCATGTGACATAAAACCATCCAGTGAGACAGAAGACTATTGTTGCATGAGTTTAAGGGAAAGTCTTTTCTCTCCTGATTAAAGGGACAGACAGAGCTATCATTTGTTTTCCTTTCTTCCTACCCTGAATAAGAATATTATGTCTAGATATAACCATGTGGCAAGCCTAAACATAAAAACAGACGTGCTGAGGATGGGGAGGGGGGGAGAGCCTTGATCCTTGATGGCATCTAGACATCTTGCTACGAGGGAGCTTGCTTGTAGCAGAAAGTGCACCTAAAACGTTCACTTAACACCATCGATTACGTAATTATAGAAATCAGTATGTGCAACATTACAAAGTATATCTGAAATGCTATATAGTGGGGTCTGTATTAACCAAAGTGTAGTCCTACATTTCTCTTTCTCGTACAGATTACCCTCGGCCTTCTCTTACATTATATAGGTGCTTTTCCCAGCAACTAACTGACATCTAATTCATATGTGCATTTTAAAACAGAGAGGGGGAGAAATAATAGACTTATCACCAATAGACTCACCAAACCAAGATCCTTTTTCCGAAAACAAAACCACAGAGGCATTTACAATCTAACACCTAGCTAACTGAATCTCACTGCTACCTTCCAGGTTTCTTACACAGCTGAAATAAAGTAATTGGACCTTCACAACATGGACTTGGGGCTGACAAATCAATAATCCCACGTGCCTTGATACAGCTAGAGTAAGAAGATGCTTGCAGGCTTACTCATAAACGAGGTAGGCTAAACTCTATAAACATACCGTATTAGTTGCCAATACAAAGTATTATGTTTCATCTACTATATTCATGAACTTAATGGCCTGTGAAAAGACTTCTTTACATTTCCATTCTGTTACTTAACTACCAGCAAATACCTCTCCATGCCCAGCAAAAAAGGCTTCCAGTATCTGTCTGGTTCAAATAAATCAGTCAGACAAAAAGAACTAGCAACATTTCATTTCCAACAGTAAGGCACAGTAAATGTCCTGATATTTCATCACAGTTGGTAATGCTGGATAAAATATAACAAATCCTCTTCCAAATGACTATCTGAGCTTTTAAGAATGTGTAGAGGAAATTTCCAGGGGCAAAAAAAAAAAAAAAAAAAGGCCAGGGAGGTAAAAACCAGACATGTAAGTGATTTCTGACCAAATGACTGGCAGATTTCAATGTTGGGGGAAAGAGAGGAGAATTTGGATTTTCCCAAGATTGGAAATGACATCTTTAAACAAAGTTGGGACTTCTTAAGAGCTGTGTGGGCTAAAACTTTGTCCACCAGAAAAGAAAGATGGATAAGGAATACGCCTTTCTTGTATATATAAAAATATCTCCCTGAATTTGCATAGCCACAGGCTTACACTGACTGTTTCAGGATAAACCCTACTCATCTGTGTGGTATGGAATACCTCAGGCCACAAAGTTAACATAAAATGGCCCCAAATGAATAGTCCCAAAGTGCACCTGAAAGAAGCAAAAACAAATAGCCTCTAGCTCTGTGCTGCCCAATAAGTTGGCCACTAACCATATGTGACTAAATGAAAACTTTAAACTGAAAATCGAGTTGCTCACGTTAACCATATTTCAAGTGTGCAATAGTCACATATGACTAGTGGCTACTATACTGGAAATTCGACATTTTCATCACCGCAGACATTTCTATTGAACAGTACTGCTCTGTAGAGATCTACCCTTAATCCAGGCTCCACAGGATTCCCATTGCTAATTGCTGTTGAAAATGAGTTCACAATCCACAATTGCTAAACAAAAAAACAATGCACAATGAGAGTAAGCAAAAAAAGGAAACCAAGAGTTAAATGAGAATAATATTATCTTTAGATAATAGAATTTTGCAATACATGTTATAAATATGTATGTCTTAAGTGGTTTGCAAAACTGAAGATGGAATCCAAAACTACAACAAAGGAAAAAGATCCTATCAAAAGGGATCAGGTAGATTTGAAAAAGCACAGAACTTCTAGAAATATATGTATGAATATACACATATATGTGATATGTCTGTATATATGTAGGGTGTGTATGCCTGGACGTACATATGTTAGGGTTAGGATTAGGGTTACAATCACAAATTCTGTAACTGAAGAAATCACTATCACAATCACAAATTCTGTAACTGGAGAAAGAATTCATAACTGGCAGGTATATTCTAATAAATTACCAAAACTGCAGCATAACACTTTTCATGCCATGGATATAAGTATGAATAAAGAGACATGGATGGCAGAGGAAGAAATCTTAACTGGAGTTGTAAGGGAGGGAGAAAAGTGAGAATAGGGAAGAGACAATACTTGAAGAGAATAGCTGAAAATATGTCAGATTTTATTATTCTCACCAATACTCAAATTCAGGAAATTAATACTGAACCCATTAAATATAAAGAAATTCATACATGGATAAATCATACTAAAACTATAGCTGACAAAAGAGGAAGTACGTATTATACAAGTGAAGTAATGGCATCACCTACAAAAAAGTATTTTTTAAAATACGATGAACACACTTCTCTTCCGCACCAACAAAGGGAAACCAGAAGACCATGGTATAGTGCCTCTAAAACACTGACAGAAGGTAACAGAAATCCTAGAATATTGAGATTACCACTAATGGTTTTCACTGAAGAAAATTCTCACACATACACTGAGAAAAGAAAATCCCGAACAAAAGAATAGTGAGCAAAGACCATGACAATAAATCACACCAACAATGACTATCCAGTCTGATAGTATAAATAAATTAATACATAGCAAAAATAGTGTAGTAACAAAACAAAATAGCCCTAGAAGTCTGAGAAAAAGTAACATAAAAGAAATAGGTATTTGGACTTATAGCATTCTAAGTAAGTCTGTTCAGAAGGAGGATGAAAACAATAACTTTACATGTTGTTAAGCTAAGTCTGGATGTTACAACTTTAAGGATGACAATCTGAAACACAGAAATGAAATGTCTAACTTCAAAGCCTGTGAAGTTACAAAGTCATACTGAGAATAAGGACATAATTGTGAAGAGTAGTTTCTTTGGGGGAGGATGAGACAGTACAACTGGAACAGGGTATGATGTCTCCACTAGATTAGTAATTAGAACACATTAAGAAATGTCTTATTTCTTAAAATAGACCATAGGTACATGAATTGGGGGGGGGGGGGGTAGAGAGGGAAATAAATCCCTTAAGGAGGCTCCACACCAGGCATAAGCCCAAAGCAGGGCTCATTGTCACAACCCTGAGATCATGACGCAAGCCAAAATCAAGAGTCAAAGGCTTAACCGACTGAGCCACCCAGGAGCCCCCAAATGAATTTTTATTTTATCTTTCCATTTGTCTAAAATACTTAGCAAATTAAAACAAAACAAGGGGCACCTGGGTGGCCAGTGGGTTAAGCCTCTGCCTTCGGCTCAGGTCATGATTTCAGAGTCCTGGAATCGAGCCCCACATCAGGTTCTCTGCTCAGTGGGCAGCCTGCTTCCCTCTCTCTCTCTGCCTGCCTCCCTGCCTACCTGTGATCTCTGCCTCTCAAATAAATAAATAAAATCTTTTAAAAAATCAATTAATTAATTAATAATGATATGCCACCCCCCTGAAAAATACCTGCTATGCGAGATACATTAACCAAAACCTCACAGAGTAAAGTGCTTTAAAGTATACAAAAGTGCTATTATCACGATCTCATTTGACCCTGATAAGAAGAAAAAGACAAGTTTCATATCCCCCACTGTGCAAAAAAGGAAAAAACAAAACAAAACAAAACAAAAACCCAGTGTGGTGAATGACCTTCCCGAGGTCACACAACTAAGGATAACTTGTGCTCAATCTGCACCTTCTAAACTAGAATCCAGTTTCTTCCCAAGAACACAATGCTACCTTGTATTTATCAAACCATTTTACAAAATACAAAATTATCCAGTCCCAAAGAAACAGTATTTTACCTGGGGAAAAAAAAACTGAGTATTAACATGAGAATATATTCAAAGGGAACAGTCAGGGATCTAAACAAGATTTTAATACAAGGATGTTCACTGAGGCATTATTTATAAAAGTGAAAACTGAAAACGACCTCAGTATCTAGCAACAGGGAAATGCAGAGAATGATACATCTAAACAATGCAATGTTACACAGTTACCATAAATCCTTTTCTTAAAAAAATTTATAGCTTAGGAAAATGCAAATAACATTAAAGAGAAATATAGTATTAAAAGTGCGACAACCATCTTGTTCAAGGATGGATGTTGATGTAAAAACCAACAATGATATTGACACACACGCGTGCGCACACACGTGCAGGTACACACACCAAAATCCTGGCAGTAAGTGTGCCAAAACATGAAGGCTAATTTTATCTGGGGAAGAGAGATTAAAATCACTGGGGACTTTTAACTTCATTCTCTAAAATGAACACATATTATTGCTCTAATCTGAACAAAATAAAAACATAAAATCAGCATGTATGTTTCCAAAACTTTTATAGAAAAGCACAAGAAACTTTACATGTACTCCCCCACTGAGTTAAACAGGTAAAAGTCAACGTGCTATAAGACAATAAAAGAAAAGAGGAAAACATATAAAAAACGAAGACAAAACAAGTCTGAAATTGAGATGGAGGAGGACACACACTGCTTCTCATTACCATTGCGTCTTTATCAATTAAGTTAACGGGTCTCAGGTATAGAACTGGAAGCCAAACACAGAAGGACCCTAGTCCCCAAGTCGCTGATTTAACAATAGCATGAGCTGAATATCAAAAGGCTGCCCAGAAAAGGCACTCCAGCCAGACACTTCATCAAGAACAGTGGTTTGTGCAATTCAAAGGTCAAAGGGTGTCTCCGAAAGTTCAAACCACCCAACCACAGAGGTACATCAAATCTTCAGATCATGAGAAGGCTTTAACCAGGACAAATTGGGAACTCTTGCTATCCAGACACGGTTCCTACACCCAGACGCACAAGGGCAGTAATAATTTTCTTATAGAACATACCCGTTCTACCAACTCTCTTCTGCTGACTCTTGGAGAAATAGCTAATGTAATTTGAAAGTTCAATTAACAAGCTAATATCCAATACTAGAGGCTGTTACCTCCCCAAACTTGCACATACCTGTCACCTCTCACCTAACGCACTATTATGAGCTTCTGATCACTGCATTTAGTCCTCTGACGGCTCTCTCAAGTACCCATTCAGCAGGACACAGGAGGTCATGCTGAGGATACGGGACATTTTAAGATCTTTAATACTGCTTTCAGGGAGAAGGTACCTGCCATTAAAATAAAAGCAGCAAATGGGTTTTCCATTTCTCTTCTGTTAGGGAAATGGGGGGAGGGAGAACTGAACACTGGACGCTAACACGTTAGGTGACTCTTACCTTTACTTAAATTGAATATTCTTTTGTGCCCTTGATTGAACTCTTCCGCCTGCTCCCTTTCTTCCTCTCCTGCTTCCCCTTAGGACTCTAAGCCTGAAACCAAGACTCACACAGCAAGCAGTTCAGGTCAATGTAAGCTTGGAACTCAGAAAATCAGATTATCTGCTTGAAGTCATTCAAGTGGAGTTTTCAGACACAAGCCTGAGAAGTCAGGCTCTTGCACAGACACTCTGAGCTCAGCTGGGCTTTTCCTCGTGCCTCTGGGAGGTCACAGTGGTGGTGGGGGTGGTAATGAGGGTGACCGCGAAGACGGTGAGGGGAAAGAGGATGATATCAAGGCAGAAGTGGTATGAGCTGGGAAACTCAGCAAATTTAAACCTATGCAACCAAACGAGTTTGTTACACAAATACCAAATTGACAAAAAAAAAAAGTTAAAGGAAACCAGTACAGACCTAATTATAAATGTGAACTTTAAATAAGCTTAACTCGGCCAGTTACTGAAGACAGAACCCTAGTCTCATCCACTTTCGATGAATGTTAGGAAGATGGAGCAGAACAAACACCCCCACATGCTAACAGGGAAGCCAACAACAGTTCTGTTTCACTTAATCCCTTTATTTCCAGAGAAAAGTGGAAAATCCATGGATTTCGGTGCTTGTTTTTGAAACATCGAATTTAACATTTAAGAATCCACATGCAATACGGAGGATGAGAAAGGTGTGATTACGGGCTCACGGAATTCTTTTAACTTGTATTGTGCTAGCTTAGGGAGGTAATCAGGTTCTATTAGATTCCAGCAAATCATAAGAGGGGAAGGGCAGAATCTGGGGATGCCAACTTCTCAGGAGGTCATGTATATTTAAAAAACAAACAAACAAACAAAAAACTCACTTCAGGACCTTTTCACTTAAGAGAAATAGAAAATGCCCAACTAATTTGCTTTTAAAATAAATCACTGAGGACCTAAGTTCCTTAATAAATACTGCAGACAGCACAGAATTACCACATCTTGCACTCTGGCCAAAAAAGAGAAATAAGTAGAGGGGAAAGAGAGAAATATAAATCAAAGAAGAAAGGTTGAGAGAAAAGAGAAGAGTGTGTGAATACAAGGAGAGAGAAGAAAGGGAGAGAAGCATGGAAAGAGGTGGGCGGGAAGACTAGAAGAAAGTCAGCCTGGGGCGGGGGATCAGCCTGGGAGGTATTCTCAGTAGAGGCTGAAGAAAATATATAAGTTAATTAAACTGGTTTGGTCAACCCAAGCCTTTGATTTCATCGGTGGCCATTACCAGTCATCCCTGCTCTCTGACATGCTGAGTAAGATTAATTTAAAGATGCTAAGTTTCCTTAAAATTTTTTAAGTTGTGAATAGGTTATACTTTTCCCTTGCCAAGGCACTACATTAAATCTGCAAGAGGCAAGGATTCTCTTAGTGCCGGCCCAGAGACCACTGAGAGCAGCTGCTCTCTGTCCTGCCTGCATGTCAAGACTCACAGGGAGAGCTTTTAATCCCAACACCGATGCCCTCTCTAGCATGGATTAATGTAATCAAAATCTCCCAGGAACTGCCCCCAACACAGAAATCTTATGTGTTGGGTGAAAAGCATTCTTATAATGTAGAATGGTTTCTGGAACTTAGGTACATGGAATTTTTAAATTATTACATTTTGTTTTGTCTCTATTTTCAGCTGGGTTCCACAGGGAACAGGTGAGTTTCTAAGAAACAAATGTAGAGACCTGTTTCTCCCTGTAGACTTGAATCCAATATGACTTTAAAAAAAAAAACAAAAAACAAAAAAAACCATGGGCACAAGAAGAGCTAGGCTGCTGGCAGAGAGAAGCCGCAGCGAGAATTCTGCATGCAGTGACCCCTGAGCACAGCTTAGCTTCACTCTCCGCGTGGCCAGGCCCACCCCAGCACTCCAACTTCTTGTAATGCCTTTCAACTGCTCCTTTCTGACCAACATATGAGTTTTTCAGAGAGAATACAAAGGTTTCAAGATGACTAAGCGTCGTCCCGCTGAAACTCGAAACGGGAGAAAACAAGTCTTTTGGGGGAATCGTAAGGAGTCCGGGAATGCACTTTCCAACAGACCCTCTGTCCTCTTGTCCTATATGACGAACCCAGAAGCCAAGAGGTGGTTATTGCTGACGTGGCCCAGCGCCAAGCAAACATGACATCAGTAAGTGTTACCTGTATAAAGGTGAAATGAAGAGGCATCGGGTCTGGGATCAGCCCCAGGCCCGGTGTGAAGAGCATCAAGGAGGGAAGGCTGAGGAATGGACTTCACACGGTCACGTGTTCCTTTACTCACCCATCTGGAATTTAGGTCTGTTTATTTTACTAACAGTCACCCTCGTTTCACTCACTAATAGAAGACACGGCCCTTGCCTTGCAAGAGACTGAAAGTAGCAAGAAGAACCAGAAATACAGATGAAACAGCTAAACCAGGCTGGCCCCAGAGTAAACATGAGAGCCGCCTGTTAAGCTCCCATCAGAGGTGTCCGGGGAGCCGGGCTGGCCCTCGCAGACAGAGCAGATTATCGCCTTGCAGGAACTGAAACAGGTGTTTAACCATTTTCCTGCAGATGTCGTTTAAAATAAATTCTGGTCCCAAGCCATCCCCCAACCCCCTTCCTTATTAAGCTCAGTGAAAGAAAAATCATCACTAGCACTAAATCTCCTCCTTTCCCCTAACGAATGCCTGTTAATCCTCTCAAGAAACTGAGAAATGCCAATATTACAGCAGCCCAGAAGGAACTGTCTCAAGAGGGCTAAAATGGAATGTATTTCTAAGAAGGGGGTGGGGCCAGAGATCTGGGCTGGCCCCCTATAAACAGCAGAACTTAACTGTTTGGAGCAGGGGGGTTCAGGTGAAGGAAACCGATGTCTACAGTTGAGCAAAATAGTTCAGCTTTTCAAGCTTAGGTGTCTCATCTGTAAAGTATCCAAAATAAGACTATTTAATTTTAAAAGAACATGGTGAATGCTTCATAACTTAAGAACAAATCCCAAATGCTCAGCACAGTGACTGTCAAGTAAATACGAATTACTCATTCATTTACTGAGTATATACAATGCACCGGGCGTGCTCTGGGGGCTTGGATAAGAAACACAACAGACGAACATCTCTGCCTTCATACAGCTTCCCATCTACGGTTAAGAAGGTGATGCGACAGAGAACAGAAAAGGGAGAAGGGGGTCAGGGATGAAGAATGAGCTGCGTTAAAAAAAAAAAAAAAAAAAAGAATGAGCTGCGATTTTAAACAGACTTTACTGATTGGTGACACACGAGGGAATGAGACATTCTGAGGAAAAAGTCATCACAGGGTCCAAGAGAAAGAACCTTGTCTGGTGTATCTGCAGATCAGCGAGGAGGTCAGTGTGGCAGAAAGAGGCTAAGTACAGGGAAGATTAGGAGGAGATGAGCTCTGGGAGGTGAGGGCATAGCAGACTAGCTAGGACTCCAAAGCTTGGCATTTACAGAGTGAATGAGGAAGCTGCAGAAAAGGTCTGGGAAGACAAGTGACACGACCTGATTTACACTCTGAAAGGATCACATTATCGGCTGTGTGCCACAGAGATGGGGTGGGGAGGGGTGTGTGCAGGAGCATAAACTGAGGAGTTTAAGACACTATTACAGTAACAGAGGTGACAGCTGATGGCAGCTTAAACCAGATAATGGCAATAAAGATGGTGACATGTGGGCAGATAGAGTAGGGATAGATTTTGAACATTGAGTCCATAGGCTTTGCTGATGAATTAGTAAGAATTGGCTATCAAGGATGACACTTTACAGTTTAGCCTAAGCAACTCAAATGATGGCCTTTAACTGATGGCAAAGACTTAAAAACTTAAGAACTGAAAGTCAGGGGAAAACAGGAATATGAATAAATCGGTTTCGGATGTATTAACTTTTACGTGCTTTCTGCGTACCAAGGGGAGGTATAAAGTGAACAGTAAAATATCTGATTCTGGGATGGAGGGATCAGGAAGGGACTCAGGTATAAACACGGGCATGATTTATACACAGATGCTCTTTGAAACTAGAAGACTAGATGAAATCATCGAGAAAGTTTAAAGAAAGAAAAGTCCATGAAGAAAGCCCCAGGGCACCTTCAAGTTTAGAACTCAGGAAGGGGAGGAGGAACCATCAAGGGTGACTGAAAAGTAGTGGTCAGTGAGGAAAACCAAAGAATACAAAAAAACCTGAAATTTCCTTTAGATCAAATTCATTCACCTAATTATGCACACACCCATGCCTCCAACCATCTAGTAGAACAAAAACATTTTAGAATATAGAGATGAGAATGAAATATACCCGGATTCAAATTCAGAGTCTTTCACTAAGCAGGTTTGTGACCCTGGGAAGTTATTTAAACTCCCCGAGTCTCTACTTCCTTGACTCTAAAATGAAGAGAGTAAACACCAGCTTCACGGGACTGTAAGGAATAAATGAGATGCTACAGATGAAGCACAGGGCTTGGTACTCCAAAGACTCAAAAAAGAATGGCTACAGTCTCTATCTATTCTTCCTTCTTGTGTACTTTTTGAGCACCTACCATGGAGGCAAAAAGCACCACATGTCAGGCACGGAAAGAGAATAAAATCTAGCCAAGAATGAAAAATGATACATGGAAATTTCAAGAGTACTATATAGACCATGTCCCTAAAGACAAGTTCTTAGGGGACAGTGACTTTAACATAAAGGTAGTATTTCACACATCCCTGCCTCTGCACTTACACAGTATTGCTCTCAAGTGGGACAAGCAGAGCCTCGAGTGTTCCATGAATGAATGAGGGACTGACATGAATAGACACTTCAAGTTTGTGGCAGAGATCACCGCAAGTTGAAGTGGACATAGAACACCATTCATGACATGGAAAGAGAAGCTTTTGTTGAATTTTTTTCACTGAATGAACCACTATTTATATAAACAGGCAAGATGAACAGGGAAGGGGACTGGATTACTAAGAAACAATGGCATTTGAGACTCCTGAATAAGCCATGAACCTAAACACAAAGAGGATCCTGTGGCCTTGCTAAATCTTGTTTTAGGGAAGTTCGTTTGCTTTCATGTTTGTCACCCACAAAATGCAACTTCCTTTAATCAGAAGAATAAAAGCATGTAGTCATTGAGATGTAATATAGACCAGGCACTCTTGTAAGCAATTTTATGCCACTACTGATCAAACCATCCTACAAGATAGAAATGATTATTATTTCCACTGGATCAAAGAAAAAGCTGGTAAAGTACAACTTTAAGTGGTAGAGTGCAACTCTACCGCCCAACCAAAGCCCTATGACAGTGCGTCCTGCAAAGACCACATAAGTCCACAGGCCAAATACTGACAATTTGCAAAGAACCTGTTAGGTAAAGTAGGCAATAAAACAGACAGTTTAGCCACATTAATAATAAACATGATAATCAATTTCATTTTTCTGACTTACTTGATTTTAGGTAAATGCGTTTCTCCAAGTTGATTTTGTGGTTCAGCAATTTGTGAATAAATGAATCAGTGAAATTAACCAACACATTCCTAAGGTTTTGGAATGTCTGAGTGAAGCAGAGTGTGTCTGTTCCCCCACTGTGGAACATCAATACATCTCAGGGTCTTTTTTCCTTTTTATAAAGGATAAGAATTGTTACTACTTTTGATGACGAAATAGACATCGTTATTTATAAGAAGGACCCTGAAAAACACTGGCAACTGTTTTGGTAAAGCAGCTTGTATCCAATAGTGCATCATCTCAGAGCAACCCTTAGCAATTAATAATATATGTACAGGGCACCTGGGTGGCTCAGTTGGTTAAGCAACTGCCTTCGGCTCAGGTCATGATCCTAGAGTCCGAGGATCAAGTCCCACATCAGGCCCTCTGCTCATCAGGCAGCTGGCTTCTCCCTCTGCCCCTCGCCCCTTTCATGCTCGCTCTCTCTCAAATAAATAAAATATTTAAAATAATAATAATATATGTACAAAAAGGAAAAGTAAGATAAAACCCATCAAGGCAACTGAGCAAAGAGCCATACATATCTGTTTTCTCCAGACTAATGAGCAGAATAAAGTTGCCCGTCCAGCTACCTCTGCACATGCAGCGAAGAGCTGGGGTTTGACATGTGTACATGTATGCACTGCCTCTCTTAGCATGTTCCTTGCTGCATCAGTTTTCAGATCATGGTTCGGAAGCCCAGAAGGGTTGAACATTGCCTACATTCTAAGTCTTAAGACATAGAAGTTTTCTTCTAGCTGGAGAGTATTTTTTTCCCTCTTGGCCTATTAAATTTGCATGTTAAATACATTCTACAATGCCAGCGCTACCCCGATTCCAAAAACCACACAAAGATCACACACACACACACTTATTCACAACACAATCATGGGCCCATATCCCTGATAAAAACAGACACAAAACCCTCAACAAAATCTTAGCAAATACCATTCAAAAATACATTAAAAGGATCATTCACGACCATCAAGTGGGATTTATTCCAGAAATGGCAGGATGGTTCAATATTTGTAAGTCATGATACACCACATCAACAAAATGAAGGATTAAAAAATCCTATCATCACCTTAATCAATATAGAAAAATCATCTGACAAAATTCACTGTCTGTTTATGACAAAAACTCTCAACAAAGTGGATGTATAGGGAACATAACATAATAAAGGTCATGTATGAAAAATCTACCACTAATATCATACTAAGTAGTGAAAAACAAAGCTTTTCCTCTAAGATTAGGAACAAGACAAGGATGTCCACCCTCACCACTCTTATTTCACACAGTACTGGAAATCCCAGCCACAGCAATCAGACCAAAAAAAAAAAAAATAATATATATATATATATATATATATATATATATATATATATATATATATCCAAATTGATGAAAAAGTTAAACTGTCCTAATTTGCAGATGACATAATACTATACATGGAAAGTCCTAAAAGCTTAACAACAACAACAACAACAACAAAACATTAAAATCAATGAATTCAGCGAAGTTGTAGGATACAAAATTAATATCCAAAAGCTGGTTGCATTTCCTTCTTTTTTAAACATTCACTTATTTAACAGAGAGGGAGAGCGTGCACATACACACACATGCATGAGCAGGGAGGGAATCAGAAGCATGGGGAAGGGAGAGAATCTTAAGCAGACTCCATGCCAAATGTGGAGCCCAACATGGGGCTCAAATCCACGACCTTGAGATCAAGACCTGATCCAAAACCAAGAATCTGACCCTTAACCAACGGAGCCACCCAGGTGTCCCAGATTGGTTGCATTTCCCTACACCAGTAACAAAGTAGCAGAAAGAGAAATTTGATAGTAATTCCATTTAAAATTGCACCTAGGAACAAACTTAACCAAGGAGGTAAGGACCTATACTCTGAAAACTATCAAATATTAATGAAAAAAATTGAAGATGACAGAAAAGATATTCCATGCTCATGCACTAGAAGATGTAATACTATCAAAATGTCCATCCACACAAAGCAATCTATAGAGTCAATGCAATACCTATCAACAAAATACCACCAGCAATTTCTACAGAACTTGAACAAATAATCCTAAAATCTATATAAAACAATGAAAGACCCCAAATACGCAAAGCAATCTTGAGCAAGAAGAACAAAGCTGGAGGCATCCCAGATTTCAAGATACACAACAAAGCTGTAGTCACCAAAACGATATGGCCCTGAGAGAAACACAGACACACAGATCAATGGAACAGGATAGCAAGCCAGGAAACAAACTGACACTTTAATGGTCACAAGGACAAAGTAGGAGAGAATATACAATTCAGAAGAAAACAGCCTCTTCAATAAATGCTGCCAGGAAAGCTGGACAGTTACATGCAAAAAACGAATGAACATGGACCACTTTCTTGTACCATATACAAAAATTAACTCCAAATAGATTAAAGACCTAAATATGAGACCTGAAACCATGAAACACCTTGGGGGGAAGGCGGAGACATAGGCAGTAATTTCTTTGACCTTGTCCTTAGCAATAGTTTCTGACAATATGTCTCTCAAGACAAAGAAAACAAAAACAAAAACAAAAAACTATTGGGACTACATCAAAATAAAAAGGCTTTGCACAACAAAGGAAGCCATCAACAAAACAAAAAGGCAACTTACTGGATGGGAGAAAAGATCTGCATATGATACATCCATTAATGGGTTAATATCCAAAATATATAAACAACTTCTACAACTCCACACCAATAAATAAATAAATAATCCCATTAAAACTGGGCACAGGACTAAAATAGACATTTTCCTAAAGACATACAAATGGCCAGCAGACACATGAAATGAGACTCAATGTCACTAATCATGAGGAAATGCAAATCAAAACCACAATGAGATATCACCTCACACCTGTCAGAGTGTTTAGAATTAGAACGACAAGAAATAACAAGTGTTGGCAAGGGTGTGCAGGAAAAAAATAACCCTTGTGCAGGAATGTAAATTGGTGCAGCCACTGTGGAAAATAGTATAATTAAAAACAGAACTACCCTCTGATTCTATCATTCCACTGCTTGGGTATTTACTCAAAGAAAACAAAAATACTAATGCAAAAAGATACACGCTCCCCTGTATTTATTGCAGCATTATTTACAATAGCCAAGATACGGGCGACACCCAAGTGTCCATCAACAGATGAATGGGTGAAGAAAATATAGCACACAAGCACACACACACACACACACGCACACGCACACGCACACGCACACACATGCACATGGAATATGACTCAGCCACAAAAAAGGATAAAATCTTGCCATTTGTGACAACACAGAAAGATGTGGAGGATATTATAAGTGAAGTAAGTCAGAAAAAGACAAAGAACATAAAATTTCACTTACATGTGAACCCTAAAGTACACAACAAATGAAACAAAAAGAAGAAACAGACTCATAAATACAGAGAAGTGATGGCTGCCAGAGGAGACTGGTGGGCCAGGAGGGATAAAATGCATAAAGGGCAGTGGGGGACACAGGCTTGCAGTTAAAAAATGACTAAGTCTTGAGGATAAAAGGCAGCATAGGGGCTAGAGTCAATGGCACTGTAACAGTGTTGCACGGTGGCAGATGGCCACTGCACCATGGTGAGCAGAGCACAACCTAGAAGCTTGTCCAGTCACTCATGTTGTATATCTGAAACGAATGTAACATCGTGTGTCAATAATACTTGAAAAAATTGGCAGGTTCATAGACTTAAAAAATAAGTCAGCAGCATTAAATGTTTCCTGATTTGAGAAGTGATCAGATGTGTACAATAGAACATTTGGCAAATACAAATAAACCCCCAAAAATAAAAAGTTCCCCATATTGCCACTAGCCAGGAGTAACTCCTTAGATTTAGGGAACTTTATTGTTTTTTAAAGATTTATTTATTTATTTATTTATTTGAGAGAGAGAGAGAGAGAGAGAATGAGCAAGAGAGAACATGAGAGGGGTGAGGGGCAGAGGGAGAAACAGACTCGCTGCTGAGCAGGAAGTCTGAATTGGGACTCGATCCCAGGACCCTGGGATCATGACCTGAGCTGAAGGCAGACACTTAACCAACTGGGCCAACCAGGCATCCAGATTTATACAACTTTAAAATCCAAGTAGAAGTGACACACCCAGGATTTGGAGAGCTGCCAGGTGTGGCTGAATGCAGCTTCTTGTAGTGTTTTTTCACATTGCTATAAAATTATTGTGTGAGTCTGTTTTTTAATAGATGGGAAGATATCAAGGCTTAGTCTCCATTTCTTCACAGTGAGAAAACTATGGCTCAGAGGTGGGGCACGACTTGCTTAAGATGGAATAGCTGCTTGTCTGTGAATAAAATCAGCACTGGGCTCCCAAGGCCAGACTTGGCACTCCCTCTCCTACACACCATGCAAAGTGAAATACCACCTCTACAGACCCGTCACTGCGGTCCTTTATGGTACTTTGGTTTGTTTGTTTGCTTTTCAACAATTTCCTATAAATTGGAACTCTCCTAGGTAGGGAGGAAAAGCTTAAGCTTTGGGTTACAAAATTTCCATGAATAGTCTTTCCAGATGCTGGCCTCTCATGGAGCCAGAGCACAGAGAGGTAACCCTTGCTCAGGACCCTTCCTGCCTACCACAGCCCGAGGATCCTACCTACATTCCTTTGTATCTTGAAATCTAATCATCAACAATTTATTGAGTGCTCAATACATGTCAGGCACTATATGATACATACATTATCTAATTTAATCCTTATGATAACCTTGTGTTCAATTAACCTCTCTATTTTATAGAGGCAGAAGTAGAAGAGGCATATTCCCAAGGCCATTGAAAAGTCAATGGCTGAAACTCAGACTTGAATCTAGAATGGTCCAACTCTGAACTCTCTCTTCTCCCTTCTGGATGCTGAGAAGGATGAACTCTTCCAGCATCTTCTACTAGGGTGTTCTTACAAACCCTTTTAATACCGACAGTTACTAGAGATTACTGTGGGGAAATCAGAAAAAAAAAAAAGAAATCAAAACCACCAAAAGGGTTTTAAACTTACACAGTCCTGATTTAGGGTTAGGAAACCGATTTAGCAGTTGTACGTCCTGACCTTTAGTAAGTCGCTTGAATTTCTGAGCCTATGGTCCTTTTCTGCAATTGTATCTTCCTCAAAATTAAGCAGCCTAGGAAATTCATCATTTAAACCTGTGTACTCCTGAAAGTGAACAGGGGTTCTATTATTTCAGTTGGACAACAGGTATAAAATAGGACCTGCGTGGACCAATCAGTGCATCCAGTTCACTGTAGATAACTGTGTTGGAGAAGCTGGTACACTGCCCAGCATATAATCGAGAGTCATGGGATAACAGATTCTTTTCTGTTATCAATGCAGCATCAGCTAGCACACAAGTGTTTAACCACAGGCAATTCTGCCTTTTAGAGAACGCTTAGTGATGTCTAGAGATATTTTTAGTTATCAGAACGAGGGGAGTGCATGGTACTGGATAGAAGTCGAGTACGCTGCTAAGCACCCCCAAACACACACAATGCACAGGACAGGCCCTTACAGAAAAACAGCAGTCATGTCAGGGTTAAGCAACCGGGAAACTGCACTTTTCATGAAGGCAGAAAAGAGAATGGAGAAGCTCTGACAGCAAAGACAGAAGCTCACTTTGCTTCTCTGGGTTCTATCTTGGGTCTTTGGTTTGGTCAGCCCAAGCACGGTGCTAATGATATCAGTCCCTTTGGAACTCAAGTGAAACGGCGCATTCTTCTGATAGTTTAACAACCACAAACAAATTTGCAACCAGGCCCATCACCACTCTGAAAGCACCGTCTCCCATCTCAGACGTAAGTCGCTATGCAACAAAACAGGCCATGTACCGGGTACATAATGCAATCTGCATGCATTCACGGGAGAACAGTAGTTCCCATGCAATCAACACAGGTGCGTCTCTAAAGGTACAAAATCATCATTAGCAATAATAAAGCCTTCATCTGACTTGCCTTCCCTGAGCCCTGTTCTCAAGATAAAATTAAGCTGAATTTTTAAACCCCGAGCCTAAAATCAAGCAACTACTCAGGGAACCATACTATTTTTTTTTTTCCCTGAAAGAGAATGAGCAATTATCCATAACTGTATGGGCTGTAATTAACTGATCATTCACTCACATTTTCACACTCTCAGATAAGCCTGAAAGAGGTATTAAAGTTTTAAAAGCTCTCTCTGGATGCAGGCCCCTCCCCCACCCCATCAAGCCAAACTTCAATATCAAACGTTGGCATTCACGGGGTGCAGGTTGGCTCAGGAGACCGGCTGTAAGACTGGATATATAAATACCATTTATCTCAACTCTTACGGCAAAAGTAGCTCATTAAAATACAGTTGCAAGCAAAACATAATCCCTGTTTCTCTGTAGTAAGGATACTTCGGCAGCTTGGGTACCTTTCTGAAGGCCTAAAAACTCCAGGAAAGAAATTTTAACTTTTTTTTCTTTTTCAGTCCCAGGTTTCTGCCTATACTGTCAGCCAGTCGATCCCCGCCAGCAAGGATTTCTTTCCTGAGCATCATGAGGGTGAACCAGATCAAGCAGCTTCACAGACCACTGCTGTCTGATACGATGTCCAGCTGGTCCACTGCATGGGCTCCCAAAATGAGTGCTTGTTCTGGGGCTTCCTATAGTGGTACCTCTTTCCAAGCAGGCAAGGGATGAAAGGAGCATGTTCAGTGGCTTTCCTACACGAAGATGTCTTCTTTATTAAGACCTATTTATTAAGGCATAAAAAGAGAAAAGAGATAATACGGAGTAATGTCTTCCTGCAACTGCAGATCAGGGAGATGCATTTAGTGGCACTCGTCAGGAAGACCAAGCTTTGGTGTGAACAGGGTTCAAGAGAGACAACACGTTGTGTTTAGACAACGAGAAGCTTCCGCTTGGGATGCCTGGGTGGCTCAGTGGGTTAAAGCCTCTGCCCTCGGCTCCGGTTGTAATCTCAGGGTCCTGGGATCCAGCCCTGCGTCGGGCTCTGTGCTCCGCAGGGAGCCTGCTTTCCCCTCTCTCTCTGCCTGCCTCTCTGCCTGCTTGTGATCTCTGTCTGTCAAAAAATAAATAAAATCTTAAAAAAAAAAAAAAAGTTTCTGCTTTCTATGTGGAAAGCCCATTTCCGCATCTGCTTTGTCAATGTATATAAACCAAATTCTAAAATGGAAAAACAAACAAACAGAAGAGGCACCTACCTTTCTTCCCAGATGGCTGTGGACAGAAGGAACCACTCTTGGCCCTGGTGCGGCCTCAGTGGAGCGCAGGAGTCCTATCCTAATCACTGGACCACACAGTAATACATCTACCTTTAGGCCAACAGATTCCTGAAGGAAATCTTTTATTTCCCACTGCTCAACATTGTCGGGCACAAAGTAAGGCATGAAATACAGTTGTGACCAATTGAATTGAAATGATATGGGAACCACAGAGTGATGCTATCCTGATGTATACTGGCTCTGGATGACAGGTGCATGATGGTTAACATCTGCTAACACTGAGTGCCAAGTACCATCCTAGGTATTAATTCATTGGTCTATTTTATCTGCACAAATTTACTGCACTACAACTGTCTGAGATGGGTACTAGTATCTCCATTTTATAGTAAAGTAAGTAAAGCCACAGAGAGGTCCCAGGATTCAAAGTAGGCATTCTATCTGCCAAGTCCATATTCCTTTTTTTTTTTTTTTGAAGATATTTATTTCAGAGAAAGAGAGGGAACACAAGTAGGGCGAGTGGGAGAGAGATGGGAGAGAGAGAACCAGGCTTTCTGCCAAGCAGGGAGCCTGATGTGGGGCTCGATCCCAGGACCCTGGGATCATGACCTGAGCTGAAGGCAGATGCTTAATGACTGAGCCACCCAGGCACCCCTGCCAAGTCCATATTCTTAATCATTATATTATATTGATACAAGAAACTATCCCAGGGTGAACAATGAGCAGAGAAGAGTCTAATGCAAGTTCATGTAATAAGCAAGCACCAGGCTCTTTGAGCTAAAAACCTGGAGAATTCTGGAGTGGGGTCTAGGACCAAACCAAGAAATGACCTTCAAGCAGGCCGTTCAGAGTGTTCATCATATCCTCTGGATTCTCTGCATCCTGATTAGTCCTAGAACTCTGGGATAGGACGAACAAGGATTCAGCAGCGTTTTCCAACCAGAGCACTACTGGCATTTAGGACCAGATAGTTCTTTGTTGTGGAGGCCTGTCCCATACATTGCAGGATGTTTAGCAGCATCCTTAGCCGCCACCAAATTAGATGCCACATGCATCACCCACCCCACCCCCCGCACCTTCTCCTGTGGTTATAACAATCAGAAATCTCTTCAGACATCACCAAATGTCCTCTAGGAGGCGAAGTCTCCCCCCCACAATTGATAACCACTAAATGACGTACAGTCCCTAACCAGACAAGGTCTTAACAGCATACAATGAGTCTACTCCCCCTTTTCTTCCATCAGAGTAAACCACACTCTTCTTGGAATGGTGGGAATCTCCCCAAACATCCCCTCTTGGTCCACATTCGCCCTAGCTTTCTGCTGCCACTGGATACTGGCAGGAGAGGACATGGTGTCAAAGTTCAGCCACGTCCTTCTCATTGCTTAAGCATCTATGTTCCGGTGAAATAACTCACTCATGTGGAAGAACTGGAACTGGTTCTAGTTTTGCCCTAGTACTAGAAAGCCTTTAATCTGATTAACATGCCCTAGGAGCTAAGAAGACCAATTATAATCCTTCCCGTATAAAAGAGTGTGAACATGAGACTCAGAAAGGTTAAGTGATTTGTCTAAAGTCACAAAACCAGTTTGTGGTAGATCTAAGACTTAAGTCCATACCTTCTACATCCAACTTGAACTAAAGCACCTTGTCATGCCCCTAGGGGAGTAAAGCTTTCAAAAGCCTAATTAAGAGAGAAAGGAAAGTGAAAACTTCTCTACTGCTTTGTAAGGAGTAAATCATCTTGAGTAGAGAGTGGGAGATGCCCAAACATCGGGAATACTTGAAATGAAGTGGACTACAAGAGGGGAATGGGAAGTAGCTGCGCCGATGAGAAACGAATGAACAACGATTCTGCCACGCTGCATCCATCTCCAACTTGCACCATTTGGTCAATAATAGATCTAAGCCTTCCTGCAGTAACCTACTCACTGACAATTTCCGAGCAGAACTCAAGTGTCACTAAAAATACGCATCTTCCCTTGCACCTGCTCATGGGGCAACAGCAGCACGTTACACGTTGGCTTCACCTCTGCATCGGCAGACAAGGACCTCTTCGGCTACCAGGTCCTCATGATCTCAGCTGCCCGCCACACTGAAGCAGCCAGTGACGACAGCCAGACCAACAGGGAGCATCCCCTGAAGACTCAGACAGTCTCCTAATCAGGAAGATCAAACCCAGATATCTGACATCACAGGGCTGCCAACAGCATTCACAGCTTGTTTCCGATCACTATCAGTTTAACAGATCAGCCTTTGTACCCACTGGCCAAGATATGTCCTATTGCTCCATGTCCTCAGACACAGGCTTTACAGGATGACAGAATCAGTAATACCACGGCCTCTAATCCCCTTGGCCAAGTGTACTCCTTTGGAAGCTGCACGGTCTATGTTCAGCTGAAAGTGTTTGATCATTCATTCATCGAACGCATATTAATGAAACCTATTTCATCCTTCTCTCTGGGCTGGAGATACCAAGAGAAATTAGAAAAGGCTTTTAACCCAAATATCTTACATAATGAAGGCAAAGACAAACATGCAAATATTTAATTTGAATACTCTGAGGCAAGCATGGTAAATAAGTTCAAAGCAGAACGGAAGTTAGAAGAATAAATGAACAATTGTGCTTAGGATTTTGGAAGGGAAGATACAGAAGTAAAATATTAAAGATGGAGAAGATAAATAGGTGCACAGAAGTGGGAAGGATTTCTCTAGCAGGTGGAACAACATGTGCAAAGGCAGAGATGTATGAAATACTAGCGTTAAGTTCTGGGATCATCAAGTTCAGCACGGCTACAGGACAGGCTGAGGGGACAAGTCATCTATCACGGACAACCTGTTCTTCCACTCCATGGGACTAGTTTCCACACTTCACCTAACAGATAATGGGAGCTAGCGATAGTAAGGATAATAAGGAGGAGAGAGACTTGACACTTCTACGATCAAGTGAAGAACAGATACATTATGCAAATTAGACAGAAAGCAGAGGAGGTATCCCAGAAGGGAATCTAGAATGGAATGGAGTCCAAAGCCTGAAAGGGGATGAGGTGGACACACACACAAAAAATTAATTAATATAGAATACGCTCCGGGTATATTATATTTTTCATTTAATACTATAAGGCAGGCACGATTATTATTTGCATTTAACTGATGAGAATACCATGTCAGGGTGTAATTAGGAAATCAGAAACCACTCTATGGATGCCAGGTATGAAAAAGAATCCCAAGGGTTTAAATGGTTTGGAAGGACAAAGGGAGTAAAATCTGGGAAGCAATCACCAATGATCTCAGACTACAGCAGTAAAGTCTGTTACTTTGGAAGCCCATGAGGAAGCCACTAAAAGTCAAAAGAATCTCTGGAGAGCCCTCAAAATTGCCTGGAGCTTCAGGAGCAAATAGGTCACTCTCAAGGGCTTCCTGGGAAAACTGCTGTGCTTTGACATCCACCCTAGTGTCAGCCTGTAAATGCTTCCGGAGAACAATGGTGGCTCCTCTCCAGCTTCCCAATACCAACAAAGGTGTCTATCACTGGCTGCTTTTAACCCACAATCACGAAGGAAAGGGGAACTTCTCTGTAATATGATGAAGATAGGGCCATTAGGAGGGGATGGCGATGGTGGTGTGCCCGATCTACCACACAGAATCCAGTGTCAACACTGAGGCACAGGAAATTTTGGTGACTTTACCAAGAATTAAGTAACATACCCAGGGTGACACAGCTCATCATGAGCCAAGCCAGATTTTTGCACCTAGGCAGTCTGATCACAAGGTCTCTCTATTTAATCACTACGCTGATATGAGAAATTCAGGAAGAGATCAAGGATAACTTACAGGTTTCAGATTGGCTACCTGCTTTAGATGCTGGTAACCTAAGATTTTTCTAACCTGTTCGTTAGCACAAATAAGCCACGTGAAACAGGAAAGAAAAAAATGCTTATAGGCCACACAATCTTCACTTTAATGCAACTCCAAAAAGCTCTTCATTAATGGTCTCTGAACCTTGAAATTGGTCAACACACCTGTGACTCAGGGGCCTGAGGGAGTGCCAAGACAAACCACGCTGAAAGCTCCCCTAATTTTTACCCTAGAAGGGCACAATGGAAGTGTTAGGATCAGGGATCCAAAGCTATTCTTTCTAATCTCAAGGAAAGGTCACCCTACTGGTTCCAGGCTAAAATGGTTTTCCAATAAGATGACTGTAAAATATTACTACACATAATAATAATAAATTGAATTGGCAATATTCCTACCTTTCCGAATAATGTGGTTTTTCTATTTCATAGTCCTTTACTCAAAGCTTTCACCTTGATCAAATTGCTAAGGGACATGAATTTTAAATGCCTCAAGGTTGAAGTAAAAACAACGGAAACAGATTGTTGTGGGCTTTTTTATAAGTTTTGAAACAATCTATCATAAATAAATCCAGTATTTATACTCAACAGGGATCCTAAACAATGCTGCTTTCATTCATTCATGCAGTGTCTGCTCTGCACCAGACATTGTTGCAAGGGCCAGAGCTACGAAGATGACAAAGGCACATTCACAAAGACCAAGAAGCAACAAACCTTCCCTCTAAAGGGTCAGAGAGCAAGTTATTTTTGGCTGCAGAAGTCATGATCTCTGTCACAACTACTCAACCCTGTCATTGTGGAATAAAAGCAGCCATAAACCATGTAAATGATCTTTTAATACAACATATTCAAAGACTGGTATCTGATTAAATTTGGCCTGGAGGCTGTCATTTGCCAACAGTGGTCCACACCACTAGGTTTTCCAGTATAAACACTCAATCAAAAATATCAGCATCACTTAGGAACGTGTTAGAAATAAAAATTATCTGGCCCTTCCCTAGACCCCTGAATCAGTAACTCTAGGGTTGAATCCTAGAAATCCATTTTTTGATAGGCCCCCAGGTGACTATGATACAGGCCAAACTTTAAGAACTACCAGTCTAGACCTGCACTATTCAAAATGGCAGCAGCAACCAACTATATTTCAGTTCCTCAATTTGCACGAGCCACATTTCAAGCATTCAATAACCACATGGGGCTGCTGGCTACCATAATGTGCAGTTTCACCTCACTGCAGAAAGTTCTAATGGACAGCACTGGTCTGGACAAACACAGACCAAAAAATTGCCAGGTATAGTGATAAGTGCCACAACATACCAAGCAGAAGTAGGGCATGAAGTTAGGAATGGTTAATTCTACAGGTGGGGAAGGAGAGGGTCGCTGAAGTTTTAATTAGGATGGGTCTTGAATGCTGCCTTGGGGTTTATCTGCTGGTAATGCAAAGTGGGAAACTACCATGGGGAAAAGTAACACAATAGGAGCACAGCATGCTCAAAGCCCCAAGAGGTGAAGGGCATGGCTTGTTACAGCAACCTTGATTTCTTCACCATGGGTAAGAACAGAGAAAGGAAACTAGAACGATAGTGGAACTAAAGCATGGCACATCAACATGCCTTTTTGAGGGACTGGGGAACCTACTAGCTATTCAAAGTAGCATTGGTTGGTGTTTACAAAGGGCTTCCGACTAAATGCTTCCAAGGTCTAAGAGAGAATAAACAATAACTTTACTTCTCTGATTTATCCCAAAGCTTTTCTAGGTAACTTATTTATCCTTAGCTAACAGAGGGAGAAAGTGTGTGAACTAAGCCAAAACTGATTTGTCATGAAAAAAATGTAATGACAACCACCTCGCCCTGAATGGCCCTGTCTGTCCTTACACACAGCAGAACTACAAAGTTTAGGTTCTGATATATTATCTGGTATCCATCCATTACTATGCAATAATGCAAATAAGCAGCACAACAGAAAAGGCTCTTTGCAATGCAGGATCTGGGGGGCACAGCTACTTTCCACCAATACTAGAAGCACACAGGCAGATGCTTACAGGTTCCTGCAGCTGAGTCCAGACACAAAAGCTCCATACATTCTAACTATGGTTATCAGGCCTAAAATCACCATTTATGGGGCTAAATGGTCACCCAGAAAGGGTGACAATGCAAGGATAATTAGCAGGAGGTTTGTGGGCATGGAGAACATGCTGTGTTTCCAACAGGATGTGCCTGCTTAAGAAAGGGCAATGTCATGTTTTACTTAAATGCAACGTTAACACCTGTAAAGAAGAATCATTTAGAGGAAAAGCACAGATGGGGTGCTGGAATCAATTCTCGGTGGGAGGGGAAGGAGAAGGGGGGATGGAGGGGAATCTTGAAAATGGGCCTTACATTCCATTACACACCAAGCCCTTTCAGAAGCTGCTGACCTTTTCACAACCACATTGATTCGGCTACAGGACAAAACAAAGCTGGAAAGCAAATAAAGTCACCTCAGGGTAACAGGTTAAAGCCTATGGTGAAAAAAAGAAAGAAGCATGACCTTCAAAGGCTAATATATTGTCAGACTGACACAACCTGGATAGGCATTTATCACCAAGGTCACTCCCAAGTACAAACTGCTATTGCCACAGGAAAGCAAGAGCTGATGTGCAGATCGAGTCCTGAGCCCACAATCTGCTCACACCAAGTAACCACGGCAGTAACTTCAATAGCAGGAACAAATCCGCCCCCCCCCCTTCTTCTGGATCCCTCACCAACACCTTTCTTCATTCACACCCGGGTCTCAGAGCCTTGTGCATTCTTTATGTAGACCTCAGCAATAAAGAGAGCTAATATCTTTATCCAACTCCTTGATGTTAAAGCTTGAAGGAAACTGAGCAACACACTCCCAGAGTAAGAAAAGGGAAGTGGGGCGGGAGGGTGAAAATGGTAAATAGAAAGAAATTGTTTAAAAGATGAATACCTTAAGAAAAATAGCACTGACATAACAGGAACAAGTACAGAGATCTGAAGAAACAAGGTTCAAGTCAGTTAACAAGGATGTTCAGTGTAAGTGAAAGGCAAGAGGAAAATATTTGAAAAATGCAATGGAAAAATTCAGCTACAGAAAACAAGAACTAAAATCAGTGATATTTTTTTTCCCCTAAAAGTACTTCAAGAGGTTGATAACAAAATGACTACAATATAGGGAGGAAGGGGACCAATTTATGACTTTCCTTAAATATAAATTTTATTATATAAATTGATTATAAGATTTTTAAGTTCACCAAATAAATCAACATTGTAAAGCCTCTAATACAGCACTGTGCTAGACAATAGATTCACAAATATGTATAAAATACAGTCTCTGCCTTCCAGGAGCTCACACTCTCCTGAGATTAGAGCAATCTGCAAGCAAATAATTACAGAAATATGCATACATTGAATTAACGGGGTCATTAGCCCCACGAATGTAAAGCTCACCTGAGAAATCAGCCTGTCTAGTGCTTGGTTAGAAAAATTTCAAACTACAAGAAATGCTAGCATTGTGGGGCTAAGAAAGTGGTACGTTAAACCACATTTCTTCATTAATCTTTCTCCTAGGGAGGCTTTTTCCCAGTTGTTCGAACAGAATTTACAGTGTGAACAGGGAGAAAAGGTAAGGCAACAGACCGAACAAGCTTGGCTCCAGGAATTCCAATTTTAGAGGCTAGAGAGACCTGCAGGGGACATGGCTTGACACATTCTGGCAAAGTGGAAGGTTCTAATCACGGTCAAAAGCAGTGAGAGCACAGGCGACCCCTGCTCAGAACCCCAGCTGCCTATTTTATCAAATCCGAACAAGCCACTGAGTTGATGAAGCCGAATCAAACTTGAAATCCCTGTCACCAGAACCAACTGGAAAAGTTCCCATTTGACAAAGTTGGGACAATTAGAGTCAACAAAAAAACGTCATACTCAATTGTGACCCAAAGTATAAATACCCACAAGTCCTCCTTCCCTAACATATAACCCCAGTCTAAACATGAGAAAAACATCAGACAAATCCCAAAGGAGCGATGGTCTGTGAACTACCCAACCAGTACTCCTCCATATTGCTGAGGCCATCAAGAGCAAGGAAACTATCAACTATTGGGTCTTCCAGCCCAAGACGGCAATGTAAGACTCTGAACTCACCTACTCTACAGAACACACCAAATTACACCTATTTATAAAGCAACTCCTTCTGAAGAAGAACTGAGGGTTGACTGAATGGCTTTTACACAGTGAGAAAGAGATGGGGACATGGTAATAAAGGGAACCCCCGCCCCTGATGCTGAGAACTGCAGTGTGGAGGGTCAGTACTGTAGGATGGGGAGAAGCTTTGTCTGTCCTTGGGCACAGAAGAAAAGCCACAGTTTAAAAGAGCAACTAGGTTATCAAACCAGCCCTCAAACTCTGCCAAACTCTCCAGTGGAAAAGCTACTGGAATTCTCTCTGGGTCAGAAGGACTGGTGAGCATTTAAAGCTCTTTCCTCTCCCCACTGAAAGCACACACTGGAGCAGGGTCTGGTTGCCATAGCTGGCTTGTCCCTTCAGCAAGCCCTGGGCCTCTAGGCCACACCCATCCTGGAAACCCCAAGACACAGGTAAAAAGCTGAGGTATAAAACAACTAGTGTATTAATAAAAACAGCCTTAGAACTCTGCCAGCTGGGAGAGTCCCTAGAGGGTTAGGGAGCTGCTGGGACTTCCCCCAAATGGGAAGGCCTGGCAGACACAACTGACATACCCCATCCCTTTGTAAAGCACAGACCAGTGCCAGATCTAGGCACCCTAACCTGCCTGCTGCCTTAGAGTTCAGGGTGTCTAGCCCATACCAGTCACAGCCTTCCCCCCAAGGTGGCCACAGGGCAGTGCAGACCAGGACACCCTGGTCAGCAGGTACTACAATCCCAGCCTTTGGTGCCAAGGTGACATAGATGCAAAGCACCATGCAACACTCCAGGCCCACACCATTTCAGCCACAGATGCCTTGAAGGGCCCTCACGGAACAAAGTACTCCCAGAACTTCCAGCTGATACTTGATTTAGATCCAGGGGTCTTGTCAAAGTACCACCTGCATGGAGCACACCAAGAGCAACAGCTCATGCTTGCTTTGGGTCCAGCCAACCCACCAGGGAACCCCCAGCACAGAGCACCCTAGAACACCACTGCCTGAATCAGCCTTCATTCCTGTTGCCTGGCCAGGGAACCTTCAATGTGGAGAGCCCCACCCACCTCAGAATTACTTCATCTTCAGCCATCCTGTCAGGGCACACTTTGCACAGAGACTCCATGCATCACACCAAACCACACTGACTTCAGCTTTAGCTATCCTGGTAGGGCACCCTCAGTGTGGAGAGACCCCAGATCCCTTAGCTTGCACCCATGTCAGGAATACCTGTCCTGCCAGGGCACTACCTGTGCAAAGCACCTCAAGGCTGCACCAGTCTGCCCACACTCCAGTTTGAGTCATCTCCCCAGAGCAGACCCAGAATGGAGTGGCCATGACCCACAGCCCCACTAGCCACAGCTCCCACCAGCCAGCAGAAGTCACCAAGCATGCACAGCCTAAGAAGGAATGACCATACACAAGACCACTCCTTCAAGTTTAGGAGGGGTGTTCCACCTAATTCACAGAAACACAAAGTCAAGCAAATGAGGAAACAGAGGAATATGCTCCACAAGAAGGAAGTATATAAAACCACAGAAAAGGAACTAAATGAAATGGAGATAAGCAATATGCCTGATAAAGAGTTGCAACTAATCATCATCAAGACATTCACCAGGCTGGAGAAAAGAGTAGAAGAACTCAGCAAGACCTTCAATAAAGAGAAAAATATCTAAGAACAACCACTCAGAATTGAAGAATACAATAATTGAAATGGAAAATAAACTAAAGGGAATCAAAAGTAGACTAGCAGATGCAGAAGAATGTATCAGCGTTCTGGGTGACAGGGTAACGGAAAGCACCCAAGCTGAACAGCAAGAAAAAAAATTTTTTTTTTAATGAGGATAGGTTAAGGATCTTCTGGATAATATCAAGTCAACTAACATTTCCAGAAGGAAAAGAGAAAGAGAAAGGGGAGAAAACTTGCTTGAAGAAATAGCTGAAAACTCCTCTAACCTAGGTTAAAATAGATATCCAGGTTCTAGAAGATTTCCAAATTAGGTGATCCCAAGGAAAACTACACAATACATAATAATTAAATATCAAAGGTTTAACTCAACATCCAAAGAACAAATAATCCAATCAAGAAATAGGCAGAGGACATGAACAGATATTTCTACAAAGAAGACATCCAGACGGCCAAAAGACACATGAAAAAGTGCTCCATATCACTCGGCATCAGGGAAATACAAATCAAAACCACAATGAGATACCACCTCATACCAATCAGAATGGCTAAAATTAACAAGTCAGGGAATGACAGATGCTGGCGAGGATGCAGATAAAGGGGAACACTCCTACACTGTTGGTGGGAATGCAAGCTGGTGCAACCACTCTGGAAACAGCATGGAGGTTCCTCAAAGAGTTGAAAATAGAGCTACCTTATGACCAGCAATCGCACTACTGGCTATTTACCCTAAAGATACAAACATAGTGATCCAAAGGGGCACGTGCACCTGAATGTTTATAGCAGCAATGTCCACAACAGCCAAACTATGGAAAGAACCTAGATGTCCATCAACAGATGAATGGATAAAGAAGATGTGGTGTTCATATATAATGGAATACTATGCAGCCATCCCAAAAAATGAAATCTTGCCATTTGCAACAACATGGATGGAACTAGAGGGTATTAGGCTTAGCGAAATAAGTCAATCAGAGAAAGACAATTATCATATGATCTCCCTAATATGAGGAAGTTGAGAGGTAATGTGGGGGCTTTGAAGGGTAGGAAAGGAATAAATGAAACAAGATAGGATTGGGAAGGAGACAAACCATAAGAGACTCTTAATCTCACAAAACAAACTGAGGGTTGCCAGTGGGGAGGGGGGTAGGGAGAGAGTGGTTGGGAAATGGACATTGGGGAAGGTATGTGCTATGGTGAGTGCTGTTAAGTGTAAACCTGGTGATTCACAGACCTGTACCCCTGGGGCTAATAATACATTATATGTCAGTAAAAATATAAAAGAATTTTTAAAAATCAAATCAAACCAAATCAAAGGTTTAAGATAAACAGAGAATTGTAAAAGAACAAAAAAGAAGCAAAAAGTTATATACAGGGGAAAACCTATGAAGCTACTAGCTTATTTTTCATCAGAAATTTGCTAAAAGGGAAAAAAACCTAGAACCAAGAATATTCTACCCAGAAAGATCATCATTCAGATTTGAAGGAGAGAGAAAGGGTTTCCCAGATAAACAAAAGTTAAGGAAGTTGATCACGACAAAACCAGATTTATAAAAAATATTAAGGGACATCCTTAAGTGGAATTGAAAAGGCCATAATTAGAAGAAAATTTTGAATAAAAAGATATAAAACAGGACTGCACATACATAAAATGTGGAGGAGTAAACAAAGCTTTTTAGAATGTGTTTGAACTCCAGTGATAATCAACTTAATATATAATGCTATATATTTAGGATGTTATATATGAACCTCATGTTAACCACAAACCCAAAACCTGTTACAGATACACACAACATAAAGTCATACATAACACTACAGAAACTCACCAATCACAAAGAAAACAAGAGAACTACAAAACAATCAGAGAACAATTAACAAAATAGCAATGGTACATATCAACCAATAAATATAAATGACTTAAATGTTTTAATCAAAAGATATTTGCCAGCAGAATGGATTTTTTTAAAAAGACCTATATACATGTTACCTACAACAGACTCCCTTCAGACCTAAAGGCACATACAGACTGAAAGTGAAGGGATGAAAAAAACATTTACCATGTAAATGGAAGCAAGAAGAAAGCCAAAATAGCAGTACTTACATCAAACAAAATAGACTTTAAAACAAAGACTGTAACAAATAACAACGACATTATTTAATGATCAAACAAGAGGATGTAACAACTTTAAATATCTATGTACCCTAAAACTGAAGCACGTATATATATAAATAAAATATTAATGGACATAAGGGGAGAAATTGACAGTAATACAATAATAGTAGGCAACGTTAGTAATTCTCTTGTATCAATGAACAGGTCATCTAGGCAGAAAATCTGTAAGGAAACAGTGGCTTTAAATAACACATTATACTAAATGGACATAACAGACATATACAGAATATTCCATTCAAAATCAAAATACACATTCTTTTCAAGTGTACATAGAACATTCTCCAGGATAGATCACACGGTAGACCGCAAAACAAGTCTCAATAAATTTAAGATTGAAATGATACCATGCATCTTTTCAGAACAGAAATCTATGCAACTAGAAATCACAAAAAAAATAACTAGAGAAAGACAAACCTGTGGAGGTTAAACAACATGACGGTGAACAACCAACAGGTCAATGAAGAAAACAAAGAAGGAATCAACAAATAAATGGAGACAAATGAAAATGAAAAGACAGTGGTCCAAACTATTTGGGACACAACAGATGCAGATTTAGAAGAGAACATGAGCAGTAATTTCTTTGACATCCGCCTTAACATTTTTCTACATAGGGAAATAAAAACAAAAACAAACTAAAAACAAAAACAAACTACCAGGATGACATCAAAATAAAAAGCTCCTGCACAACAAGGGCAACAATCAACAAAAAAGCCAACCTACTGAATGGGAGAAAATATATGCAAATAATATATCCAATACGGGCTTAAAATCAAAAATATATAAACTTATATGAATCAAAATTTTTTTAAAAATCCAATTAAAAGTGGGCAGAAAACCTAACCAGGCATTTTTCCAAAGACCTATAGATGGCCAACCGACGCACTCCACATCACTAACCATCAGGGAAATGCAAATCAGAACCACAGCGAGAAATAACCTTATACTTGTCAGAACAGCTAAAATCAAAAAGACAAGAAATAACCAGTGTTGGCAAGCTTCTAAAGAAAAAGGAACTCCTACACACCACTGGTGGGAATGTAAACTGATACAGCCACTGTGGAAAAACTAAAGAGGGTCCTCAGAAAAATTAAAAATAGTCCCCTAGTAGGTATCAACCTGAAGAAGACAAAAACACTAGTTTAAAAAGTTCTAGGTGCACCTGAGGGGCTCAGCCAGTTATGTGACCGACTCTTGATTTTGGCTCAGGTCATGATCTCAGGGTGGTGAGATCAAGCCCTGCATCAGGCTCTGTGCTCTATGGGGTGTTTGTTTGAGATTTCCTCTCTCCCTCTCCCCCTGCTCATGCTCTCTCACTCATTTACTCAGAAAGAATATCTTTAAACATTTTTGTTAAAAATTTCTACCCACCCCTTTGTTTATTACAGCATTATTTATAATAGCCAAGATAGGGAAGCAACGTAAATGCCCATCAACAGATGAATGGATAAAGAAAATGTTGTATATATAGACATGTGTACACACACACACACACACACACGCACTCAGAAATATTACCCAGCCATATAAAAGAATGAGATTTTTCCATCTGCCTTGGATGGACCCAGAGGGTGTAATGCTAAGTGAAATAAGACTAAGAAAGACAAGTACTATAGGATTTCACTCATATGTGCAATCTAAAAAACAAAATAAAATGAACAAACACTCATAATCAGACTTATAAATATAACAAACTGACGGTTGCCAGAGGAGAGTGAGTGTAGAGATGGGGAAATGAGAAAGGGGCGTGGGAGACACAAACTTCCAGTTATGGAATGAGTAAGTCATGGGAATAAAAGGCACAGCCTGGCAAACACAGTTAATGATTCTGTACAAGTGCTGCATGGTGACAGGTGGTAGCTACATTCACAGTGAGCAGAGCATAATGTAACATACAGACTTGTCGAATCACTACGTGTTGTACATCAGAAACTAATTCATCATTGCATGTTAAGTATACAAACACAAAAGATGTTTTATGTCAAAAAATTAAAAAAAGGAAATGGTCACATCCAGGCAAGTGTAAGGAGAGATGGTGACGGACTATAAGGGGTATCATGGATGGGGCAGGATGCTCTAACACATAAAGGACGTTAGGTAAAAATTAAGGAAATCTGAACAAAGGTATAGACTTCAATTAATCAAAATGTATCAATATTGCTTAACTATAAACAAACTCGCTATGAAACTGAGAACTCCATGTGCTATCTCCACAATCTTTCTGCAAACCTAAAACTGCTCTATAATAAAAAGTTCACTTCAAGAACAAAAGAAAAGAAAAACACCCTTGTGTGATAATATAGAACCCATTTAATCCTCACAGCAACCCAGTGAGAAAGCTACCGTAATTTTCCTGATGTTGTAAAGGAGAAAACTACAAGTGAGGAAAGTAATTTGCCTAAGGTCACACGGTGGCGGAGTATGGATTTAGATCCAGTGTGACCACAGACCACGTTTCTAGTTACCACATGGAGACTGATAGCGTATACGAAACTACATGTGCTCTCTGTGTTCACACCTACCACTTCCGGGCATCGGGCTTTCTCCAGCACAGACATCCGTCTCCAGCCCAGACATCCGCCACTGAGCTCGACTGGCACAGGCTGAGATTTTCTCCTACAACTTTGTGCCACTCCCACAACTCTGTCCTCTAGCCATCCTTTTTTTTTTGGGGGGGGGGGGGACACTTGCTCCATGATTAGGAGCCCAACTGGCCCATTTCTAGACCCTTTCTAATACTGGATTTCTCTAGAAATTTCTAGAACTTGGGGCAGAGGGAGAGGCAAAGTCAAGTGAATATCCACTTTCACATGGCACATAAATCAGCAGTTTCAGGGCATGGCCTGGGGTCTGCCCAAATGAGAGCACACACAGGCTCAGGGGAGAGACCAGGAACAGCATCTTGGTCCTGACAGTTGCCAGTCAAGGCTTCTATGCAGAATGAGGGAGCAAGGGAGCTTCAGACGCCCCTCTCTCCAAGACAATGCCAAGTGGGGAGAAAAAAAGGGGATCCTAGGGGAAACCTTGTAGGTCTGAATTCAAGGCTGGCAAGGGGAACAGCTCTGAACATAGTATACCAGCAAGAGCTGGGACATGCTCTCAGGGTTGGAATGGACAGAAAGAGTAAAGCAGGTGGAGATGTGGGGTCCCAGGATGCTTGCTCTAAGAAACAGAGCATTCTGGTGATAGGAGAGAGCCCTTCCTACCTTAGCTTGGCAAGAACTAAATAGGAGGATGGCTAGAGTGGCACTTAATGGGGGAGGGGGGTGGCCTGTGTCCTTGGGGTTAGAACCTCAATATGGATGCCAAAAGAGACATGGCTCCTAGCCCAACCTTCTCTCATCGTGGTGCCTGGAGGCCCACTCTCACCAGCAGGTGGGGTGTATGTGGTACATTGGAAAACTCGAAGTTCCTGGGTCCGAGCTCCCCCACTTCTCTCAACGGCATCTCTTCCACTGGAAAGTGGGAGCAAGAACTTGATCCTGCAAAGCGGTTGTGAAAATGAAATTACTTTTGCAGAGGTACAAGAGTTGCTGGCATCCAAGAGGAACTCAGGGAATTAGCTAGTTTCCTGCTCTTCAGATTATAGTGACTTTAGTACTAGAAATAACTCCAGAAGTTGAAACTAAGGAGAAATGTATTTATGATTTTTCCTTGCATCCCTGTTACACACTCAATGCTGGACGTGAGCAAAATCACACGCAGGCCCCGAGCGTGGGGAGCTCACAGTCCTGTGGAGAAGGCAGACCATAATCAATGGACCACACACGAGGGCGCTGGCAAAGAAACCAATAAAAGGATTCCGTATATGTGATAGATATGAAGATGGAAACCAAAGATGCCCATGCAGGAAGGACTTTTTGCCCAGATGCAGAGTGTGGTGAGTAGATGGTCCCCAGCTGTCAGCTCTTTCAGGGTTCACCTGGCTGCAGGGAGATGGGAGTTGTGAGGACATGCCCTCCCCAGGGCAGGCTGCACTAGGGACAAAGCCCAATGGAGTTATACATGCTTGGTTGTTTTGGTCGAACACGGCACAACTCTGACATGTTTATTTGCTCCAGATCTTTGTCATGTTAGCATTATAACTCCTCTCTCTGCCCAATCCCATTTCCTTCCCTTTGCTTTCACAGATGTTAATCCCTAAATAAACATATCGCACCCCAAATTCTACCTCAGGGGTGTCTGCTTCCAGAGAGCCAAACCTGTTACAGGAAGAAAGGGGACTGATCCACACAATGGACCACAAACATATCCTGCCTGGGAGCTACAAGAAAGGCTTTGCTAAACAGGTGTCTTAAGCTGACTTCAGCGCATAGTTAAATCCTAAGAAAGCAAACAGAAGGGAAATAAGGATGACACCCAAAAAATAAAACATGTGAAACCCACATTGAAAGGATGAGATTAGCAGTCTGGAGAAAGAGACTGCGAGAATTCTATAAATGAGTGAGGAATTCAAGAGCACCGAAAACTCCAATAAGGTGGCTTGGGAGTCATTTGAAGGAATGAGAACTACAGTGTGATTGTAATTGACAAAGCAGAAGGAAGCCTCATCCATGGCAATGTCGCTGGTTTAGAGAAAGACCCTGAACAGTGGGTTAAGCCGCTGCCGTCGGCTCGGGTCATGATCTGAGGGTCCTGGGATCGAGTCCTGCATTGGGCTCTCTGCTCAGCAGGGAGCCTGCTTCCTCCTCTCTCTCTCTGCCTGCCTCTCTGCCTACTTGTGATCTCTGTCTGTCAAATAAATAAATAAAATCTTTAAAAAAAAAAAAAAAAAGGGACACTGGGCAGCCAAAGCAGGAAACTACTCCAGAGAGGACATGACTCAAGCTGGGCAGTTTGGACTTTGTGGAGGCTTTTTACAAAATGATCTGGGTCAGGAGAGGGGGCCAGGGCAGGGAGGGTGAGGAGCATATATTTTTACCTGTTTTTAATTCTCCAGTAAAAAATGTTTGTCAAGTTTTGTTTTGTTTTTTGTTTTTTTCTTTTTAGAGAGAAAGCGAGCACTGGCAGGCAGAGTCAGAGGGAGACGCAGGCTCCCTGCAGAGCAAGGAGCCTGATGTGGGACTCGATCCCAGGATACTGGGATCATGACCTGAGCCAAAGGCAGCTGCTTAACCAACTGAGCCACCCAGGCTTCCCTGTTTGTCAAGTTTTGTAATGCCTCACAGTTCAGAAGAGCCCCTCAGGTCTTCCCTCAGCTTAGCTTATTTTTAAAGCATGCAATTCTAGGTACTTTACATACATTTTAGTGTATGATTTACCCTCGATTTCTAGACAGCAAGTATTGCCACTTTGATTTTTTTTTAAGATTTTATTCATTTATTTGAGAGGGGGTGAGTGAGCAAGTGAGCACAAGACGGGGGAAGGTCAGAGGGAGAAGCAGACTCCCCACTGAGCAGGAACCTGATATGGGGCTCCTCGATCATGACCTGAGCAGAAGGCAGGTGCCCCGACCACTTTGAATTTGAAGAGGATAAAACCCAGGGTCCTAAGTTTTAACTTAAGTTGTAGCTGTTAGGTCAGAGCATGGTTATTTGAACCAGGCCTGCTGTGCCCCAGTCTTTGGGGATTCTAACTGCACCCTTGGCACAGTCCAGCCCTTTCAAACTGTACCTGAGGTCTCCTGTTAATCCTAGCTCTCTGGGAAGGGAGGGAAGAGAAGGGGCAGACAAGGTAGGGTGGGGAGTCCCTGGCCAGTTGAATCTTCATTTACCGTAAAAGACAGACAATAGATAATGAATAAAATTGTATAGAAGAGAGCAATATAAGAACATCATTAAGAAAAAATAGCTTATGACCAAGAACTGTGAACTCATTATGATTTCTTAAATCTTCTGAGTCACCAAACTCAGGATCCACATTCATCAAACTCTCCAGAGATATGGATCTTTAAGCTCAAGTTTTTCTCCCAATTTAAAGCATAAGTGAAACAGACCAGATTTCTCAGGTTTAGAAAATCTTAGAGAGAAGGAGGAAGTAATGCATTAAAATTTAGCATTACTATCAAACTTAGGCAATTTTCACTTCCTTTTGCTTTCTCAAAGTTTTAGAGATGTATGAAATTATTTAATTCAGATTGAATTAGGGCAGCAGGGGTTAGGGGTGAGTCATAAACATTCATATGAAATACTGTGCTCTGAGAGAAAAATATTCGTATAGCACAGTCTCCAACAAAACATGCCAGTCAAACCAGTCCACAAATGTTTCACACCTCCATTCCTCGAATAAGCCAGAACGGCAAACGGCTACAACCACAGACCACAAGGAAAGGACAGGGAATGGGGCAGGATGCACCCCAGGACAGAGGACTCTCGTGGTCACTCAAGAACAGCCACCTCCTGATAGGGTATGTGGACTGTCCACACAGACTCACCAGCCTACCTGAGCCTGCTGCTAGTAAAATCCTCCTCTGAGCACACACTTGTTAAAGAAGGCTCTGATCATTTTCCCTTCCCTCAAGGTGAGAATATCCTGGTCTACCTGAGATACATGTCTGAATTGCCTGACAGTTAGTATAAATTATTGAATTGGCATTCTGAGATATCATATGCAATCAAGTTCTATGAGCATGTTAAACCTCAGCCTGTCCGTAAGAGAGGGAAATCTTCACCAACTGGCAAAATCAGATTTCTGAGGGATCAAGAGGCAACCCTGTGCCGTGGTGAATTGCACCAGAGGAAATGCCACCTTGCATGGCTTTCTGGGTAACCAGTCATGCCTTGTTCCTCTGGGGATGCTCTGTGATTCACCGTGAGCCACAGGTTTGCCATACAAGACATTATAAAGTCTAAGCAAGGGTTGGAGTCTTATTCTGTTTTTCTCACCAGTGCGCACCACAGACACAGGCAATGTGTTTCCACCTTCATAGCCTCAGCTTTTTTTTTTTTTTTAAGATTTTATTCATTTATTTGACAGACAGAGATCACAAGTAGGCAGAGAGGCAGGCAGAGGGGAAAGGAAGCAGGCTCCCTGCTGAGCAGGGCCCGATTTGGGGCTCAATCCCAGGACCCTGAGATCATGACCTGAGCCGAAGGCAGAGGCTTTAACTAACTGAGCCATCCAGGCACCCCATAGCCTCAGCTTTTTGCACTCCATCTAAGAAACAGAAGACCAGCAACAATGCTTAGGGAATGAATGATACTAAGTGCCACGAGGCTACTTAGAAGTTGACAGGAGAAAACTGTGGATCTCAATGCCAAGGAGTATGCTGAGCGAGGGGAACTGGTGCTCCTAGAATTTCGTCGATGGCGGCTCTGAGGCAGCGGCGACAGTCATTGGGACCCATCTTCAAGTGGCTGTCATGTTTACAACAGTGAACTGGAGTATGATGGGCTGGAAACATACCAAATACTACACAGCCCCAAGGACATCAAAGTGTGATCGGAATCCACCTCCCACCAGACAAACTATCATACTCGCACTTGATCCTGGGAACCTGCTTGGAGCCTGTCGAGTCAACCTTCCTTGGCATTCGGAATTGCTTCTGTTGAGATGATGAGATTTAGGAACATAACCTTCCCCTTCATGTCAAATTCTACTTTCCCTCTCAAATGCCTAAGGCTAGTGACTTTGAATGGCTGGTACTAGAATATGACAGGAAGATATCACAGACTCAGGCCCCCCAAAAGGAGACCTCTTGAATCTGCCTGTCTCACACTCCAGTGTAGGATACACATGAGGATGGGCGTGTGGATTCTAGCAAGTTAGCCTTTCCGTATAAATTTGCTCCTCCCCACCCCCATACTTCTGTTCACAGCGTTTTTCCCCCTGCTATTAGTTCACTACCCACACTTTTCTTTCAGTTACTCATTCCTTCATTTATTCAACTTTTCAGCACCTTTTAGGTACCAGGCTCAGTGCATTTAAAAATTACTATATGCAGCCTTTGTACCCAAGACACTCACAGTCTTGACCCCATATCTGAGACTCTAAAACATTCTAATAAATTTTCAAAAATTATCCCAGTATCCTTTTATGGAGAATCATGTAGACAAAATACCCAGATAGTTCAATCAATAAAAATTTACCGCATCTTTCCGCTAAACAATTAGCATCAATCAGTCTTCAGGATAGAAAAGCTCTAGGATAGAGGTCTTCCCTCTCAACATACTTCCAGTGAAGGAGGTTAGACAAGTCTATACATATGAAACAATAAGCAATGGAGGAAGTTGCAGAATGTGCGATCCAGTATCTAATTATTTGGGGATTATGAGCTATCATTACCGTATGAGTTGAGAGAGGGCAAGTGGGAGCTGTTGAGAAAGCGCTGGGGAGTTCAACTTCCTCCACTAAGAAACATGAGGCAGTTACTTCACTTCCCGGGGCACCAATTTCCCCCAGCATAAAATGAGAAGGTTGCCTTAAATCATTAATAACACAACTTCCAGCTCTGAACTCTTCGTGTCTCTAGTATAAGTCACAGAAGGCTCCATGTTGGGGAATGAACCTCATCTGCGCTTCTGCAAGTAAACAAACGTGGATAATTCCATTCATATTCACAACTTTAGTTACGTATCCCAAGGGTTACAGAAATCACTTTCTATCATAGGCCATGCCTTAATTTTTAAAACTGCTTGTTTTTAAGTGGGCATCTTGATCTTGTCATTCCTTAATTTGAGAATTGGAGGATGGGATGAAATTACTGATTAATCATAAAAGCATAGCAGCTAAGTTACAAATGAACGCAGGCGTCCCTCCCACACATACCCAGCACTGAGACACCAAGAGGATGGAATCTGGCTGCCTTGTTGCTAACAAAACAGAGAAATATCCAAGAGAAGAAAGAGAATGCCAGTGAGAAAGGCTGCCGGGAAATGTAATATATGCATGCGAAAAGCTCCAAACAAGATTTGCAGCAGTTAAAGCAGAGAGCAGCCCCAGGCTAGCAGTAACTTTCATCCCAATCATTTCTGCAATTTCTCACCCCATGCCCGATATATACACACACAGCTGTGAATGCCCAACCCTATCAATATGCCTCACGTTACTATGTCTTCCGGGGAAAATATGTCACAAAGAATGGACATTCGTAACAAGTTTAAAGGTTCTAAGAATTTCAAAAATGCCTGCCTCCACCCCAACTTGGGAAAATAAAATGTAACCAGATAGTAAGAGGATAAGAGAGGGATGCTGAGTTGATGGCTTTCTCTGGTTTCCCAAGTTAAGGGACAGGATGGAAGCCTATGTCTGAAACACAACACTGCCTTGATCAAGAGATCTGTGAACTTCTGTTCTGCTCCCAAGAATAACGCAGGATCGCCCAACTTCATCAAGTGCTGTTATTTGTAAATATATCACCTGCTTACCCACCAATAAGGTTGACAGCCATTCAAGTTAAGTCTGAACTTAATTTTGTTTTGCTTCCCTAGTGATTGATAGTGTCAGAGACTGCTGGAAATAACGTTCATTTCACTCAAAGATCAAGGAATTCACTTTGGGTCAGCCTGCCCACCACCCTATGAGGTTGTCCAAGGGAAACCGTCATGGAAGGGGCAATGACAAGTAGGAAGTCATGTGCCACAGTGGACACAAGGCTTTTAGATGAACGCCATGAAGTTAACAGCTTCAATCCTGAGAGAAGCCTTAGGATCGTACCCTGCTACAGCGGGCTCCATCAGAGACTGGGTTTTGAGACACTGTGAGCACTGAAACGAGGAAAGAGCAGGCTGAGAACCAAAGATGCCTAGAACTGTTTCAGAGAGCAAGGCCATACTAAGTCACCACACGGTGGAAGATAAGGCCCCATGACTCAGGTACAACATAACCCAGTCGTATTAACAATCTCACTCCTTGAGAAGGATCCAGAGGGATTTGGGGAGAGGGTCAAGACCTCCAAATTCTGCAGCCCCCATCAAGAGTAGAGATTCTACCTATAGATACCATACTGAGAGACTAGGAAGGCTTCTGATTGTCTACACTTGCTGTCATTCGGAGTCTCAGCCATTCCAAGAAAAGCACTCAATTAAAATGAGTTCCTTGAGTGTCACCAGGAAGACAACACACAAGACAGACTCCATATCCTAGTACTTTGCCAGACACCAGGTGTGTTTTGCTTTTTTAATCTTCCCCTAAAATCTATGAAGTTAGTCCAATTACATGTATTTTATAAAGAAGTCATGACTCAAGGTTAAGTGAGCTGTCCAAGTCCACTGGCAACTGACACAAGTGGAACTCAGACCCAGGTCCGTCTAAGTCCAAAACTTGCTTTATTGCTGCTATGTTGCACTCGCAGCACAAGACACGTTCCTATCATCATGCAAATTTTTTAGCCAAGAATAAGCCCACCAAGGTGGCAGCCGCCCCTCTGGGCTGTAACTCTAGAGCATCCATCACTGTTAAGTTTGCCTCTGCAAATTAAAGTCATTTGAACTGTGATGATTCAAGCAAGGGTGCATAGACAATACTAAAATTGAAATGCCATTGTGAGTTAATGAGACATCGGAAAGCTTTTAACCTCGGGGCTGCACAACTCTGTCATTAATGCCGATGCTCATAAACACCGTCTTGATCGAGAAGTGAAGAGATTGAAAATACACGCTACTCATTCAGGAAGACAAGGGCCAAGAGGCAGCAAAATGCCAGTGATCAGGCAGCAGTACCCCTGCCTGGGGAAAGTGGGCTCCAAATGCCACCAGAGTGATGAGCTAGCCATGTTCCTGGCCTGGTGGAACTCTGCCACAGGGCGGCTCAACGGCTACACCATGGGAATGCAGACTGAGGGGACCACGCTCACCTTCTGCTCCCACCACCAGCCTTTGGGGCAAGAGGGGAAAACTTTAGTGTTACCTATATTGTAAACACAGAGAAGAAAGTAATTGTCTGGAATATTTTGGAAACAGAATATTTTAAGAGGAAGCTGAAATGAGAAGTAGCAATAAACCTCATTTTAAATCCTATTGCAGAAAATCGTCATATAAATGTTTTTTAACCACCCCTAAGTGCCAGCAAATACCATAGTAATAAAATACAAGCTCACAAGAATAACACAACTCTGCTGATTCCAAATATGAGCCCTCACTTTCCAGAGCTTTAGCTAAGGAAATTTGAGAGAATAGACTTGGTGTATTCTGATCATAGGACATGCCCTAGATGGTTTTTAGGTGGATGTTGTCTTAATTAAGTATTTTATGTGAGCTTGTTTGCTCACCGTTTGCTTCCAAAATACAGGTATGGAAAAAAATAACTGGTTGAGGTGTCTAGGGTGGTTGAGGTGGTAAAAAAAACTAAATAAATAAATAAATAAATAACTGGTTGGCGTGGTTCCTAGGCTTTGAATTTAGCAGACTGGTAACACACATTGCAAAAACATTGTTTTTAAAGATGAAACTCTCATAAATTGTAGACAATATTCTTTTCAGACAGGAAAGATTTCACATACCATATGCTACCACCATCCCTTTATTTTTAAAAGGACATTTTAAGGCAAAAACATAAAGGATGGTCCTTTAAGTTCAGCATTACAGAAAGCTCACTTCTCTAATTCTCCCCCTGCACATGTGAAAACTAAGTGGCACCAGTCTATGCCAGGTACTTGAAAATTTCCATGGGGAGTTTAGACCCAGGATTCCTGGGTTAGAATCTCAATTTTCCTATTAAATAACACAATATAACAATGGCTCCTCTAATGCTGTGCCTTCAGAGAACAGTGGTAATACCGCCCCTTTGGGAGGGGGTGAGGGGGCATTATATTAGAATGAAGTAAAGGCAATAAACAAAAGTAATTTGCAATCAAAGAAAGGTCTGCATTAATGTTTATTGTTATTATATATTATGTAAACTTCATATGCCATTCTAATTAGATTTTATTATTACTTTTATTAGTATATACAGAATACCTATTATGGACAAGAAAGATAGAGAAATGGAAAATGAACTTCCAGTGTCACAGGTGCTCTAACAGGCACCATGAAGTAGAGTGGAAATGCAGATGGGAAAACCATCACTTGTCCAGGTGGGATCATAGCGCACTAGTGTAGTAACCCATGACCCAGACGTGCCCAGGTCCTTCCCTTATTACAACATCCCTCACTCCACAAATATCCAGGAGAAACGATCATCTAGATTTGGTATTTGAACATTTGGCTACCTCAAAATGTGAGCCTACAACATTTAGAGGCTAAGTAAATATTTTAGGTAAAATGCAAAAGCTAATTTGGCATCCGTCCTTGCAGTGTATTTCTTAGAGTCAAACATCCTCAGAGCTGGGGGATCCTGGACCTAAGTCTCCCTGCAGCTCACACAGTGGCAGGCAAATGCTCTTCCAGCTTCCCCGGCACTAGGCTCATTGTCTCTGCACCAACACAAGTCAGCACAAAGGGTGTGGAGAAGGAGCCAGAGCCCCAGGCAGCTCATTTATGGGATCTGTGACATGGGACAAGTCACTTGCTCCCTCTAAGCTTTGGACTCTGAGTCCTAAAAATGAGGACTCTGGGCTAGATGACATCTATTGCTCCTACCAGTCTCAACATTCTAGGCTGTCCAGGGCACAAGGTGAATGTGACTTCGAAAAATGGCACTTTAGTCACCACTGCATTGCTGCAGCCCTCTTGGTCTGTCTTTCCATAGCATGTCTTGGTAAAGGGGTAGCCAAATATGTCCCCACTTTGTCAAAGAACCAACAATCAATAAAGCTAAATGAAAAAACCTAATCATATCTGCATAAAGCATGATTATAGGAAAATGTAAAGACTGTTAGTCTCCTAAAATCAGGGACTGAGTCTAACCATTTTATTCCCAAATGTACTCCACCACAGCGCATAGACATACAAGATGCTTCTACACATGCTTTTTCAATTAGTTATTAATTAATAAGAATAGATAGCACATTTAAAAATACAGAAGTTACCAATTCCATTAGTGGGTGAAATATTAATTTACTACACATTCTATTTGTGGTTAAAATTATAACCATGCTTTTAAGGATTCAGTGCAACACCCTAGGGACAGAGGAATCTGGGGCATTAAGAGAAATTCTTAGCATTCGACATGACTCCTAGTGTAGCCAAAGGTTGCAAAAGAGAATCCACTGCAGGGGGAGGTGGCAGGAGACCGTATGAGCCAGAAGCTGGAGGCATCAAGATCGGCAGAAGAGCCAGTCCAAGGACAGTACGCCTTACCCAAGTGGCTCACCGGAGGAGGAACATTCCCTATTGGCTGAGAGCTCTCACAGTCAAGCAGTCCCTGAGCAGTAACACCTTCTGTCATACGGAACATGACACTTTTTGGTTGGAGAAATAGCAAAGTAGTTGGGGAGAGTATGGAGGAAGATTCGGTGCAAGCCTGCAGGTCTTTTTGGCTGAAGAAGTTCCAAAGTGTAGCTTCCCCTGCTCAGTGTACCCTTTACTTACTGAAATTAAAGCTTTCTAATTCAATACAATGGAACAAACTGTCCAGATAAGCAAGATGACGTTACAGTTCCCTTACCCCCCAACCTTCAGCAGCTCCCATTCACTGCTCCAGATGTATCTACCAGGGACAGAACTGTCAGAGAGCCCAAGTATCTGCAAAGCTTTTCCTTTTGCTGGGTAACTACTGTAGGTCAGTGTTCTAGAAGATTCTTGCTTAGCCTCCATACTCTCTGGATCTAAAGACTTTTAGGCCCTATGGCCTAGATTCTCAACTTATGGAGAAGTGGTTTATCGGTCCCTGGTAGCCATGGAGATGTGTCGCTCGGTTCTCTTCAAGAGAGATCTTGCTATTTAGTTGTGAAAAGCAGTTCGGGGAGAGCCCCCATCTGCATCATGAGAAGCAGCATGAAAGCTGAGGCCACAGGCTTCCTGTGCTCTCCAGCCAGGGCCTGAGTACTGCAGAAGCACCATTTATGAGCAACGTGGGATTCCTCTAACAGACATTCTTGGTTCGGGGAGTTCTCTACTGACTGGCCAAGACTCCCCCAGGTCAACAGGTGATCTGAGGATACCCCTCCCCCATATGGCGGCTTCCCACTCCATTTTTCATAAGCCTTTCCCTCTTCCCTAATAAAGAAGTTTCCTTACTAACTCTCTTTCAGCATCTGCTTGCCAGAAAATCCAAATGACCCACCAGGGATATCTGAAATGTGACTCTAATTGCGGGTGCAAGTCTTTCAATCAGAGCCCCTGACCCCACTCAAGTAGTGCTCAAGGCACTACTTCAGCCAACTCTCAAGCTCCCAGAAACACAAATTCCCCAGGGATATCCTTGAAGCTCTTCCCACCAGGCTCAAGAGGAGAGGAAATTCTCCTCTCCCCTTCTCAAAGGTAGAAAGAATTTAACAACACTGCTCGCCCCCCCGACCCCCAAAAAACCTCCCTCCAATCTTTGGTTTCTTCTTCTGTCTACAACCTTTTTAATGAGATAAATTGCGTGGTCACGATGACTTCCCAGGCACCTTTTCATAAGCCCCATTTCCTGGTCCCACATCTCACCCTGGAAGTAGGGAGCTGTCACCTCTTATGCTGTTCTATGCCTGTGAGCTTGCCTCCATGGGACATAAAGAGTTGTGTTTTATCCTACTACAAAAAAAGAACATTTATGTCCAGAAATAATGGCTATCAAAAGCTTCACCTTCTGCTGCAGCTTGTAAAAAAGCAATTTATCTGATCTATATAAACCCAGTCAAATGTACTCTGTTAGGATCAATTGGAGGTATTATAATGTTTTCTCCTAGAGAATCTCTTGATTTCAAAAAGATAAGATTTTCAAAGTTACTAAGAGCTATTTTTGTCCTTCCCAGGTTTTCTTTAGCTTCTTTTTAAGTATGCATGTCCATAATTGCTAGGAGAAAGAATACTGAGAATCCAAAGCCTAAGGGGAAAAAAGAACTCCAACACCTTCAGAGGATTCTGGCCAAAGATCAAATCCAGTAACAACTCTGAGGTTCTAACTCTGTGCACCAAAAGGCAGGATTTGGATGACTGGACAATTCAAGATGAAGCTCTCAAGTAGGTTACGCTCAAATATTTTACAATGATCTTGAATCTCACCAACCCTCAGTAACATAGGAAACTAGATTAACGTTTTTATTGAAGCTCAAACAGTAACAGTGAATGTTAGCTTATTAGGAAAAAAAAGTTTCCCAAAGCCAGATCTACATCTTTCATTGTGATTTAGTCAATCACTGCTAATGCCTTTTGTCCAACCCCATTTATCTGCCCTTTGGGGACCTGAGGAACATGATCTATCAATGTGTTAAACATTGCCACCCAAACACACACATTCAAAGCCTTCATATGACCTTTCAAGTAATCAAATATAATTAACAAACACTCTGGAGTATTGATGTCCTTTACAGAGCAGGTAGCAGATCAGAAGCTAAAACTCTGATACTACAATGAACAAAAAGAACACCAGAAACCACCTTATTTGAAGCTGAAATATGTCCAGTTAAAACAGCTTAAAACTCAAATCCATTAAAAAAAAAAAAAACACCAAAAATCTATGTTCTTTAAAATTGAGTGCTCAGGGAAACTCAAGTAAGGGAAGCTGAGGCTGTCTACAGAGGTTTCAAAGTCTTATTAATGAGCTTTTAAAAACCAAACAGAACAAGATCCAGAGGAAGAGTATTAGTAAGCATGTGATGCCTTCAACAGTCACATGTTTGCAATGCCATCATTACTGTTAGACTTGCAGAACTAGTACCAATTTAGCCACCAGAGGAGAAGGGACTACGTTTGGTGGCTTCAATGGATGCTTCTCAGCTCCCCTTGGAAGGCCCGCTGCTCTAGCCTTAGCAATGAAACCAAAAAAAATTCAAACTGAGACATGACTTTTTAAGATGGAAAGTCTAAGGAATGAGTTGAGTGTTACTGGTTCTAGGTGCTGTCATGACTAAAAACGTCATACTACAGAGAGAGTGCTGCCAAGACCCCAAGAGCTAGCATGTAGACCAGAGCAAAGCTGTAGAGTAACATCAGGATGAAAGGGTAGCATCACGTTCAAGCCGAATGGAGCCTTAACTCCTACAAAAGCACCAATAGTGACGGGCAAGGACACAAAGCAGAAAAACAGAACCATGCAGCAGGTTGCAGAACGTATCTTGTGTACAGTACTCTTCCATGACAGGGTTTCTGCCAGTCTTGCAGGATTAGCCCCCTAACCCTGGTATTTGACAACCATCCCTGATTTAAGGTAGGGACTCAAAATAGAATAGACTAAAAACCACCACATATTCCAAACCTGGACACCAAGAGTCTCTTTTGCAAACCAGTAGTCTAGCCTAATAAATAACAGGAATCTTGTTCATTTGATGTGTGGAGCTAAATTTGTCAAGTGATGGTATCATTCTTTGAATCCTACTAAAAATGTGTATTCCTTTTAAGAAAAGGTGAAATTACAAAAAGAAAGCAAAGTTCCATAAAAACAGTCTTTACAAGAAGGTAAGACATGTAATTTTCATCATCCTTGGCATTAGACTGAATTTAATCCAATCTCCTCTTATACAGAGGCACACCCTGATGGCAATTTTCAAAGGCACTCATTAGACTGCAAAGTTAATAATGCTGACCAGCAGGAGTAGGGAAGACAGTGGAAGTTTTCCTACCGGTCAACATTATTGACCAGGCCAAAGCTGTTCAATTAGCCACTGCTTCGGCTCAGTAGCTCACAAGACGTATTTTGTGTCACAGTGCTTACACACCTAGAAAAGAAGATTAATTTGGGTGGTAACAGGACTAGAAGTACATAAAGAGAGTGGGGAAGGCAGAGTGTGTGTGCTTAATGAAAATTGTCACCATCATCATTTTGGAAAAAAGATTGTATACTGAGTACAAAATTGTATCCTTAGGGGGGAAAAAACTTGAGACACAGCAACAACAAAAAAAATTGGCTGTGATTAAAAGAAAATGGGGGGGGGACCTTGTTATCTATACTGAATGCAGGATGACTGCCATTCTAACAGAGGATGGTTCTATCAAAAGTACTAGAAGAGAGGTAGCTTTTCTTTTTTTTTTTTTTTTAACATATCTAAATGATGGTTCATTAAAACCAGCACATGTAAATAAACAAATAAGACTATGTATACACATATGTATATATAACTTGCAAAGAAAGAAATAGAATTTTAATTGTTCAACATTATTATAATCTTAAAAATATCCAAAAACATCCAAAAGAGTTAAGAAACAAGATTGCAGGGCGCCTGGGTGGCTCAGTGGGTTAAGCCGCTGCCTTCGGCTCAGGTCATGATCTCAGGGTTCTGGGATCGAGTCCCGCGTCGGGCTCTCTGCTCAGCAGGGAGCCTGCTTCCTCCTCTCTCTCTCTCTGCCTACTTGTGATCTCTCTCTGTCAAATAAATAAATAAAACCTTTAAAAAAAAAAAAAGAAACAAGATTGCAGTAATCAGTTTAACAGTTTTGCATTTGCCTCTTGCTTTCTGGCTTTGTCCACAGATACAAGTAACATATCTTAAATAAACTTTCTATTAAGGAATAATTTTAAACTCCTCAAAAAAGCTGCAGAGATAGTACAGAGAGTTCCTGAACACTCCTAATGACAACATATTATATTACTGTGGTGTTTTTGTCAAAACTAAGAAATCAACATTGGTCCATTACTATTAACTCAACTCTAGACTTCATTCATATTTCACTGTTCCTTCCACTAGTGCCTTTCTTCTCTTCCAGGGTTCCATTAACGGTAACATGTTGTATTTAGCATTATTCTCTTTCTCAGGCTGGTCTGGGAAGATTGACTTTTTTTTTTTTTTTAAGACTTTATTTATTTATTTGACACAGAGCACAAGCAGGGAGAGTAGCAGGCAGAGGGCGAGGGAGAAGCAGGCTCCCGGCTGAGTAGGGAGCCCTACAAGGGGCTCGATCTCAGGATCATGGTATCAAAACAAAAGCTGAAGGCAGATACTTAATCAACTGAGCCACCCAGGTGTCCCAGAAGATGGACTTCTAATATGACCCCAGATCTGTGAGTTGTGAAATGCAAAGGAACTGCTGAGCACTCCTGTCTCATCCTTCAGGTTTTGGCGGATGCCTCACTTTAGTCTGGTTATGTCCCACATATATGACTGCCTCGATGTCAGGGATCTGCCATCTTAAATCCAAGGCAGCTGCCATCTTTCACTATTTTACTAAATTATAAATCAGAGACACATGGTTGGGCCCCTTTGGTCATATACGTGTGTTTTTAGTAGATAGATTTTGTGAAACATTTCTTGATGTATTTTTCCTCTTGAGAATTGAGTTTTGTGATGGCAGTTTTTCTTCTCCTACCATTTTTCTCATCATTCAGGATAAGGGTGTTTCGACAAAACAAAAGGCAAGGTATACACATCCATGAGGCAGGACTTCTAGGGAAGTATGATGTCAGGGAAGTTCCTACTTAATACAAAAAGGCAGCTGAAGCCTTTCCAGTGAGGGGGCAGCACAGAGGTAGATGAGATTCAGAGAGGGTGTATGAAGAAAGAAGGCATCAAGGACCTAATACTCCCAGGCCCTTAGATTTGCAGGGGCACAGGCATCCAGAAGACAAAAACTCGACATCAGAAAGAGGAAGATGGGAGAACAAAGAATTCACTGCTCAGCCTGCATTTTTGGAAGTGTGGCAGGCGATCCTGTTACAGTGCACTCCACATCGACAAGGGGAAGGTGCAGGTACCCAGAAATAGTGATGTGGTGTATTTAGGCAGAAAGAGGATCAGTAGTTCCTCAGATCCTGGAGATAAGGCGGGAAAGAATCCAGAGATTCCTAGGTCCCCACTGCGTACACTTTTCACGGTGAGGTCATCAGGAAGAGGCCACAGGGGTGAGGGACAGAATCTTCCGGACGCGGGGATGCCCAGGCAGGTGAGAAGATGGGAGCTGCTATGAGGTCTCAGACGATCAGAAGCCCCAGTGACCGCAGAGGTGGGACCCACAGTCGTCGAGACGGGAAGGTGCCCTGGGAGCACTCACCAAGCATGGAAACCTCCGCTGGGATACGGAGGAGCAGAGACCACCACCTGAAGATTGACATCTCACCCAAAGTTAGGGAGAGAATAATGCTGCAGAGCAGACACTCCAAACCTAGCTGCCAGAAGGACGGGTCACCTTGAGAAGATAAAGGGAAAAGGGAAGTATCCAAAAACTGTAAGAGTGCTTTAAACTTTGAACAGAGACCCAAGGTTTGGCACTTCCTCCTCCTTTTCTCAAGTATAAGTCATGAGAATTAGATCAGACAGAAGAAAATAAATTCTATACAGTATTCCCCACTTACATGTAGGGCATACATTCCAAGACTACCCAGTGGGTGTCTGAAACCACAAACCGTATCAGTTATCTATACATACTAAGTTTTCTTTTTTTTTTTTATACAAATACACCTATGTTTATTTTTTTTTTATTTTATTTATTTGACAGACAGAGATCACAAGTAGGCAAAGAGGCAGGCAGAGAGAGAGAAGGAAGCAGGCTCCCTGCCGAGCAGAGAGCCTGATGCGGGGCTCAATCCCAGGACCCTGAGATCATGACCTGAGCCAAAGGCAGAGGTTTTAATCCACTGAGCCACGCAGGTCAAACCACCCCCGCCCCCCTGATTTTTTTATTTTTAATTTTTTCCATTTTATTTCTTTTCAGTGTGTTTAATTTAGAAAGTAGGCACCATAGGAGATTAACAATAACTAGTAATAAAGCAACTATGATACACTATAAGGAAAGTTACGTGAATGTGGTCTCTTTCTCAAAATGGCTTAATGTACTTACCCTTTCTATGAAGTCGTGGGAGGAGAAAATGCCCACGGGATGACAGAGTGGAGGACTCTGGCATGGTGACGTGGCATGAGGGTGCATGAGGGTACGACTGGCCTTCTGACAATACATCAGGACAAGGATCATCTCCTTCTGGACTCGGGGCGACCACAGTTAAACGAGACCATGGATAAGGACGAGAGGGGCTGAAGGACACTGAATTGTAAGGCACTGATTTCATCCCCAATGCCTGTAGATTATGGTATTAAGATAAGCCCTTGTAGAATGAGCAGAAAATCCCTGCTTTGGGAAAACCCATCCAAACCTTGTTCATTCTTCAATTCGCCTTCATGGAACTACCACGTTCAGTGACCAGTGACCTAACATTTGTCTGAATCTTCTCCTCCACTTAAACTCAGTGAGCCTGATTAGCTCTCAGGAGTTGATTTACGGAAGACAGAGAGCACGTCTTACTATTCTTTTAATGTCCTAACACTGCCCAGCATGAAACAGGGCAGTGCATAAATACATACTAATTGACTTATTGATCGACACTCAGTAAGGCAAAGAAAGATGGTGAAGAAGGGATAACAAAAGGAAGAACTGAGATAAGGAGTCACTCTGCTCTTCCAGGATGTGGAAAAGGAAACTATTTCTGGAAGGTGATTTTTTTTTTTTTTTAATTTCTGCTCCCTCTGACTTAGTTATTCACCATTACTGAAATTAATGACTATTAATCACAGGAAAAGGATGAGTCAAGTTAATTCCTCTGAACAATTCATATACACTGTACCTATTGTGATCAATTTTCTTTGCAGCAATTATAAGTGAAAAAAGGTAACACTAAGTCTGTGGGATGACCTCCCTCCCCTGGGGACATTGTGGTTCTAAAATAAAATACCTAAGTGGGCAGAAAGAGGGGGAAGAATACATGACCCTAAAGTATGCCTCTTTGGCATGTGAATTATTTGGAGCTGAAAGCAATTAAGGTCTAGCAGACTCAAGAAAACCTCTTCCCTCTCCTTTAACCACCTAGAAGAATTTAGATAGAACCTATAGCAGAAAAGGAACTATTACAGGAGTTCACTTCGACCTGAAAGACCGATCTGTATGGCAGGGCACACTTCCAAATACCAAAATCTACCCTTCTATGGTCCTATGAACCTGGCCTCTTCCCTTTGAAGCCCCAGAGCCCTATCCCATCCCTAGAGATGGCATTCCAGCCCTTCAATGCCTAACCTGCCCTTAAGTCTCCTGTCTTTGGGGCTCCTGTATGTACAAAATTTGTCTTTCTCCTCTTCTTCCGTCTTATGTCAATTTAACTATTTGACCAAAGAACCTAGAAGGGAAGAAAGGAACAGGTTTCTGCCCTGCAGCTCCCACCAGGGTAGCTCTCCCGTTCTTATTTCAAGATCCGAAGAAAGCATGGTGGAATATGGCAACAGCTAAAATCCAGGTCTAATGTGAGTGGTGAAAATAAGGTCTGATCATCGCATGGTTGAATCTGTTAGAAACAATAATTATTTATGACACTTTATGCAACACCCTCCAAAGCATATGGTTACCTTATTAGAAATTAAAATTCATTTTCATATAAATCTCAGCAGGATATTACACTAAAATAACTACAGTAACTCCAGGGGACAACAAATAATTCAAGTTCGGCTCTTCTAAGGCCTGGCACTTATAAAATAAAATTTAAACTAATTCACATGTAAGTAAAATGGCAGATTTGCAAAATGCGGACAATCTACCATAAGCATGGGCATAAATATTCTTTCAGTACCACTCTGAAAACGTGTATAGTTTCACATTTTTCCCCACAAATTTCCATGGCTTGGTTTTACATTTTTCAACGTGAGAAACTTTCTGTTCATTAGCAATGTATTTGCTGTCCTTTCTTACTTTTAATTGTGGCTATTTAGAAAGCATAGCTTTTAGCGGACTGGCTTTCTGCTCTTCCAACCAGAGTAAAAAATAAATCAGATCACAGAAATAGGCATCTACTGTGAGCCTTTACAGACACCGACGCACCACAGACAGTTCTGCTCGAGCTCACAAAGGTTTAGTCACATTGCTTTTATTGCAGCATTTGGCTGTTCGGGGAATCTTCATGTTTTTTTCAGGACAGTGCTCAGTGCTTATTTTCAAAACTGGCCTGCTGAGTTTGGGCCATGAGTGTCTTGGAGCGTGTGCTGTATGTGGGGGAAATAGGTGTCTGTGTCTCTAAGCCCAGCATCCAAACACTCTGCAACAATGACAGAGTAAACTGGACCCCTCAAAAGTTATCTTAAATGACCAAGGTATTATTTGTAAGCTACACAGAGGTTATATGACCACCACAACTTATTTATCTTTCCATTACTGTCTTTGAAGAGACGGAAGAATATAGGAATCACATTTTGTAAAATTTTATTAAGGATGTAGAAAATGGTGATGCCTCAAAGGAAAAATATAACTAAAGGAAAATCCGTCTTGTTTCCTGTACTCACAAAATAGTTCTGACACCAAACGTGTGGATTTCCCCCCAACACACACACACACACACACACACACAGGCCAACTCCCTGGACAACAGCTGGGTGTACCACAATTCAATTCTGACTCCGTCTACCTGGAGGTAGTGTTGGGTCACAAAGGTTAGGCTCTCGGTCAGACAAAAGACTGCCCCCACCTCAGACACCAATAGCAAGCCCACAGTGACTGATAAGCTATAAGTGAGGGAGTCCCATGACCCCTATCCTTGAGTTTGATAATTTGCTAGAATGGCTCCCAGAACTCAGAAAAGTTCTTTCCTACTACTACTTTATTACAAAGGATATTTTAAAAGAAACAATGAGCAGCCACATGAAAAGATGTGTAGGGTGAGGTCTGGAGGGGTCCTGAGCCCAGGAGCTACAGAATCCATGGAGTTTGGAGGGTGCCATCTTCCTAACACATGGATGTGGTTCTTATTCACCAACTCAGAAGCTCTCCAGATCCATTTAGTTTCTTATGGAAGCTTTAACATCCAACCCCTTGTCCAGCTAAAAGCTGTACAGGATTGAAATTTCCAACTCTCTAATCATATGGTTGATCTCCCTGACAGCCAGACCCCATCCAGAGGCTATCCAGGAGCTCTTAGCCACCAGTCATCTATTAGCATACAAAAAGGCATTTATCACTTTAGAGGACTCCAAGGGTTTTAGAAGCTCTGCACCAAGTGTTCCGGGAAAGAAGGGCAGAGAACAAATATCTATTTCTTACTTAGTCACACTGATTCATACTGCTTTTGTTTTGTTTTGTTTTTACAACAAAGAATATGCTTTAAGACTCCCTTTGGTGGCCAATCTAATGGACACCAGCAAAGAGCAGTCCATAGCAGCCATGTCTAAGTAAGAAGTGAAGGCAAGGTCCCTCTTGTGCTGCACCAGAAGTCTCACCAACATCCTGGCCACAGCCCAGGATTGCTATCTACTCATTTAGTCAACAAACAGGTAAAGGCACCAAACCCAGGCTAGCGAGTAACCTAAAGACCCTGACAGTCCACTGTAGGAATAACAGGTCACTCATCAGTCACAACATCACAATTATAGTAAGTGGAATTATAGGTAGTAGAATGTATAAAATGGAAACTTAGTTGAGAGAATTTTGAAGTCTGTCTGGGAGAGTCAAGGAAGGCTCCATGAAAGTATCTAAACTAAGCCAGAAGTATCAGTTAAGTGTTGGCCAGGCACACAAAAGAAAGGCATTCTAGGCAGACAGAAGCCCCTTCCCTAAAAGCTAAAAGCACAGCAAGGCCATGATGAACACCATGCTTTACCTCAGTTTCTAAGAAGTGTGAAAAATGACAAGTCAGCTGGGGGAGCAGGAGTCATTCTGATCCGGTGGAAAGAGCCCCACCCAGCCGGATAACAGACATTCTCTTCCAGGCTGTACCTTTTACTCAACACCCTAACCCCCATCAGGCCAGAGTGGCCGCCATCTTGTTAGTGACAAACTACAACTCACACCCAGCTTCTTATCTTCTTTGGCTTACCTTTCCTAATCTAGAAGATGGGCAGATTGAGCCAAAGAACTTCTGAAGTACTACATTTCCAGGAAGCATTCATCCCTCTGGCAGAATGCCCTAGGCTCCAGCAACCTGGACAGCCATGAAACACGTTAAGAATCCAATTTAAAGGAAAGGCCAGAAATTAAAATCCCAGACCAAGCAAGAAATCCAGAAACGCCGTCCTCTTTGTTAGGTAGGAGTACAGTAATTGAGCTCACATTTAAATGAAAACAGTTTCCTGCCCAGCCTCCTCATCAGCACAGCCCTGTTTACAGAGCTGCCCCAGGAACTGTTTTTACTTACATATTCAGCAGCCTGTAACTCGGAATTAACAACCTTGCACATAAATATCTTTGTCTTCATAAAAACGTTATTGGGTTAAATAAAAATATTTGTAGCACTTTTTTTCTGCACCCTACCTAGGCTTTGAAGAACAAAAGAAAGAGAGAGTGTGCTGTGCCCTTTCTGCACAATGCCTGTCACCTTGGGAATGTGATTCTCCTCAAGTACAACACTTCTAGGGGAATGAAGAATAAGAGATGAGTTTAATTTCCTTCTGCCAAATTAACTTCCTCTGCTGCTGCGAGGAATGTGCATAATGATAAGCTTGGAGAATGGAAGCCAGAGTGGAGTAGCAAGCATCTTTCCCACAGCAGGTACTGGTTCAAGAGCAAGTCCCTCCTCCGGCCAGGAACTAGCCATTCATGTCCTCCCAGGTGGTCAGTGCCAGCACCAAAAGCAGTTTCCTGCAGCCTGTGCCAGTTTCTACAAACACTCACCCTGAGGCAGATGCCAACACACTGGCCTGGCCCAGGACGCCTCCTCCACTGTCTTTTCATTGTCATGTAGGGCAAAGAGCTAAGGATTTGGGAATCAAACCAACCTGAATTTTTCTTCTGGCCCTGACTCTAGACAGATTGGGCATGTGACTTCAGTTTCTCAGGGCCTCAATTTACGTCTCCATAAAAGGGAAATAGGATCAGCTACCACACAAAGTCACTGGAAAAATTAAATAAGAGCGTCAGTATGAAGATTAGAAATCACATAATGAAGGTTAATTTACTTTGCCTTTCCCTTCTTGAGAAAATACACTTCAGAAATCCCAGTAACAATTAAACAGGGGGTTTATACAGCCAGCCCAGCCCATTGATCTACAGGAACAAAGACAGTATGTTCCAACAAAACCATCAGCTGCCAGAAATGCTGGTATCAGAAATAATGGGACAGTGGAAGACATCCTAGAGTATGTTCCCATGCAGTAGGCAAGACCGTCCTCACCTTGGCAGGGCATATGGCACCAGGCTTTCTCACCAGACCAATGGTCACTTGGAACCTCTCTGGACAACTTAAGATAATTCCATCTCTAAAAAGCTGAAGTTTATCTGGAAAAGCTAGACCTGTTGGGCAAACACTGGAGTTGTCTCTCAGGTATAGTGGCTTGCCCAGGAGACCAGCAAATTGAGAAATCCAGGAGTAGAAGGCACCAGAAGATGGGCATGGCTGAGAAAGCAGCTGGAGACATGACAGAGAGGAGAGTGCCATCGGATGTTGACCAGGATCTTCCCCTCTTAACCAGAATCAGTCTCAAAGCAGAGGACAGAAAGAACTGGTTGCCAGACTCCATTCTCCAGGTTCTTCTACCCCAATACTGCAACTCCATTCCCCTCCCCTGTCCATAGAAGCGAAGGATTACAGAGCAGGGAGACACGATGAGGTGTTATGACTCATTTGCCTGGGAGAAATGCTTTTTCTAAGTTGGTTTTTGAGAACTTGAGGGTGCTACCAAAGAGGAAAGACTGGGAAACTATAGTTCTTCTGGATCTACTTTTGTGATGGACTTAGTAATCTTATCTCTGAACAGAGGAGGAAGAAGACTGAAGAGAATGCCAGGGTAGAAAGAACAGCTAGCCGAAGAGCATCTCACACTCTTGGTGCTAGCATGACAAGAATGTATGCTTCCTAGGCGTCCAGTGAACGTGTGAAAGGTAACCAGACTTGAGCCATTTGGGCTGGACCACACGCAAGAGCTGCCAGTTGAGTAGAGACCAAGGCAGCACCAGACTGTCAGAGTGTACAGCTCAAAGAGGAAGAAGAAAGGGAGCGGCAATTAGCTAGGAGAGGCGAGGCAAGAGGGGATTGCCATGTTTGTTCGGGACACAGGCAATGGGAGGGAGGGCCTATGGGAGACAAAATTGAGAAGCCAGGCTCTACTCCCTCAGGCTAAAACTTGGGCAGTGCTAACAAGGAAAGAGAAAGTATTAAACTGGACAGGAGATTCCAATCCCAAAATAGACTGGGCTTTTAATACACAGACGTCTCCAGAAAGCTATGCAATCTGCCCAGGGTGCTTTCAAGGAAAGAACTGAGGGCAGTGACTGGAGCTGCTTTACACCCCAACTGATTTCACACCATTCAGCCGCCCAGTTGCCTCCAATTCTCCCTCATTGTGGATGAGTTCAAGGCCTAGAAAGAAGGTCAAAGTCAAGAAGGCAGTGAAACAGAAAACGTAGGAGCAAAGCAGGAGAACCAAGACAATTAAAAACTGCTTCAATGCCCAGGCCTGGTTTGGATGGATCACGCTTTTTGCAATGAGTCTGCGAACGGACTTCTTTCTCCAGCACCGAGCTGGAAGATGTCCCTGCCCAGGGATGAGGCCCACCAGCTTTTCTGCTGCAACCAAACCACTGGAAGAACAGCTCCTGCCCCAGGCACCCCAGGCTTCATGCATCTCCCAGACATTGAGGATGAAAGACAACAACCCATCTATCTTCCCCGCCTCTTTAGAAACTGAGGAAGATCATCAATGAGAGGATTCTGTGTCCCACACCCCTGGGCATCTACCCAGCCCCACCACTCGTCATCTAAGGGAGCACAGGCAAGTGACTCAACCAGCATTCACTTCAGCACTGTGAAGGGGAACTACCCTTACAGATGGAGACACCAAGGCTCAGGGAGGTCAAGCACTTTGTGCCTGAGGCTAAAGGGCTAGCGAGTGGAGGAGTCCAAAGGAGAACACAGATCTGTTCAACTTCGAGCTCTGTGTGGAAGAGAATCCAGAAAACGACAACCCTCCATGAGATGTGCTGACAACTCAAGAAGAAAAAGCTTTGGATAAAACTATGTAAGCATTATGAGCTTAAGATCTTGCCATTATTATCTATAAACAGATGATAATAGGGCTTGTGGGATGGAATTTGTGGCTATTTACTGACCATGTTAGATCGTTCATTTCTGACTCAAATGACTAATGTTTGCTAAGAAGGGATGTTACATCTGAAACACAGTCCATCCCTATGCACTACGATAGCAAGCAAGGAAAAAATAGCAAGAGGGAATTTACCAAATTAAAGAAACATCTCTTTGAACAACAGGGGATTCCAAATACCAAACAGCAGAGAGACGATACCACAATGCATTTACAGTCTCTAAGGGAAGTGGAAGTACAACTCAAGCCCGGAGGCTAAGCTGGGGACGGTTACCAGTCTTCGAGAGCATAGGCGAATCCCCACCGTTGTTAGACCTCTGTTTCCTTAAGTGGGAAATATGGATCCTGGTTTTCAGAATCAAGAAGTCACTTCCTGGGTGCCACAGTAGGTTGAGCCTCTGCCTTCGGCTCAGATCATGATCTCAGGGACCTGGGATCAAGCTCCACATCGGGCTCTCTGCTCAGCAGGGAGCCTGCTTCCCCCTCTCTCTCTGCCTGCCTCTCTGCCTACTTGTGATCTCTGTCAAATAAATAAATAAAATCTTTAAAAAAAAAAAAGTCACTTCCATAAAATACTCTATGCCTGGAGGAGGCAAGAACTCCATTATATTAAAAAGTCCTAAGCACTGTTCAAACCCTTTATATCTATTATGTTACCCTTAGAGCAATGGTGTAAGTACTATTAGTATCCCCATTATGTAGATGAGGAAAAATGAGGTACCAAAAAGGGGAGTAACTTGCTCAACATTCTCAGCTAGTAATCGGTAAAGGAGAGATTTAGACCGGCACACTGTCTCCAGGGCCCATGCTGCATCTATTTTTATCAGGTAAGAGTACATATAACAGAAGACAAACTAGTTGAGGAGGCTTACCACGGGAGAATAAGGATTAGAATGTGTCTAGAACAAAAATCTACACTCATTAAAATGACTTTGGCCTTTTTCATTAGAACAAGGCAATGTTTCATCCCTATGGGGTTTCTCTCTTATCTGTTAAAAAAGCCATTCTGAGTATTGCCTACCATATGCCAGAGATTGTAGGAGGCAAATATTGCATTATGTGTTCTGCAGTTGTCTTCTGCATTAATTCTTTCGAATACTTACCTCTTCAATCTGGTTAAATATTTTTTTAATAATTTTTGAACTTTACATAGGAAAATGCTTTTATATATAATGCTATGAGGGTGAAGGTTATAAAATTGGAAGGATAAAAAGAAGAGCCACATGACCAACTCTGCATTTTCTGATTCTCTTAGAGAACTGTATGTCCCTGTCACTGTGGTATAAGGCCTGTGTGAGGTCTACAGTCATCTGCTCTCTTGAAGTGGGTCTAAGAAAGGTAAAAAAGTGAGTGAATTTCTAGAAGAGTGACTCTCAGAGTGTGTTCATGTCATCAGGAAGGAGGAGGAATACTGCATTGTCTGAGAATCTATGACAAATCATCAAGCTGTGCCCTAGACCAATTCCATCAGAAACTCTGGGTAAAGGGCCCGGCTGTCTGGCTCCAGATGATTGTGATGGAGGCTGGAGTCTGTGAGCCCGTGGCACTGGCAACATCAGCGACTTGTGGGTCCTTGAGCGGGTCCTGAAGATTACAGCCGCCAAAAGCTCACAAGGAAAAGACAGACAAAGACAAACAGGATAAGCATCTGTCAATTAGGGGAAAGGGGGCCAGTGACCAACTTATAAGTGCTCTATTTCTGGATAATCTGGCCTTCATCTCCATCTGGAATGTGCACAGTCACCTCCCCAGGAGAGAACAGGACATGGGGAAGACTGTAAAGTGGCAGAACATGAAAGGAGAAAGTCCTGTCCCGATCAAACCTCTACTCCTCTGAAACCAGCTTGAAGCACCGCATGGCCTGCTTTCCTGGGGCTCCCTGGCTTTCGGAGGAGAGAGCCAGGTGTGTTACAAGAAAATGAGCAGAAGGCCAACCGCCAGCCTGCAAGCTGTGCTTTAAGAGGCATTACACCAACGTCTCTCCTAAGTGCCCTGTAGGACAGAGAAGTCTGCAAGCCCAATATGTCCCACAGAATGCCAGAATTGTGACTTTTTCTGATTCAGATTCCAGCTTCCTCATGCCAAGGAAGGAAACAGAGGTCAAAGAGAAGGCCCTCAGTAAATCCGCACGAAACAATGGCAGTAAGAGCCTGGCCTCGAATCCAAAAGGCTCCTTCTTCCCAGGAAAAGGCATCATTTTGAGCATGGACAGGGGGAATTTTGCAACGAATCATGGCTCCTCCTTTGTTCAATAAATATGTATGGCCCATTTTACTAATTACATAAGCCTTATGGGCAACAAAGTCAGGTATAAAATTTCCTATCTTTCTAGTCTAGCTATGATTTCACTGCCTAGTGGGACTTTAGCTTAGAATTTATTTCTACAATTTTACTGTACTTTTATATCCTTGTATGTCCTCTTATATTCTTCAAACGAAGCAGGATATAGCCAGTGAAGAGTAACTCTTTGACCTCATCCTCCTCCTCCTAATGGCACATCCACTCTTCTCATTCATAGGAACTCAAGGCTACTAGTGTAATCATTCTGGTAAGCTGACTGGGCAAATCCCATTTTAAAAAAGTATGTTACTAATATTCTTCCAGTAAATGGAGCTGACCTAAATCAACCCAGAGTCTTGAAGAAACCAATGTACCTGGAAGAAAATCACTAACTTAGCCAGTACAACATGGGTTTTAATTCATTCAGACCCAATCTGAAATCAAAGAGAGTTCAAGTATAGATACTATTTGGAGACTCCAAGAAGAAATTTAATCATTGAGTCTTAGTGACCAAAGCAAGTTAATGTACCTTCAAAACTAAGCAAATTACTCCCATCTCCCTGCAAATGGCCCATCATCATAAATGCTGGCCATTAAGGTGACATGTGATTCTGCACGGACCACCAGGAGGACACAGGATGGTGATGACTCTTCACTAATGAACTGAATGGCATCTAGCAACATTCATGCAGGTGCCCAGCCCAGGCTAAAAGAGAAGAGAGCCATAAAGATGAGCAAAATGCACAGAGAACTTCCCAACATTTGTGAAACATAACGTGTCATGTTCTAAGGGGAGAAGAAAGGGAATAAACTTCATTTTTAGGTTTTACCATGTATCAAGCCCCCATACAAGGTGGTTTATTGCATTATTACATTTGATTCCCACCTATGCAGAATTACTAGTGCATTTTCCAGATGAGGGACCCAAAAACCTGGAGAATTCAAGTAACTGACTTAAATCAGGCAACTTAGCAGCAAAAGTAGGATATAAATCCAAGTGCCTGGCATCAGAGATCATGCTTTTTCACTAAGAGATCCAGTTATTTGTTACCTGATATGACACCTTATTAGGTGCTAGGGATCAATGTCTGGGTGAGGGCCAGGGAGGGGGGGAAGACAATGAATGAAATAATCAAAAAATCATGCAAACAAATGTACAATTAGCACTATCAAATACAACAAAGACAGAGGGCCCCAGGAGAGTAAACATTGGCAATGTGACCCAGGTGGTGAGTTCAGCTGAGAAGGTGGTAACTGATCTGCGATCTGAAGAAAGGGTGGTCGATAACAATGTCCACATTATAAGGACTAGCAGAAGGACTAGCACATTGTTAGAAGGAAACAGCAAATGTGGGTGCAGAGGAATGGGGAACACAGTGCAAAGTGAGATGAGGAGAGAGATCCTGGAGGTCCCTGAGCCCTGTGATAAGCTGTTAAGCACACACGTTTCTCATTTGAGCGATGGGGAGCCACATACTAAGACTAGGGAAGATAGCACCTTCAGTTTTGCATTTTGAAAAGATTCTGCATGCAGCATCCATAGCCAATTACAGCCAGAGTGAAGGTAAGAAGCTACTGCCACCATTGGGATGATAACCAAAAAAAAAAAGAAAAAGAAAAAAGGCTGGGTCTAGAAGGAGTCAGGGAATGTGAACAGAAGTGGATGGATTGAAAAGACACTCAGTAGATAACATCAAGTGAACTGGGTGATGGATTGGAGAAGGTGAAGGGGAGGAAAGCATTAAGGATGTCCCATAAATCTGTGGCTTGTGTAACAGGAAGGCTAGTGCTATCATTCAGAGACAGAGGAAATATGCAGAGAAGAACAGGTGTTCCAGAGGAAGATAATACACCTGTTCTGGCCACATTGCATTGGAGGTGCCTTTGAGACATCCAGGTAGAGCTCTCAAGAATGTCACTAGACATGCAGGCATGAAGTTTAGACAGAGATCTCGGCGGGGGGTCCATCGTAGAGGTGGTAGTCATTCATCCGTCGGGGTAAACAAACAAAGCACGACACAGGTCAGAGGCAGGGGAAGGAAGTAGGGAATGAACACAGACGACATCTAGGAGCAAGTCTTGGGGCACTCCATCACAGAATGGCTGTGGAAAGAAACATGAGCCAAGAGGGAGCAGGAATTCCAAGGGTCAGGTCACAGGAGCATGTGTCTTCAGAAGCTGCAGATGGGGTGACAAGTGAAAAGGGCAGAATGCTATGGCAGGGAGTAATTTTAAAAACCACAGTGGATGAACACCTACAGACTGGCAGAGGCTCTACAACTTGTCCAGAATCATAAAGCTTAAAAGGAGCCAAGCCAGAACTGGAGCCCAAGTCTTTCTGATGCCCAAGTTTGTTCTCTTCCCAACACATCCTGCTAAAAACAATGAAAATCAAGATCGTGTCTTAAAATAACACAATTAGACTTGAACTTCTCTAAAGGTTGTGTTTGAAAAATATTTACCAAAACAAAATAAATTATGTTTTTTTTTTCACTTGAGAGATTTAAATGATTAATCAGAGAAATCCTGTAAGGGGAAGCTCTGCCCTGTAAAATAATTTGACTAACCAAAAACCCACACACAAACAACTTTTTAGAAACAGCAAATCAGGGGCGCCTGGGTGGCTCAGTTGGTTGGATGACTGCCTTCGGCTCAGGTCATGATCCTGGAGTCCTGGGATCGAGTCCCACATCGGGCTCCCAGCTCCACGGGGAGTCTGCTTCTCCCTCTGACCTTCTCCTCGCTCATGTTCTCTCTCACTGTCTCTCTCTCAAATAAATAAATAAAATCTTTAAAAAAAAAAAAAAGAAAGAAAGAAAGAAACAGCAAATCATACTGGCATATTTCTTAAAATCTTCCTGAGCACTTTCATGACTGTTATTAAATTCTGGCTTTTTTTTTTTTCTTACTTTTTTTAAGTCATCCCTATACCCAATGTAGAATTAAAACCCCCCAACCCCAAGATCAAGAGCCGTATGCTCCACTGACAGAGTCAGTCAGGTGCCCCAAAATTCTGCCTTTCTTTGCTGGGCAAAAGACTCCACTTCCTGTTCTGTCCCTAGTGACCATATGACCTTGGTCAAGTCATTGGTAATATCCTGTTAGCTCATAGCAGCATCTTGTTCAGAGTATCATTCCACCCAGGCAACTAAAGCACGTTGGGATTGCATCACAGAGCCAGATAATAGTAAAGGGAGATTCAAATCTGGTTCTCCTAAATCTTCATTCAGTACTTTCACTATATAATCATTTTCAACCATATCATTTTTACAGTTTCCTCATCTTCAAAATTGAAAAAGCATCACAGTAGAGGACAGGTCTTATCTTTTCCTCCCCAGAATCTATTCTTACACTTCTGATGAAACACCCTAAGCTTCCATCTGGGCAACCATCACTGTTCTTGGCCCAGAGGACTGAAGGAGGTACCGCTACTGTTCCAGGCATGGGACTGTGCCCAGGACTGGCTAATCAGGACACTGTGAGTGGTTCAGGGCCAAGTATTAGACCTAAACCAGACCAGTGAGACCCAACTCTTTGACTATTGCTAAAATTAGTGGGATCACTTGGAAATACAAGCTTGAAGCTGGTGGTAGCTATGGAATAGATCTGCCTGTGAATAACGACAAAATCCAGAGAGAGAGTCCTGGTGATGTTGTTTGTGCCCTGGATCCAGCCTGACATGAAGCAGATTTTGAATTTTCAGTTCTTTTAGTTCATCAATTTTCTCTGCTCACACCATTTTCAGTTGGGAGTTCTGCCACTTGCATATCAAAAACATCTAATCAGTACAATCAGCACACTTCTACATCACCACACGTTCCTTATTTCATGGGTTTCTTAGAAGAAAATTCTCTGGCTGGCACCTCAATCTATCACACATTGATATTCTCTTAGTTTATTGCTATAAGGAAACCAGGAGTGAAAAATAAGGACAGGGCCAAGGCAAGAGTTATAGACTTAATTCTGTCAAAGGTCTAATGATTCTTACAAATTATTCATAAAATTAAGGCGGCAGGCCTAACATGGCACTGTGCCATCCAAAGACGAGAGGCACCCACTGGGCACTGTCCATGACCACAGTTAAGAATGTGAATTGCTGGGGCACCGGGGTGGCTCAGTGGGTTAAAGCCTCTGCCTTCGGCTCTGGTCGTGGTCCCAGGGTCCTGGGATCGAGCCCTACATCAGGCTCTCTGCTCAGCAGGGAGCCTGCTTCCTCCTCTCTCTCTCTCTGCCTGCCTCTCTGTCTATCTATGTGATCTCTATCAAATAAATAAATAAATAATCTTTTTTAAAAAAATAAAGAATGTGAATTGCTTATCTTCTACCACTCACCTACGTATAATTCACCCTCTAGGTATAATAAACTCAACAGTATTTTAACATCACATCACGCCTTACTCAGCAACCTATTTTCTGTCATACCCATTTACTTGGAGAGAACGGAGATACCCACAGATAAGCAATTCATAGTTCCTATTGAAGTTTTCTTCTCAACTTCTGTACACCCCTTTAAAATCACTTCTGAAAGGAAAAAAAAAAGAATTTGATAAACAAGTTTCAAAGTACAGATGCCTTTCCTTCTGTCTGGCATCCTCTTTCCTCCACAGATGCTCCACAAAATCTGACTTAGCCACGAAAACTCAGTTTCAAGCATCTTGTGTCATACAGAATAGTGGTTTCCACATAGAGCTAGCCAGAGTTTGCTCCAACAACAAACCACCCCGGTATCTCAGTAGCTTAGATAACTAAATTTAATTCCTGTCACGTGTCCACTGCAAGTCCACAGAGGTCCCAGGTCACTGCACTCCTCAGGGACCCAGGCTGCCAAAACAGTCCTTATCTGGGACTGCTGGCTGCTAATGCCAAAAGGAAAAAAACGTAAGTGTTCTCACCCAACAGTTAAATATTGTGGCTTGGAAGCTACATGCATCATTTTTGCTTATACCTCCTTGGCTAGAACTACGCATCCCCTGGCAAACATTTAGTACCTAAGAAGATGGCAGAACCAGAAATATCTGGCAACTTGCTCTGGCAACCTCCAAATCTCAAGGTCTGAGAACTGCAGAGTCATTCAACAGTCAGACTATGCCGCAGGGCATCAGAAATGCAAAAGGGGAGAAATAAATAATAAATAAATAAAAATTAAAAAGAAATAAGGAGAAATAAATCTGAAGACAAACTAATATGTAATATTCTCTAAGTTCTTAAGCTATCATTCTGGAAAAAGTTAAGAATTTCATAGGGCCTCTTAATGCTTATTTTATAATTTTATTCAAAAATGCTAAATTACCTAAGGGAGGCATACATCACAAACTTCTTGGTGGCTAGGGTCTCTATAAAAATTTCACTCAGACAGGGGAGGGTCCTGGGAGACAAAAGTCTTCACAGAATTTCCCAGGAGGTTCTGCAGCTCGGTCCTTTGGCTACCAGGACAACAGGAGCGTTTGCGTGGCTCAGTCGGTTAAGCATCCGACACTTGATTTTGGCTTAGGCCATGATCTTGGGGTTGTGAGACTGAGCCCCCCATTGGGCTCATGTGCTGGACATGGAGCCTGCTTCAGATTCTCTCTTTCTGCCTCTCCCTCCCACCTTCTCAGGAAAAAACAAAACAAAAAGAAAAAAGAAAATACATACACACACACACACACACAAAGGATAAAAGACTAGGTAAGCAAGGAGCTGACCTAAAGGTCACTTCCAGCCCTAATCTTGCCAGGATTTACAGCCTTATCGTTAAGTGAGAATTGTAGGGGGTGTCGCCCAGGTGGCTCAGGTGGTGATCCCAGGGTCCTAGGATTGAGTCCCTTATTAGGGTCCTTGCTCAGCGGGCAGTCTCCTTTGCCCTCTGCCTATTTCTGCCTGCCAATCCCCCGTCTTGTGCACTCATTCTCCCTCTCTCTCTCTCTGACAAATAAATAAAATCTTTAAAAAATACATGAGAATTGTAGGATCTACTCTATAGTGTAATATGACCATTAGTTAAGATGATATATGTAAAAGCACTCAACGCCATGTCTGGTGTGTCAGAGGGAATATGAGTCCCTTCCAGTGCGTAATAGATGCAGGAAAAGGAAGGGAGGGAAATCAAATATCCAAAACACTGAAAAGCTCAGTGACTCAAATTATTTCTTTTAAATCATTTTTTAAAGATTTTATTTATTTATTTGACAGAGACAGAGAGAAAGGGGACACAAGCAGGGGGAGTGGGGGAGGGAGAAGCAGGCTTCCCACTGAGCAGGGAGCCTGATGCCATGGCTAGATGCCAGGACCATGGGATCATCACCTGAGCTGAAGGCAGATGCTTAACGACTAGCCACCCGGGCACCCCCTCAAATATTTCAACTTTAAATCACTGGATATTCAGAGAAACACTTTCTAACCAAGATGCCATGGAGAGTACTAGGAGCTGGGGATGAAACAATGAGTAAGACATCCTCTGACTTTAAGGGGTTCCCATTCTTCCTTTGCTGTGTGTCACTTCAGAGAGAAAGACCACATCATGAATAGGGCAGAAAACCTCCAAAGCTGGGTTGTCAAGTACACACTGCTAGCATGCTGAGTAACAGACCGAGAATCAGTGCCCACGTTAGCCTGCTGGCCTTGCCAGCACCCCCCACGCGAGGGGCCTCAACCAAGCAGAAGTCCTACAACGAACAGGCCCATGTGCACGCTCAAGCCAGAAAACAGGTTCGAGAATTCCAACCAGATTCTTCAGTAAGAAAGGGGCACCCAGGGGTTCTAAGATGTTCTCCTCACACAATCAAAAAGCCCAATTAACCAGAATAAGCCCTTCTCTGAACACATCATTAATCAGATTCACTGTACTTTCAATATTTACAACTTCAAGGTGCCTAGTTTTAAGCAGATGTAATTTCAATAATTTCATTCCTTTGGGAAGCATTATAAAATATGCTATTTATATAGAAGATAACACAAGCAGACCCAGTGGTGGGATTTTCTTCTAACACAACACAAACAACACACACACACACACACACTATTCCAGTCAGGAAAAGTTGGTACTTATTGTTTCTTATACTTTTAGTAATGACATTTCCTTTTACAGTAACATGGCTTGTTTTTTCCAAAAGAAAGCCACATATTTATTATGTTCTGTCCTGTACTAAATGAGCTGAAGGGAGATTTATAAAGCAAATAAACAAAGATTTACAGTTCCTTTCGCAGAGCAGCTAAAATTATGGAAAAAGTCATTGACCTTTCAAGAGAAGAACTTAGTTGCGTCAACCAGAAATGAAGCGCACAGAAGAGGTTTCCAATTAATCCTTTAATTTAAATCCTTCATCTTTCTCCAGGAAACATGCTGGTGGGGGAAGGGGAGGGCATTAAATCCCATTCATTCTTTCTGAACTGCAACTATCTGTGGCTGTTACAAACAGTGTGTCCCATCACACGCTAAGCATCAATAATGCTGATAATAATCAGAAAATCAGGGGACTGGCAGGATTAAAAAGTGAAAGGAAATGGGGCAGACAGAGAAATGGGAGTAGCTGATTTTGCAAGGTAATCTAGAGAGGACGATGAGGCAGAGGACTCCTGCATCTGGAGGGAGGAAGAAGGGAAGGCCAGCAGGAAGGCAGACAGGTCTAGGTGGAGAGTATTCAGGAAATTCTCCACAGGGAGAAACTGGGAAAGGGATCTAGGAAACAGGCCTGAATCTATGACAGGGGACCTATTCCTCAGCTGCACTGCCGAGGATCAAGAGACAAGGGCTCCCCAACTGTTCCCTACCTACGATGTCCAAATAATGCTCCGAGGACCCACTACAAGGAAAGAAAGTAAAAGCAGACAACATTAAAACAAAAAACTCGTTACAGTTAGTAATTTTCTTGGAAATCTGCTTTCCGTTTTTGTTCTTTCTTTTTTTAAGGATTTTATTTATTTATTTGACAGACAAAGATCACAAGTAGACAAGAGAGGCAGGCAGAGAGAAGTGGCAGGGCAGGGGGTTGGGGTGGGAAGCAGGCTCCCTACTGAGCAGAGAGCCCGATGCGGGGCTCAATCCTAGGACCCTGAGATCATGACCCAAGCTGAAGGCAGACCTTAACCCACTGAGCCACCCAGGCGCCCCTCTATTTTTTGTTCTTTTTTTTTTTTTAATGGATATAAATACTTCTGAGATTAGGGCTGTGGGCATACCATCTATTAACAGTGTAATCTTGGGCAAGTCCATTACCTTCTTTATGGGATATGGGAATAACAGTTCTTAGCTTGTACAGTTGGGAGACCAAAGGAAACACCCCCTGTAAAGGCTCAGCACACTGACTGTCAACCGAATGGGGGCACTCCCATCATCATCTGTCCACCGCAAGGCTGAATTAGGACTAGAGAAATGATGTGGTTTGGTACAGAAACAGCCAGACGGGGCTTAGGAGGTATAAGAAGATACAGGTTTAAGTACAACATTTGAGCCTCCATTCCCTCCTGCAGGGAAGAGAACCAGGATTATGGAATCCCAGACACCTCACTGTAATACTTAACTAGCCAGGTCACCTCAGTAAGCCCCTTGACTTTTTCTAGCGTCCGTGCCCCATCTGTAACATGAAAATAGCAGCATTTTTATTAGGGCATAATATGAAAAAGATGAAACAGCATGTAAAGCATTTAACATAGGAACATGTAACATGTCCTCAACAGCAGCAGGAGTGGCAATTCTTACAGTCCATGCACCCATTTATGCACTTGACAATGATTTATCCAGCAGCTGCCAGGCGCTGGGCGAGGCTCACTATTAGCAACTCCACAATGAAGGACTCAAGGAGAAATGCCTGACCCTTCCGAGCCTGAGCTCCACGCTAAGAAAAGTGTCTTGTGTACTTCAAGTATTCAATAAACAATGTACATTTTATGAGAGGACAACATGGAAAGAGCCATTAACTTGGATTAAGATTTCATTTAAGTGGGTTCAACACCGGGCTACAGGTCCTGGGCACGCCACTTCACCTCTCAGGGGGATTTGTTCCTTGGTCTATAAAATATTCTAAGAATGAGAATCCATATTTTACGGGAGTTCACAGGAGATTAAAGAAATAATGTATTTTAAAGCTCTGTCTAAACGACAATGCACACACATGCTTAAGGGTCACATATTAAAACATGATACTCTACCCTCTTCATCATAATTCACAAAAAATTAAATTTATAATGCAGAGGTCAGGCAAATTACAAATGAAACAGATTTTGTAGCATTTGCATTAAATTAGTTCTTAAGTGTTTACAACTCATTATAGTCATGTAAGAAAATCCTTGCATTTGTAAGGTAACTACCCAGAGATTTCTAAGAATTCCACCTATAAATATTACTAGAGCCGATAATAATGTAGTAGACACATGAAAGACCATTTTCCACAAGGTGTTCCACAAGACACTGGCTTTGTGGTGTGCATTTCATGTGGTATTTGTAGGTGGAGTCATGTTAATTAAGTTAACAGACGCTTAAACACTGCTACATAAGGGCTTTTCAAAACCATCATATGCGATTTCGATATCTGGTATACAATGTGTTCTAAATATATATTTGAATAAGAAATCAATTTTCTGGGGTGCCTGGGTGGCTCAGTGGGTTGAGCCTCTGCCTTTGGCTCAGGTCATGATCTCAGGATCTTGGGATGGAGCCCCACATTGGGCTCTCTGATCAATGGGGAGCCTGCTTCACCCATCCCTGCCTGCCTCTCTGCCTACTTGTGATCTGTCAAATAAATAAATAAAATCTTTAAAAAAAAATCATTTTCCCATCTCTGTTTAAGACAGGTGTAATGAACTTGAGAATGCTACATTAAATACAACTGAAGCATTTACACCTAAAGCAACTGAGCTACAATGCTACAACTGAGCATTTACCTCTAGATTTTCAACAAGGGGTCAATACTCAGACACCAGTGATTTAGCACCCTGGGTGAAGCTGTGCATACCAAATGGCCTGCTCCTGACGCAGTAGATCATTTGCTCAGGCTACTATGTTTCATGGACATGGTCTATACTAAAATGTATTACGAATTATGCTTGCAAATGAAAAACCCACTTGCACATACATCTGGATATATAGATAATGGAGATAAACACACATGCTAAGGAAAATCTGCTTTTTCATCTACACCAGAACTAATTACATACTAAGTGGCCAATTTCAGTTGTGTCTTCACAGGAGGACAAGTTATTACTGGAATAGGCGCGAAGGATAGTAATACACTTAAAGGTGTCCAAGAACGCTAAAAGGAAAAGTCCTATTTTTTTTCATCACCTAGGGGAATAGCATTAGTGAGTAACAGTAATTATTCACTATAAATGAACTGCAATGCATCCAAGTGGATTTGGGGAAAATCAATTTTTTGGAAACAGACTGAGATACCAAGTACGTAGAAAATCCTAAAACCACTTACATTTTTTTTTTTTAATTTAAGAATTTCAAACTTCACATTTAGCAGATTCCCTTTGACTCCTTACACTCCATAGCACTAGGAGATACTGAGCCTCAATGTGAGAGAAAGTGCCCAGTCTCCTTTGGATTCCCAGAAGACTAGCCCCAGGAAGGGTGAGCTAACTGAAGATTCCCGGGGGGCCTGAGAATGGCTATTTAGCAAAACTTAACTGCAACTGAGAAAGGATACTCTGTTTACCCCGCCCCCTGTGAAATACTGAGCTGGTAGGTCAGAAAAACAAACATTCGGAGAAAATGTTATTAGTAAGAAATTTGACCCAGACTAGAACTGCAGGAAATGGGTGCCTAGTTGGATGCATCCCAGCAGATGAAAATGTGTAACAGAAATCAGCCATAGTTCTTTCTCCCTGCATCACGGCATAGGATTTTCAATTACTTTTCATGTCAGGATTTGAGGTTAAATCCAGGCTCTGTCATTTTCTGTGTCAACATTAGATTTCTTTATTGACCAAGCAGAGACAGGACTAAAGAAGTCTGAAGACCTGCTCAGCACACCACCCAGCCCTGCACAAGTACAAGAGCTAGAACAGGGAACAAAATGAGCCACAATCCGAGCCCTCCTAAGTGTACATTCTGGTGCTTGTAAAGAGAATGCTCATTTCCATTCTTTTTTCCCAACCCAAAACAAATACACGTATTACTTTATCCAACACAAAATGTAAGTTTGCACCATGCTACAAGCATTGACAGAGAAACTACGATCTATCTGATACACCCAATTTCTTCAACTGAGCTCTGAGGAGTTCCCGTGAGAGCTTTGAGAAGCCAGGTGCCAGTATCAAAAGACAAAATTCAACCACAAGAAAACAGAAATCCAGAAATGAATGGGAAGAACTCCAGGAATCTCTAGAGTCGCTTCTTAGAAACTAGAACTAACACCAGGGCTTCTGCAAATCCTTTAGACACTAAGAGGAGGAGGGGAAGGTTCTTATAAAGATGTGCAAGCCACAGCTAAAAGGCATTTCAAGGTGGTTTTCTCCACTTGAAAATTGGAAAAGAAACAAGATCTCTCCATGTAATGCTAAATGTCTTAGTGGAAAGAAGCTGGACAGCACTGACGTTTATTCATGGACTCATACCTTGGTTTAGTCACCGGTTGGTTCAGTAAGTATTCCCTGTGCATCCACTCCTATGTTCCAAGCCCCAGGCTGCATCTTGAGCATACAAAGTTGAATCAGACGCAGCCCTGACCTAGGAGTAGCTCTTAACCTAGAAAATGTATTTAAAAAGTAAAATCTAGTGTGATGAGTACTTTAATAAAGGTTTGAACAAGTCGTATCAGAACCCAGAGGAGAAAGCCCAATAATTAGTTTGATGTGGTATAAATCCAGTAGCCAGAGAACTGATTCCAAATTCACTTTCCACGTAATATCCAACCAGCCCCTCGCATCCAACCAACCAACCGATCCTCCTGATCTCACCTCTCGCCTTCTTCCCACCTCCACTCCCACCACTCCATCCAGCCTCAATTACTGTCAGCCACAGACTGACCACTGGAATTCCTACTTTACACTCTGGCCTCCGCTGCAGCCAGAACACTTTCCAGAGATACTGATCGGATCTTACTGCATCCTTCTTAAACCCTCCAACAACTTCCCATTGCTCTTGGAGTACAATCCGAACTTCATCAAATCCACAAGGCCTCCCAACTCTGCACTCCCCCCCTCTCCACCTCCCACTAGGATTCCAGACAAACTAACAGTGGCCTTGCTCTCCGGCACCTCCAGGCCTTGAATGAAACTGTTCTCAACGGCAGTGGTGATCTCCTGCTCACTCCTCCCAAAGCTGTGCAAACTCCACCACACCCCATGGTTTCAGCTCGAGTCTCCAGAGAACCCCAGACTTCCCCATCACATATTCATCATCCTTCAGTCACTTTTGTCCTGATCTTTCAAGACCCTTCTGATGGCATCTTTCACCCTAATTCTAGGAATCAGTCCTCTTCTTTACCGCCTAACTCACTGACAAACATTCTGAACCATACACCGTAAGACTTAATTACATCTGAGCATTTATTAAAATCCTATTTTGTACTAGATCCTGTTTTAGAGTTTTTAACTCTCTTGAGTTCTTTTATCAATTCTTAAAAGACACTAAAAAGTATTTGACACGGGTTTTACAAAGGGGAAAGGCAGAGTGGTCAATGTTCCCAAAATGGTTGAGCCAGAATTTCTAACCAAGATGCACCAAATCTAAGCCAAATCTTCCCACTGTACTCGCTATCTTTCCCTCATTATTTGGAGTGTACAATTGTTGTTTGTCCAGACAAATTTCATCAAGAAGCAGAAGCCACAGCAGACACTGGGCCAGTCACAATAGCAAAGACACAATAACAGCTTCCCGAGTCCAATTTTTCTCAATCCTGTCTAGATATTAACAATCTTGAGATAACTTAAGGGATATTTTTTAATAACCAAAAAAGTTTAAATCTACTCCATTTCTATTTCCATTTAGAACTCTACCTTGGATTTGTCCCTGAAAATGGAGCAGGGACTTTTCTTTTTTCTCTTCCTTCCTTTTGCTACATAGAAACACTAAGTACCAGACAAAAAATACATAAATAATGTCTTTCAAAGAGACACTTAAAGTGGAAGTATGTCAGTGGAAAATAACAGACAGCCATCTTCACAGGCTTGGCCTCTGGATACCACCCACCCCTCTGACCAATTCTCCAAAGACTACAGTAAGAAAGATTCTGCCAGGAAAATGCCAGGCATCAGAGCTCTCAAAGGGAAGCCATGGTCAAGAATCAGATCTAACACTTCTACAACGATTTAGGGAAAGGAACCAAGCAAAACTGAATAAGCACATGTTGGTTATTTCAGTGATGACTTATCTCCTCAGTATCCACTGCAGCCAAGCCTGAGAACTCATGAAGATACCAATTATTTCAGCAACGCTGCCCAATCTGGCTCCCTGACTCCAGCCTCTCCACAATGCTGCCTCTCTATGTGGCAATGAGCATGACTTTCCAAACATGCCAATCCAGTAATGTAATCCAACCCCAAGACCCTCCACTGGCTATCCTATGGCCTAAACTAGTGATTATTAGTAATAGGTAATGATTTGGGGGTATATACTTTCTTTATGAAAATATTTCTTCGATACATACATATAATACTAATATATACCAATACAGACTAATACTTCACGTACATTATTTAACTTACACCAAAATGAAAATGAGAAGAGTAAGATGAAAGTAAAGCTCCAGTGTCTTCTCCATATCCCAGTGGATCTACTTTTCCACGTGTTGTGATGCCTGCATCCTATAAGGACGCACACAGGCCTACAGGATAAAACTGAATGTCCTCAGCAGGCCTACAATTCTCTTTACCATCTGACCATCGGCCAATTCTCTTTTTTCATCGCCTACCAAATTCCTATGTTCTAGCCATGCTAAACTTTTCACTTTGTACTTTTACATATGCTAATCCCTCTCCTGGGGATGCTTTCCCTCACATGTCCTCCTGAAAAATGGCCTCTGCTCAAATGCCCCCTCCTCTGGGCATCCTGTGCCATTTTCCACTGGCAGAATGCACTGCTCTCAACTAGTATATGCCTAAGACACAATTCAAATCCTAAAATGGAAAAATTCCTGTTTTACTTCTACTATCTGATTATAAGGCTCCCTTCTCCTTTCCAGTATGAGCTTCTTGAGGAAAGGAATTCTGATTTAATCATCTTTGAATTCCCAGAACCCAACACAGGACTCAGCCCGAGTAAGTGCTTAATTAATGTTTGCGGAAAGAATGAGACAAGACCCTAGTTCTGACTCTTCTCTATGCCCTTGGTAGGGCCACTACGCACAATGTTGAAGGCTTCATACTGTGGAATTCTAGCCAGTGCCATTCACCTACAGCACTGCAGATAGCCCCACTTCTATAAATCCCATAATGACCAGCAGAGGGTTCAACATAAAATAATAGCTCAATATACACATTGGTAGATGTACCAGTCAGGATTCCCCAGAGAAACCAAACCAACAGGATGTATATAGATACATAAAGAGAAAATTTATCATAAGTGTTGACTCATAGCATTTTGGAGGCCAAAAATCTATCTAAAAAATGGACAACCAGGAAAGGAAATAGCATAACTCAGTCCAAGTCCAAAGGCTTAAGGACTAGGAAGTTGCTGGTGTAAGTCCCAGAATCCAAAAGCCTGAGAACCAGGAACTCCAATGTCCCAATGCAGAAAAAGATGGCTGTCATACCTCAAGAAGACCAAAAAGGAATTTAGTCTTCTTTGCTTTTTGTTCCATTCAGATCCTCAACAAATTGAAGGATTCCCACCCATACTGGTGAGGGTAGATCTCTTTCCTCAATCTACTGAATCAGATGCTCATCTCTTCCAGAAACACAACGCCATCACCAACACATGCACGAACAATATTTTACAATGTTTTACCAGCAATCTGGGTATCTCTTAGCCTAGTCAAGATACATAAAATTAACCATCATAGTTTGAGACATATCCTGAATATGTGTATATGCATACGTGTATATACTCGTATTAACTCAACACGTATATAACTCAACCCTGGATAGCTAAATACCAAGTTCTAGTCCAATTATTGACAATGATGAAAATATTTATTATACAGTGGCAATTATATATATTAATAATTATATAATTATCTATTATAAACATATATAATTGTATATTACATATAATTATATATTATATATACAATGTATATTTTATATAATTTAATATAATATATAATTATAATTATCATAAATAATATTACAGTAATGAGTTACATTACTTTAGCCTTCATAGAATGCTTTCACATTCAATATCTCATTTAACCTTCACAACCAAAGGAATCTATGCAAACCTTGTTTCAAGTCCTGGATCAAGACATGGAAGAACTGGGTGACTTTCCAAGGTCACTCAATGGCTAAGTGATAGAGCCAGGATCAATCAAGATCTCCTTATCCTTAGTTCAATATTCTTCCACTACATCACTGCCTTGAGAGTAGTCAAGGGAAAAAAAAAAAAAAAATGGAGGCAGAGAAAATGCTAGAAAGGAGGAATATTTAAGGACAGCTGACTACCAAGGCAAAAGTCCAGGAAGGACAATCTGTTCTGTCTCCATGCCTCAGTGTGCTCTTTTCCACATTCACACTGCTTTAAACTTCCACTTTCTTTTGCTCTGCTACTTGAGATTTAACAGTTTGGGGATTTTCTTAATTAACAAGCATCCTCTTTAGAGAATACATTTATCTCTGGGAACATTATTGAGGTATCAATCCTTTACAAATGTGTATAAGCTTGTTCCATGAGTTGTTTGCTTTCTAACATAAACCTCAAAATTCTAGCACATGAGAGGCTATGACTGTTCTATGGAAGGAAAAGGAGATGGGTCACTTTGGCATGTAGGGTATATTGGGGAAAGAACAGATCCAGATGCAGTGATACAACAGAAGCCACAGAGAAGCCTGGAGAAAAGACAAGCAAGAATGTATAAGAGACCGTTTCCATAAATCCTACCAAGTTTCCAAGTAAACAAGTGTTAATACAACCAGTTGAAGCCAGAAGTCCATTTGGATGAGACACAGGCAATAAACAAAAGGCAAAAGGCATAAAGTTAATGGAGGGGGAGGATTTTTTCATTTAGTATCTGTGGCAAGAATAGAAAACCTATTCACCAAAACAGATTCTTTGGCCTCCTGGGCACAGAGCTAGACAGCATTTACAAGCCCCTCAAGCAGTTAGATACAGCTAGTGCTAAATTCTGGCCAGTGAAATGTGACCCGCTGGCCCTACAAAAACCTCCCTTTCATCACCTTCTACTTACTCCCTTTTTCCCTTTCATGGCAACTTTGGAAACCACATATTACACATGGCGGAGCCAAAGAGGACAAGAGTCTAGATTCCTGAATCCCAACTTTGAGGAAAGCCACGTTCTAACCAGGAACATCCACCTGAACGTCCATGTGAACGGAAATGAAAGCTTCTATTGGGTCAAGCCACAACATTTTTTTCTGTTAATTTTTAAAATTTTATTGAGATATAATTGACATATAACATTAGTTTCAGTTATTAAAACATGACTTGATATGTGTGATCACAAGATGTAGAGTTAACATCCATCCCTACAGTTACTATTTTTTTTATGTGTGTGATGAGGACCTTTAAGACCATTTCTTTTTTTTTTTTTTAAGATTTTTATGTATTTATTTGACAGAGAGAAATCACAAGTAGATAGAGAGGCAGGCAGAGAGAGAGAGGGAAGCAGGCTCCCCGCCGAGCAGAGAGCCCGACACGGGACTCGATCCCAGGACCCTGAGATCATGACCCGAGCCGAAGCAGCGGCTTAACCCACTGAGCCACCCAGGTGCCCCTAAGACCATTACTTTAAGCAACTTTCAAATATGCAATATGGTATTATTAACTACAGGGACCATGTTGTACATTACATCCCCACAACTTCTTTTATAACTGGAAGTTTGTATCTTTGACCCTCCCCTTCACCCCTTTTGTCCCCAACCCATTCCCGCACCTCTGGCAACCACCCATCTGTGTTTATGAGCTTGGTTTTGTTTTTCACATTCCACCTGTAAACAAGAGGGTACATCATCTCTGACTGACTTTACTTGGGACAGTGCCCTCAAGTTCCCTCCGTGCTGTCACAAATGGTAAGACTGGGGTGCCTGGGTGGCTCAGTGGGTTAAAGCCTCTGCCTTCAGCTCAGGTCATGATCCCAGGGTCCTGGGATCGAGCCCCACATCAGGGTCTCTGCTCAGCGGGGAGCCTGCTTCCCTCCCCTTTCCCTCCCCTACTCCCCCTGCCTCTATGCCTACTTGTGATCTCTCTCTGTCAAATAAATAAATAAAATTTTAAAAAATGACAAGACTTCTTTTTAATGGCCGAATTCTAACATACACACACACACATATATGTGTGTATATACACACATATATGTGTGTATATACACACATATATATATAAAATACACATTTTCCTCACCCATTCATCCTATTAGTAAATACTTCTGTTTACAGACCTTGGCTATTATAAACAACACTGCAATGAACAGCAGGGTACATATATCTTTCTAAATTAGTATTTTCATTTTCTTCTGATAACCAGGAGTGGAATTCCTGGGTCATACGGTAGTTCTCTTTTAAATTTTCTGAAAGCCTCCTCCATACTGTTTTCCATAATGGCTACACCAATTTACATTCTGACCAACAGTGCACAAAAGTTCCCTTTCGGCAATATTCTCCCCAACACTTGTCACCAGTTGTTGTTTTGAGACCAGCCCTTCATTGGGGAGCGAGATGATAGCTCATTGTGGTTTGGATTTGCATTTCTGTGATGATTAGTGATATTAAACATCCCTGCTGGCACAAGTATATCTTCTTTGAAAAAACATCTATTCAGATCTTCTGCCCATTTTTTTTAATTTATTTTTTTATTTTTTATAAACATATATTTTTATCCCAAGGGGTACAGGTCTGTGAATTACCAGGTTTACACACTTCACAGTACTCACCACAGAACATACCCTCCCCAATGTCCATAACCACACCCCCCTCTTCCAACCCCCCTCCCCCTATCAACCCTCAGTTTGTTTTGTGAGATTAAGAGTCACTTAGGGTTTGCCTCCCTCCCAATCCCATCTTGTTTCATTTACTCTTCTCCTACCCCTTAACCCCCCATGTTGCATCTCCTCTCCCTCATATCAGGGAGATCATATGATAGTTGCCTTTCTCTGATTGACTTATTTCACTAAGCATGATACCCTCTAGTTCCATCCACGTTGTTGCAAATGGCAAGATTTCATTTCTTTTGATGACTGCATTGGACTGTTTAGCTTTTTGCTATCGAGTGACCAAAATTATTTTAAAAACCGATTCTCTTTACATGGACTCAAGCAGGCAGCACTGTAAGATTATAGAAACTGGGCATTAGCAAAAGGAGCAGACTCTGCATTTTTTTAATTTTATTTTATTTATTTATTTGACAGAGAGAGAGATCACAAGTAGGCAGAGAAGCAGGCAGAGAGAGAGAGGGGAGGAAGCAGGCTCCAGGCGGAGCAGAGAGCCCAATGCAGGGCTCGATGACCTGAGCCGAAGGCAGAGGCTTTAACCCACTGAGCCACCCAGGCGCCCCAAGACTCTGCATTTTAAAAAGCAGCCCTTAAGCAGCACTGAGACAACCAATCGGATTCAAGAAAGGAAAGTAGTGTCAGATGTGGAAAGGCAAGAATTTGCTTGAGATTTCCATTCATTCATAAATTTAAAAAAATATATTTTTCTGTGTCTTCAGCATACTATGCACTTTTCCAGGCACTTGAGAGTCAGTGAATAAGATAAAATTGCTGCCATCACACAGCTTATATTCTAAGGAGAAAAGATCACCAAACTTTAAGCAGGAAAACCCTCACAATTTTAGAGAATAAGTGCTATGGAAAAAATAAAAAATGTTACAGAGAGTAGCCAAGGGTAGGACCAGAGCTCATTTAGGGAGAATGGTTAGGAAAGAGCTTTCTGAAGTGGTGACATTTGTGTTACAATTTAAACAATGACTAGAAAACAGATTTGCAAAGACGTGGATGCAGGGTATCCCAGGCTAAGAACTATGTGATTGCACAAGCCTGTTTGAGGAGCACAAAGAACTATGGTTTGACAGTTGAGAGGGCAGAGGAAAGAGCAGTAGGAGTTGAAAACAGGGTAGTAGGTAGGTTCCCACTCACAGAGACCCTTACCTAGGACCCAACTGGGACATTACTCCAAGAGGAGTAAAAGCCATTAGACCATTTTAAACAAAAGTGTGGCATAATAGGACTCACATTTTTTTTTAAGATTTTTTTTAATATATTTATTTGACAGACAGAGATCACAAGCAGACAGAGAGGCAGGCAGAGAGAGAGGAAGTGAAGCAGACTCCCCGCTAATCAGAGAGCCCAATGCAGGGCTCAATCCCACAACCCTGGGATCATGACCTGAGCTGAAGGCAGAGGCTTTAACCCACTGAGCCACCCAGGTGCCCCAGACTCACATTTTTAAAAAGCCCAAGCTGATCAGTGTTTGGAGAATGGGTTTGGAGCAGGCAAGACACCACTGCAATCACTAGCCAAGCGATAAAGGAGGCTTGGGTCCTGGCAAGACATGGGTGAACTTGGATTCATTTTGGAGGGATCACCAATATAAGACTTCCTAATGTAGCCGATACTGGGAGTGAGGGGAAGTTTGGGACTGAGGACTTCTACAGTTTGTGAATGGAGTAAATGGAAGTATCATTAACAGAGACTGGGAGACAAGCACATAGTCCTCTCTTCTCAAGACCCTGAATTCAGGAGAGCTTTGACATACCATAGTTCAGCTACATGATTAGTTAACTAAGCTACTAGTGCTAGCCTGGAAACCTAATCAATACTTGCAACACTTTTATCACAAAGCATTAACTAAAAATTCAGAACAGTTTCTTACAAATCTTCTCAAACATGGTTTAAAGACACGCAACAGTGCTACTTTCACCTTCAGTCCTGACCCTTGGCCCCCTTGATTCATCAAGGGCTCCTTCCTGAGCCCAGAACTTAACAATTAACCCAGTGGCTTGACCCAAATGCAATAACCAGGATTTGGATTTGGGCTTTTTCTGTTGTCTTTTTAAATAATTCTGAGAAGATAGTTAAGGGGAAAGTGTGGGTTGATAAGAGGGGCTGGGAGGACAGAACAGACGCTTTTGCAACACAACCTTGGGAACAAAGCAACAGAGGCAGAGCCAAGTCAGCACTAGGAAGAAGGTTCATCTGTATCTGCTGCTGGGAAGGAGGGGACATAGGGGTTAGTATGAGCAAAGGCTAGAGATCACAGTCTTGGAAAGATGGGACAAGGGGCATGAGGATGACAGGTAACTGGGTACCAGAAGATCTCTCCATTAGTCATGCATGCACCATGGGGTTGAGGGGAAGGATACGCCAGGGTATTATTTCATGCATTCTGAATCCCTGGAAATAAATGAGAGCTGGAGCTTAGGGTTAAGATTCTATTAGCACAGAAAATCAAGAGAGGCTTTGATTTCTATGCTGTCCAATGCAGGACTTCAGGAGACCAAAGCCCGTATTTAAGTATAAACTGCGCTACATGTATCATGAGGTTCATGCATTTTATAAAAATCAAAACAGCAAGAGTTACCTGATTAATCCATGGATAATTAGAAGTATAATTAAGCAACTAGCTCTTTTCCCATGCATTCTCTTAATCAGGAGTTCACATGGTCTTGTTTCTATGGAAACGCCTACGTACTACCCTCTGCAACCAATAAATAGCTACCCCTTTAGCTATTCTGAAACCACTATCTGGTTGAATTCTGACTTTTCTGCCAGTTTCCCAGCCTCTTAACACTCAAAGGGTCAGGCCCGTTATCACACCAGTTATTTCAAAGAAGTTATCAATCTCCTTGCTAACAGTTGCCGTGTTCCAGACATTTTAGTGGTTTTGTGACATGAAATTAAATTCGTACCAATACAGATTATTTTTTCCACAACATTTCCTTGAATCCATCTCCACTCATGTATTTACCAACGAGGAAAAGCTTAATCATTATAAATGACACTTGGTACCCCCACTGCCAACAATACGCTCCTGACAGAACTGATAAGACCTGATCCTTCCACCCAAGGACTCTCCCCGAAAAGATTTAATGATGGAAGCCTACTTTTGCAATATATTGGCCTCAGGAGTACACATTATTCAACTTCCAAGAAAGACAATCATAAGCGTTAATTATATAAGTTAATGATGACCATAATGGTAACTACTGTGATCCATTAAATGTTTAGTGAATACCAGACAATTTGCTAAGTCTTTGACATGCTTTGTTTCACTATCATCATCATTGGGAAATCCAATTTCCCATGTTGGAATTGGCTATAACAAAGCACTAATTTACAACTTGTGGTCTGCAAAAATTCTATCGCAGGGCAGCAGGGTCCGAGCAGACTATTAATGACCCACTCAATTGGCACTTTTTCTAGTAACTTTCAATGCTTGGTCTATTTAAAAAAAAAAAAATGCTTTCAATCATGAGCACTGAGCTAGAGCTTATCTTTCTGAAACCACACAATTTCTACCAGCTAATTCAGGAAGGGATACGGTAGGCTTTGACTACATTACGCAAAGGTAATCGCACCCTCAGATAATTGCACCCCTCAGCACTTCCACGATTCAGACAATTATTTCTCATGCATGCCACACATCCATCTCCTGTTGATTATCCCACTGGTCCATGCACTCTTCATTCTGGAATCCCAAGTAAAGGAGAAGAAATGCTCTGGAATAGTGCCAATTTTGCATTACAAAGAAAAGAGAATAAGGTGGACCCTTAAAATAGGTCTTAGAGCTTCTACCCTGAAATATAGGTCACATCCACCCACATTTCATTGGATCAAGGAGGTAGCAAGTGTTCTGAAGAAAAATATAATATCGGAACAGGACAGGGGATGGAGAGGGTAGGAAGTAGAAAGGAGTTGAATATTATCCTGACTTCATTTCTCTGAGCATTAATATCTGGCACTTGTAAAAAGAAGCCAATGTGGCCAACGCTGCCTCTTCCCTCACAGGTTTACGCTAAGTCTCCAGGAGATAAAGTCTCCAGGAGTATAATATACACAGAGAGGACTTTGAAAAATCCAGAGCAGTCTGTAAGTAAAAATTATTATGACTTAATGCTAATTGCAGTACTTCCCATGGTTGGCAGATTGCATGAAGTCTATGACACCACACTGGCAGATTGCATGAAGTCTATGACACCACACTGTGCTTTTCTTCTTCTAAATAACTTTCAACTACAGCAAGAAAAAGTTTGTGAGGCTACTTATGCAGACTCCATATTCAGGATAATGAGTAGACCCCCCAATTGCTATACTTTCCCAGACACTGCCTCTCATGTAAGCCAATGTATCAGGATCCATTTAAGACCAACTCATTGAAAATACCATTGCAGAGATAAAAAGCCTCGGCAGACCAGATTCATAAACCACCAAAATCCAACTACAACTGTTTTCAAAATGGGGAACACTGGTGCTGAGTTGGACAAGGCAAAATGAAACGATCTCCTCTGAATTGTATCATACCTGACAAAAGGTCTTATTATCTTCTATTGATTGACTAAGAGTTCCGATAGCTTCTCGATGGTGGTTTCTCCCGCAATCTCTGCAGAGCCGGAGTCTTTAATGCACCGTATCTCTGCTACTACCCTAGGAAGTTAAGGAAATTGAAAGCCTTTTGTGCTTCTTTCTCCACTGAGAGCCTGAATAGGCTTTTCAAGATAGCCTGGACAATGTGTGTAATATTTTGTTTTAATTTGCAAGGCAGTCTTGTTCATTGTACATTGTACAATATAGGTCATTTTCACTCCATTTATACTCGGAGTAAAAAATAACTTGCCCAAGGCAGTTCATAGGTACCTAAGGATCTACTTCTCTCTCCACTATGGTAAGACAATGAACTCAGCCTCAGAGTCCCTGGTACCCAGGTGGGCACTTGGTGACCTCTAATGTTGTCTACCAGACCATTGCTGGGCATAGTTCTGATGACAGAGCTGGGACATGACCATAAACTGTGTTTGACCATAGAAGAATGGGGCAGACATAGATTTCTGCCCACCTAAAACCACTCCCCCCTTCCCACTGCCACAGTCCTAAGTGGTTCAGCTAAAGGACAAAGATCATTTGGTCTCAGGGAAGACAAACCCCTACTCCAGCTCCAATAATTGAACACAACCCAAACCAGTAACAGTCATCTCATTTCCCTTTCCCAAAAATTGTGCTAGAGGTAAAAAGGATGTCACCCAGATCTGAAAACCATGAGAGCAAAATCCTTCTGCATGGGGGCAGGCACAGGGGGTTACAGGGAACCTTCTAGGAAGAGCCGTCTTTATACACACAAAGAACCTCACAGAGAGAAGGGTTTTTACCCATCCCCCCTTCCTTCCTTGCTTACTTGTGACACTGGTGTTAGGACATCATGCTTAAGGCTATGGCAGTCATCAGCCACCAAAGGAAAATAAGGCCCAAGTCCAATGTGCTGACAATGGCAGAGTGAGAGGAGAGGTAGACATTGACTCTAAATGAGGATACTCACTCCAGTTCGTTTCCTGTGCCTCCCACTAGAATGGCTGGTATTTGACACCTGCTTTACTCCTGAGTTCTATTCTTATACCACACATGGGCTCTAACATTTGATCATTTCCTCTAAGTGCTCTCTTCTGCATGCACAAGCCTGCTGGAACTCGCAGGACGTCTCCACAGTGAGAGAGAAAGGATGAAGCCTGAGCACATCACTGTTACCCAAGATGGCGCCACAATATGCACTGGCCCAAAACAAGGCACATACACTAGGCTAAAAAGAAATACATCCAAGAAACAGTGATTCAGACCTCGAATCACTCATCATTACCAGTAAGTAAGGCCTCACACACAAAGGACAGATTAACAATCACAAATGACTTCTCATGCAGTTGATTTAAAAAAAAAAGGCATCAGTGAGGAATGAAACAGTCCCAAAAGACTTGCAAACCAGCAATTTTCTCCAAGATTCTGCTAGGTCTCAAGAGCTGAACGGAGTCAAGAATGGTAGGTATACTGGTTCTGCCAGGAGGTGAGTCAGGATTCTAGTTATTTTGAGGTTCCTTCTGTCATTTTTATAATTGTTCACAGTCTATCCCCAGAGAGAACTGTGAGTAAATTTTTTAGATCATTACCTGGCTTGTAGGATTTTTCCATGGGAAATGAGGAGGAGAATATTCATATTATGAAGTTTTGAAATTAAATTTTCTGACAAAAATTAAAAACAGCCTAAGATATTAAAAAAAAAAAAAGTAGGGATTAATGTGAAGTAGGGATTAATGTGAAATTAACAGCATTCTGGGGTGCCAGGGTGGCTCAGTGGGTTGAGCATCTGACTCTTGATTTCAGCTCAGGTCATAAACTCAGGGTTGTGAGATCAAGTCCTGTACCAGGCTCTGTGCTCTGCGGGAGTCTGCTTGAGATTCTCTCCTCTTCTGCCCCTTCCCCTGCTCACATGCGCATGCTAAGATAAATAAACATTCAAGAAATTAATGGTGTTCTTCCTCAAAACTGGCAAATGAATAACAAGATATTGAAGGATAGATGAGAAACGATTCATAAGCAAAAGGCCAGCTTCATCCTCCCAACTGCCTTGTTTCTTTAATCAAGTTTAAATCTACAAAAGTAAGCCAAAGAGGAAATGGAAAGGAGAAATGGAAAAGACCTACTATACTGTATCGTTAATGAGAAACAAAGAAGTAGTGAATAAAGTCAAGTCTTCCTAGGAGAAACCAAAACTATAGGCCATCCAAGTACTGAGCAGTAGTGACGATTAGACACATTTTCCTAACAACTCAAGCAGTCCTTAGTCAAAGCCAAAAAAATTAAGCAAGGACCAATGATAGAAAACAGACAGAAAAAAATTTACCATTATCATCATGAACTCTCTTTACCTTGAGAATGCATGAGCCAGCAGAGAACCCGGCCAACTGGAAGAGCGTGATCAAGGTTTTTCAGCATTCGCCCCATTCCAGACATCTACTTTCCCGGGTTACCGAGCATCAAGGTACAATGCACTGTTTGCGGTCATAACAGGAATGACTGGGTCCAACCAGGACACAAAACAGCTTTGCCATCACTTCGTTTATCAGAACTTCCCTAAATTGATGAGACATAGCCAGTGCGCTCTGAGAATGGGCGCACTCAGATACTAGGGCACTAGACAAGACCAGGAGTGTGCAAGGCTCACTCCAAGGTGGAGCACTGAGCTCGGAAAGAGGCATTCACATCAGACACGGGAGCTGTTCTGCTCTCTAGAGTGGAAATGGGATCAGTGATGCTTGAAGCCACTAACCCCTATAATGGCACCCGTCCAAGTGCCAAAGTTATGAGTCCATCTGTCACGGTGACTTTTAATAGAGTTTGTGAATTAGCAACTCATGAATCAGTCATTAAGAAGCCCAGGTGAAAAAAAATCTGACCTTGGCAGGTGAAGAAGAAGGCAGTTAGGCCAAAGGTAGGATCAAAGCATCATTCAGAAAGAGGATCCACCATGTCACATTTAGCTGAACTTAGAAAGAAAAATCTACGGAAGACAACAGAAAATTATGTCTTTACGGTTTTGCTAGTGATTGTTAATTACAGTGAAAGCAGAACATTGGATCTGCTACAGCCCTATTGCTTTTGTGGTTTTGCTGTGTTTCAGAACAACCTCCAAAGGTCTCGCTCTCACATGCTACTGAGAAGCCTGGAGACAGCAGGAGAACGGCGCACCCTCAAGAGTTGATGTCATTTCTTGGAGGTTCCTGAAAGACCAGAACTAAGTGATGGCTTCCAACCATCCACCATGTCTACCAGGAATACATTTCTCACCGATGACTTTATTAAATAGCTCACTTACCTTCACAGTAAGTAGAATCTCCCTGAACAGAAATGTAACCATTCTTGCACTCACAGGTAGCTTTTGTATTCCAGTTTTTACACTCTGAGTTTTCACCACATTTAGGACCTTCTGCACAAAAGTTATGACCTAAAAGAAGGGAATAAAATTTCATGTCAGAAGAGAAAAGAAGACTTGCAAATCCTAAAGTGTGAATTTTCTTCAGTCTATCAGCACCATACATGAACACAGACCTTGGCAATGTGCAAGGCTGGTCTAGGAAGGGAGTGGAAGAAGAGAAATGGGAAACTCTGGACTCTCTCATGCTTGAGATGTTTCTCCTTAATGGTCAAAGCAGGTTCCTTCTGGAAGGCTTTGATCCATGCGGACCCTGAATCCCCTTCTCCTCACTTTCTAACATAACCAGTCTTTTTAAATTGTCTTACCACAATATTCATGATTCATAGAAAATATAACAGAATGAATCCATGTGGATATATAGAACTAATACGACCAGAATATTATCAGAGCCCCTTAATGACACTTCCCCAAAGAGCCCCCCTTCTGGCCATCAAAAATAACTATCCTGAATTTTGTGTTAATCACTCCCTTGCATGTTTTTTAGTTTGGCCAGATATAGGCACTTATTTCTAAATAGATCATTCAGTATTTGCCCGTTTTGAACTTCCCATGAAAGAAATGTTATTTTACATATTCTCTATGGTGTTTTTTTTTCTATTTGTCCCTGATAACACCCATAACCATAGTTCATTCATCAACGCTATATGATATTCTATAGCAATGAACATTCAGCCATCTGTCCATTATGCTACAGACGGGCACTGGGATGACTTGCAGGTTTTGAATCACAATGCTGCAAGGAACATCCTTGAATGTTTCCCAGGGGCATCATTTTTTTTTTTAAGGATTTTATTTATTCATTTGACAGAGAGAGAGAGATCACAAGTAGGCAGAGAGGCAGGCAGAGAGAGGGGGAAATAGGCTCCCCGCTGAGCAGAGAGCCTGATGCAGGGCTGGATCCCAAGATGCTGGGATCATGACCTGAACCAAAGGCAGAGATTTAACCCACTGAGCCACCCAGGTGCCCCGGGGCATCATTTTTAAAGCACGTGTTAAACATTTATTTTCCCAACACTCTTTCTGAATCTCAGACATTCCTTCCAGGATAATTACTTTTCTCCCTACAATACCCTTTTGACACTCCTTTAGCTCTCCTCTACTTCTAGACAAGGAAAAAGAAGCTCAAACTGACATCTAGCTAGTAAGTGGAGATGCCAGGGTTCTAAAATCAGGTCTGGTGAACTTCAAGGCCCATGTACTTTTTACCGTATTATACATCCTTCTTAACAAAATTTAGGGATTAAAAAGTGAAGCGTTTAACTATTCCTCAGGACATCAGAGAGTGAACCCAAAGCCATAGGTGAGCTCAGTATCAGATTCAGCCTCACTACCTGCGATCTGCTAACTTCCCCCAACCAAAATCAGAGCAAAAGCTTAACTTGCTGGAAATCTGCAACCTCTGCCACTCAAAAACACTTCTAGGAGGATTTAAAGGCTTAAAATAACCATTACTAATAAAAAGACTTGCTTTTGCTACCGAAGAGGCAATTTTTAGACATCACAGCTCTCACTGCCAGAGAAAATGCCTGGACTTCCGTCCCCATGTCAGAACTGATCAATAATTACGTTGTCACGTTTTCTTGCATTGGGAAGCCTGACTCAAGGTCATACGTGCATCCATTATGACATGTATTCTTTGTTTCTTCTTTTTCTTTCCGGGAGACTGCAACTGTCCTTTTCCTTCTGTGTGCATTTGACAGGCAGGAAAAAAAGCCACTCAAACAATGTTGATGTCCCAACGCATCTTTATCAAGCGTATGCCATGTCAATCCACAATGAAGGGGGTTGGGTAAATTGTATTTCAAGGACAATGAAGGGCCCATGGGACAAACCAACCTTCATGTCAAATCTACTTTGGTGCGGCCTGACCACTGTGCTCAAAGCCTATGTTTCATTCATTAATCCAGGCCTTCTTTCAAGCAGTACTTAGTCACACTGCCCACTTGCCTTTCTGCAGGAGTGAATGATCTTTATTTATGGGGCATCTGCTTCTGTGGATGGAGGCACCACACAAGCTTAGAGGAGCAAAATAAAGATGAGTGAAACCTGTTCTTTGCACACAAGGAAAATTACAAGCTAAGATATTACACGCCAGATACAGGGGTAGTGTAAACAAGGCAATCTATGTTAAGTGAGATGTGAAAGGTATAAATAATCAGTGTTTCAGGGAAGCAGAAAGCACTTCTAGAGGATATAAAACTTGACCTTGGGTTCATCACAGATAGAAACATGGGGAGGGGTGAGGAGCAAATCCTACAGAAAGGAAGGGGACTCCAACCCATGAGGAAGAGGGGTGCATCTGGAGAGTGTCAAAGAATCTGCCACTGATATAATAATAATAACATTTATTGATTACATACTGTATGCCAGACACTCAAGTGTTTTACATGCATTGGCCCATTCAATTCTATTAACAACCCTATGAAACTGAAATTAATATCTGTATTTTAAAGAGGAGGCAGTCGCGGTTTGGAGAAGCTAGTCATGGTAGGCACACAGAGCCAGAACCCAGGTCTGAGGCCAAGGTTATTCCTCACTAGGCCATTCCACTGCACTCCCCAAAGCAACAAGTTCCTAAGCACTCGACATCCAAAAGCTAAAGAAGATCTCCTTTTTGCATGTGTAGGTTCAAAGAGACCACAATATACATTTCTTCTCATTCTCAATATATCTCTATTTTCCGTGCAGAAATTTCAACCACTTTTAACAAAAAATCCTCACTTTGATCACTCCAACTTCTTTAAGTCAGGGTCTATGTCTGATTCATTTCTCTCAACCAAAGCTTCCCACACAAGGGTAATTGGATGGAAGGCTTAGAGATGGATAGACTTATGGCCAGCCAGAAACAGGGGAGGGTAAATTAACAAGTGAATGAACAGACCAGTGAATCTATTGTGGTATTTAATGCCTCTACCCTCTGAACCAACTGGAAGGCCAATGTGACTGGTTTGCTAGTCACCATTTTTCTTTCTCTAAGCATTTTTATTGAGGTGTAATTTACATACCATAAAACTCACCTCTATATAAGGATAGGCTTTGATGGTTTTTAATAAATTTATACAGTTGTGAAGCCATGACCACAATCCAGGTTTAGGACACTTTCATCACCCCAGCTGGACATGCTCATTCCTTAAACCCCACCCCAGCATCGGAACTGGCTGCCACGTCATAAATCCTCACTTCTCCACACTTCAGAATCCTTCTAAAGGATCTGTCTTTCTTATCTGATGTGTTTCCATAGCATGACATTTAGGATACAGATCCTTCCTTTCCTGGATATTTGTCTTTGGTTGCCACCACAATCTCCTCAACACGTCCTCTAGCTAGCCCCTGGCATTATTTTTCCTTCAGCTGTTTATCAACAGAGTCTGATGCACGAGACTACTGAAAGTCACCTTCTTTCTTAAATCAATTTTTTTTCCAAAATTAGAAACTGTGATTAGATTGTGGAATACACATACACACAGCCCAATATTCAAGTTCTTCTACTTGACTTTTTACTTGACTATTTTTAATAAGTGCCTCGCGCCTCTGGAATTATACTCCTGTAATAGAGGAATATGGCAAGTTCTTTTAACTAGCACTGGCGCAAACACAGAAAACATCTTAATTATAGAAACTGCTATTTCCTGACTTCTTCCAACACGCCAGGCATAGCGCTAAGCCTATTGAACACCTTACCTCGCAAAACCCTCGACACTCCAAAAAATTACTGTCATCCTTACATTACACATTAGGAAAATGTGGTTGAGACGTGAACTTTTTTTATCCAAGTTACCGTAGTCAGGATTTGATTCTGAAGGTCTTGTGACTTCATTCTGAAGGTTTTGTGAAGAACACTAAGAAAATAATCCTTCTGCAATTTAAATACTTGGAAGCTTAGTATTTGTCATTAGACAACTAATGATTACACTTAGTAGTTGTCATTAGATAACTAACGATTACACTCAGTGGATTATCACCCATCTATGTCCTATGAAAGGTTTCTAAATGGGTCCACTCAGGACCCAACTGCAGGTTCTGCCAATCCATTCTCTGCAGAAACTGAGTGTAGGGCAATGCTTGTACCCCATTATTTCTGGCCCCTGGTTGATAACTTCTACTCTTCCCTAGAAACAACAGTAAAGGCTCAGAGTCCCCTCTAGAGTATAGGAAATAGCACTGACTATCCAGCATATCCCACTTTATAGACTATACCAATAGAGCCAAAAGCCACTTGACAGTGTATCTGGATGTCCTGCAGGCACTCACAGGTCACTGAGTCAGAACCAAACGCTTGATGTTACTTCCCAAATCCACATTCTCTGGGCTCTTCACATTCATCTGCAGTACCTTTATCCCCCTAAACCAGAAAACTAGGAGTCCTCTTTGCCCTGACCCCTCAAATATACTGCCCACCCTCCAGGTTCCTAATATGCCTAAGTCACTTCAAACACTTAAATACCTATCAGGCCACACTAAGTGTGATCTGGAACAAAGGAATCTATAAATATGCAGAGAACTATACCATGTTCCTCTAGAGGCAAATATATAGCCAATTTCTCTAACACAACTTAACCTTTAACACTAAACAGAGTTATTAAAATATATGGTACTGTTGCATGTCATTCTTCACATGCTTCATGGAATAGAAGGTTAAAATATTGTGTCAATTTTTATAAAAATTTTTTTTAAAGATTTTCTTTATTTATTTGACAGACAGAGATCACAAGCAGGCAGAGAGGCAGGCACAGAGAGAGGAGGGCTCCCTGCTGAGCAGAAAGCCCAATGCGGGGCTCGATCCCAGGACCCGGGATCATGACCTGAGCTGAAGGCAGAGGCTTTAACCCACTGAGCCACCTAGGCGCTCCTTTATAGAAATTTTTTAAGCACATCCACCTACATCAACCAAAAAAACATTTTCTTTTCTAAGTTTTAAAGTTTAAGAGTTCTACCTTTTATTTTTAAACCACAAACCTACCAGCCCAAGCCTAAGTTGCTAATCACCAAAATCACCTTAATTTCCTTACATTAATCAACAAAGCCATTCTGGAAATGGAACTCCTAAAGAGCTTTCCAATTAGTCCACATTCAGTGCACATAAACACTTGGGGAAAATTTTTGAAACACCATGAAAATGAGACCCTGATACTTTTCAGCAGTGGTGGGGGCAGGGAATAGAGAGAAGAAATAGAAGTTGCCTGCTCAGGTCAAGTTATGATTTACTTCAACTGTACAAAACTGGGTAGAGGCTTCATGTTCTCAAATTGGATTGCATATGTTAATTTTATGTTGTAAAAATCTCCTGAACACATCATTTCCTCCTCCACTTCACTGTAATAAGAAAAACCCATCCTAATCCAAACTATTATCATCTCTCAAATGGACATGGCCTCATTTGGCTTCCTGTTCCCCTTCTTGCCCAGTCTCTAATCCATTTTGCACACAAAGGGATTCTTTTAAAACAGATTGGATCACTTCTCTCTTCCCCTTAAAAAAATCTTTCAACAGCTTCCATTTTACTGAAGAGAAATACAAAAATCTTTAACTTGGACTTGAGTCAACAAACAAGACTCCCTCTCTCCCTCCATCATTCCTCTCCAGCCTTTTTAGTTCTTCTAGTCTTCCCACCTCTTTCCAGAATCAGTCTTTACAAGCTTGCTCCACCAATTCACAACATGATTACACATCACTGCCAGAGTAATTTCTACTCAGTCTTCAAGTCCCAGCTTAAACATAAGCTCTTCAGAGAAGGCTTCCTTGTCTCCCTAGTCTGAAGAAAGCCCCATTATTTTCTTCCATAACACCCGATTATTCTTGCTCATAGCAGTGAACACAATTATTATGTATTTATTTCTGTGTTTACATAATGTTTATCTCATTAGAAGCTCACTTCTTCAAGACAAAGGACTGTGAAGTTTGGTCACCTCATGCCTAAGGCAATATGAAATACCTTACAGGCAGTCGAGAAATATTTGTTTAGTTAATGACTAAATCTTCTCAGTCCTCCAAAGCAAGGATTGAGTGTTTTAAAGATAAATACACCAAGGCTCAAAGATGTTAACTATCTCCTCTAGTTACACAGCTGGTTGGTGACGGGTGGAATAGGGCTAAAAACCCAAATATGATTCTAATACCCTGCCTCTCCACCCCAGCCCACATGACTGCCCAGTCTGCATTTTAATCATCAAGGGACATTCCCATTCCAGGAATGCTAACCCTGGCCTAAAGAGTCCAGGACTCCTCCAGCCATCAGCATTCTCTAGTCCATGATGTGTCCTGATCTTTCCAAAAGAACAAACCTTGTTTCTTTCTCCAGGACACATTCCATGGTAGCTTGCCACCTGGATACACCAAGCCAGAAGAAATTTAACTTAATCCCATGACAGTGTATCATCCCTGAATAAGATACTAAGGTGGGTGAGACCCACTTGGAGCTTGGCCTCAAATGGCGACCATGAGCAGATACTCAGAGGAAGACACATTCTCTACAGAAATGAGATTCCAGGTCTTATGTGAATGCCTCCTTAATTTTAGTTCCTAGCATGGGCACCATTTATCCATATGACAAGTACCTACTGGTTATCCAGGCACTGTGTGAGGCTAAAAGCAGAGAACAACAACAAAAATGCCGTAAAAGGCATAACCGTGCTCTCAGTCATCCAACACACACGCAGGAATGACCTACGTGCAGTACTGGGTTGTACAAAGATGCTCTGATGGAGAGGAACAAGGTGCTTCAAGAATGTATCCTAGAAAAGGGCCCTAATACAAGATCTAAAGCCATGTGAAGGCTGAGTGAGGCTGACTGGACAAAGGACAGGAGGAGTTCCCAAACACATGAAGCAGCATGTGCCCATATCATGTTCAAGGAAATTAGTGAAGCAACAGAAATGCTGAGGTCACACTTCTCAGTTGTGAACAGTCTAAAACGTGAACTCCCCTAATGGTCCTATATCTAGAGTTCTGTTGTCCCTGGAAGACCATAACATGAACAACTTGCTGTCTTTAAAGCCACCAGCCTCATCTGCATATCAGAACCCTGCATATTATAATGAGCCGCCACACACACACACACACACACACACACACACACACACACACACACTGCCACTCTCTAGATCCCACCCTACACTTTTTATAATGATAGCAAAACCATTCATCCGTTCAGCCGCATCTCTGGCTTCCACAGTCAATAATGGACAAGCATCTTTATGATTCAATACTCTGACTTCCACAAGGAATCAGTAGGCCACTAGCCTTGGGCAAGATTTGATTTGTCTCCGCGGCTCAAGTTTGATTCCACCAAGAGCATCCTTTCTTTCCCCCAATCTCCTACCCCTAACGTGTCCTCCTTTAGGTCAAGCAAGTTGTCTCTGAAATGATGTATCTGGACAATGGAAAAATGCACTCTTAACTTAAATCCCGGAAAAGCTTTCCCATCACTTCTGCTTGCCCAACCTTGGAAGTCACATAAGAACTAAGGTATGTGAAGTACAGTATATTCCGTGTGCCTCACTGGTAAAGAGATAACTCCACCCACGGAGTGCCTGGGAGGGATATGGCCCAAAGATTCTTTATGAAAACTCAACACCCATACGTACTCCACAACCAACACACATACCATAGAAGCCTGGGCCCTTGGTGGTAAGAACATTCTATTGCCTCCTTGTTGATGGGGTTAGGCCTATAGGATGAGCCCAGTAGAGACTGAGCTCTGGACTCTCCCAGATTCTCTCTTAGATAGCAAACCATCTCTTTTACAGTAGTCTACACTTAAGGGTCTCCCTATCCAAAGCAGCCTGCCCTTAGTTTCAGAACTTCCTCTGAGACAGTGTGTCTCCTTCTAGAGGCTCCGTGGGCCCTTATACATTACAGCACTTTCACGGCTGTGAAAGTCTCCGATGTCCGGAGATTGTACTCATCTCCAAATACCCTCCACTCCCAGCCTCAACAGTTGAGCAGAGAGCCCTGTCTTTCCAGCCCACCTCAGCCCATGGCTGCTGGGAGGGTGATCAGATTCCAGCTCTCAGTATGCACAGGACCTGCCCCAGCTGCGAACTGCCAGTTCCTCTACATAGGCACTAGATAATATACTCATTAAGTGCCTCTTTCCCAGGCCTCTTTTAGTCTCAAATACCCTGAAAACCCTCTCTCTAAAACCATGTCAATTAAAAATTCTGCTGGAGACTAGAATGATGAGGAAGACTAGCGGGGGGAAATCATACGATGCCAAAAGTCTTCAGAGGACTTAATTGAAGGGCATAAAATCTTAAATAGAACAAATAATCTCAACTCATTTCAGTCCAGTCCAGATGACAAGGCAAGTGAGCATGAATTAAAATTACAGATAAACACACTGGGAACAGATGTTGGCAAGAACTTTTTTCCCAACACCGAAAGTCTTAAACACGCAGTGGAAAACCCTCCAAAGTCACTAGCGACATTGAAGCTACAATTAGAATCAATTATGAGGAGAGTGTCAAGAATTCTGGAATGGGCCAAATGATCGGTGTGTTTTCCTGGAGCAGCGTGGAGGACGCGTGGTCAAGACGGTTGGCTTTTCGCCCCCCTTTAATGGAGCCCACTGACGATTCATGAGCAGTCTTGTTCTTCTGGGGCTGCATTCACACTTTCATTACTTCTTCCAAGCAGGAGCATAGATATCACTCCAGTGCCCACTCCCCCTTTTTGCCTCACACTTTAAGTGGTCAGGCTCCCACTACAGCCATTGCCTTAACATAATGATGAAGGTAAGCGAATTGCACGCTGTTGGCACAAACTATCCTGAGGTAGCAGAGAGAAACCTCAGTGGGGATTACGGCTATTCTGGATATTACTGGTGGTGATGGGTACCCTGGGCTCCAGCAACTGCAGAATGGCATCCTCCTGCCAACGTCTATTACTATTCTTTGGGCTTCTGTCCTCCCTAACTGTCCTTTAGTCCCTTCCTTAGGGACACCCTGGCTGCACCAACTGCCCTGTGGATTTAACCACCAGTTCACCTGATTACCTTCATTTCTCTTTAAAGGGCAGAGGAATTAGTTACAGCATTTGGTATGACCCAAGAGTCAAAGAAGCATCTGGACATCAGTTCTGTTGAGACAGTGAACGCCACAAGTCTGGCAGAGTCTGTTATTCTTAACTCTGTGGTCTTAGTTTTAATTCCTACAAAGAGAAAAACTCAGGAGAAATCTTAATCTCTCCTTGATTAGTCATGGGGAGAGGGAGGCAATGGTAAACTGTATAACTACCTAAGAAAATGGGCATGACTCAACAAAAATTAGTTTCAGAATCAAGGCAATGAGCTATAACTCAGCAAAATGGGTTGAACATAATTTAAGAAATACACTGAGCCAACAACATAGCTGGTACTAAAAATCATTTCCTTCCACGTCACAGACAGGACAGTGACAGAATTATTCCATGTGGTCAGAATGTTTCTCCATCTACCTCATTTCCTGTACTTAAAGAATTCATAAGATACAATCATTGAAACATTAAAAAAAAAAAAAAGAGCACTTTCTGAATATTTTATGGCCAGCCAACTAGGGCAGAAAGCAAGAAGCACTTTCTTCATTGTCTTACATTCCCAGTCTAGACCTTCCTGGGTCAGGTGGCTCAAAGGAGTCCTAATGAAAATAAACCCCAGAAAACATCCGTTCCCTAAGCAGGCCTGAAGAAGGCTGTGATCCAGACCTCTAAGGAATGATACGCTCTCATAGGGTGATTTCCCTCAGACTAATGACCTGACATTCACAGTAAGACAGACAGAGATGATAAATATGCTAATTAAAGGCCCTCCATGCAGGTATTGAGCAAGACTATAGCTGCTTGGGTTTCTGTAATCAATAACAGCTGGGTGTCAGAAGCCACACAGCTGAAGTCACACCGTGGTGCTCCTCCCCGAAACACGCATCTCGGGTCATCAGAGGCCAGCCTCTCTGCTCACTTACTGCCTGCCAGTCAGTAGGCAATCTCAATCCACAAAGCAAATGGTACAGCCTCTCCATATGCAGGCTAAAAATTACTTTACATAGAAATTGAGTGTTTGTCACCTTTTCATTACTTTCTGTTTTACAGAGAGAAAGCTGGTGGGGGGAAGGGAGGATTGAATAACAGGCTTTCGAAAAGGCCCATGGGCGTTCCAGGTCTTGTCAGAACAGAAATGAACCAACCCCTCCTCTTCTGGCAAGATGCAGAAAACATCAACACAGAGGAAAAGGTAGAAGAAGTCCAAGGGGAGCAATATTTCCCATGATATTATGAAAGATTATGATGCTACTTCTGAAGATCTTCTTGGGAAATATTGGAATTAAGAGGTCGCCAAACTGTGGGAAGAACCAAAATGCCCTTCAACGGACAAATGGATAAGGAAGATGTGGTCCATATACACTATGGAGTATTATGCCTCCATCGGAAAGGATGAATACACAACTTATGTAGCAACATGGACGGGACTGGAAGAGATTATGCTGGGTGAAATAAGTCAAGCAGAGAGAGTCAATTATCATATGGTTTCACTTATTTGTGGAGCATAACAAATAACATGGAGGACATGGGGAGATGGAGAGGAGAAGGGAGTTGAGGGAAATTAGAAGGGGAGATGAACCATGAGAGACTATGGACTCTGAAAAACAATATGAGGGTTTTGAAGGGGTGGGGGGTGGGAGGTTGGGGGAACCATGTGGTGGGTATTATGGAGGGCATGCATTGCATGGAGCAGTGGGTGTGGTGCAAAAACAATGAATACTGTTACGCTGAAAAGAAATAAAAATTTAAAAACAAACAAACAAAAAAAGAGATCTAGAACTGGGACACCTGGGTGGCTCAGTGGATTAAGCCTCTACCTTAAGCTCAGGTCATGATCTCAGGGTCCTGGGATCAAACCCTGAGTTGGGCTCTCTGCTCAGCAGGGAGTCTGCTTCCTCCTGTCCCTCTGCCTGCCTCTCTGCCTACTTATGATCTCTGTCTGTCAAATAAATGAATAAAATCTTTAAAAAGAGGGGGGGCATCTGGAATTAAGTTCATGGACAGCATAGTTTGAGACAACACACCTTGGAGCTCACCTGAGTTGCCTTTTTGTCAATCTTCATTTAAGTTCTGCATTTTCAGAATGAAGAGACTAACACTGGGAAAAAAAAAAAAAATTCTCCTTTCCTTTTCTGATTGTCTGCTAGCCAGAGCAAGTGCCAGCATGTGGACAAGTGGGCTGGATGTTCTGAGCTCTGCTCTGGGTTGACAGAAGGGATGGTAACAACAGTAAATGGGGCTGAAAAGACCTCTGTCTACAATAATGCTTCCTCCATTCCAGGGTCTGAACTCTGAGTTGGGAGTGAATCAGAGAACCCATATACCTGAATGGCTTAATTTAACCCATTCCCCGGCAAAAGGCCCTCCTTATCGTATCTTTTCTGAAGACACTGTCTTGTTCCTGTTGAAATGTAGAAGTGTCAAAGAGAATAACCAACCCTCTTGGACAAAGACACTTCCAAAAGAACTGTCAGCAGCCCCCTCCCAACACAGCTGGTAGTTTCCTGCCCAAGAAGGAATCAGGAGAAAGAAGAAAATCCTCAGTTTCACAAACTGGTCCTAGCTATAATATAATCTAGGAAATTTTACTCCTGCCTCCCACTTTTCCCTCAAAGCTGTGTCAAGGTTTCCTAAAAGCCACCAGGTTGCAGCAGTGGGACCCTGAATCAATCTGTTTTTCAGTGAGAGATCCCATCTCTCAGTGTCTTCAGTGATAAAGAAGTGCACACATTCTGGAGAAGAATTAGCAGAAGCAGTGACACCAAGTCTATTGTAAACTGGGTCAGAGCAGCAAAATTACTCTTGAGTTTCGGTGGGATAATCAATGATTCTGCTCTAATGAAACCATAAATCAGGAAGGATTTACATAAACGGAGTCTCGCTTGGCACCTTCACAAATAGCAAGTGATGGATTTTGCATTAAATTATTAGACCTACCTTAGACAGCCCTATCGTGGTTACTAATAAATGCATCCCTCTGGAAGTCCCAGTCAATCTTCACGTGTTTCTACAACATCTCAGGGGTTAAGATGCTTGTAGCCAAAAGGCAGATGGATTGGGGAAGATATTCTGACGGCATGGTTAGCCATTCTTGGCTATCAACATACTAAGATGCCCTGGGAATTTTTTTTAAGATTTTATTTATTTTTTTGACAGAGAGAGAGCCATCAAGAGAGAGACTACAAGCAGAGGGAGGGAGAAGGGAGAAGGGGAAGGGAGAAGCAGGCTTCCCGCTGAGCAGGGAGTCCAATGCGGGGCTCAATCCTATGACCCTGAGAACATGACCTGAGCCGAAGGCAGACACTTAATGACTGAGCTAACCAGGCACCCCTGTCCTAGGAATTTTTACCAAAATGTAGCTTTCACATGACCAAGCAGAGAAACCACCACAGAAGCTGAACACTCCATGATAAAACATAGAACATTCCTGCACATCTGAGGATGCTAGAGGAGGAGGTCAACAAATTATGGGCCGCTACCTCCTCTTGTAAATGAAACTATATTCTAACAATCACATTCATTCACCTATTGTCTCGGTTACTTTGGCCAAACAGCTGAGTTGAGTTGTTGCAACAGAAACCTTCTGGAGCACAAAGCCTAAATTGCAACAGAAACCTTCTGGAGCACAAAGCCTAAAATAATTACTTTGTGGTCCTTGACAGACAATATCTGCCAACCCTTGTGCTAGAGAAAAGATAGAACAAAGTGAAATATGGAGTGACCTAAGCTAAACCACTATGGTCTAGAAGATTTAAGGGAGAGCCTGGAAGGATCCAACTCCATAAGTATTTGAGAATGTAGAAAAGGATGTGCAGCGGGTACAACTTCTACGTAATAGAGGGGAGTTTGACTGGATTTGTTCCATAAGATTTTGAACCAGTTTTAGGTTCTCCCCATCCACGCAATTCTACCACAATGAGTCCTTTCAGAGAGGAAAGGTTATGTGATCTGGGGTTTGAAGATGACAAAATGTGGGAAAAAAGAAAAGTCCAGGAAAAGGAAGCAAAACAATTTCTGCCAGAGAATGAATTAGCAGTTAGGTGTTACTTAGCTAAAGCCTTTTTTTTTTTCTTTTTCCTTGCATGAAGTAAAAAAGTTGCATGTAATTCTCTGAGAAAAGATTCACTATAGGTCTCTGTCCAATACAGAAATTGGTTCACAGAAGGGGCTAAACAGTATGCCTAGCAATGCCACTCATGAGAAAAATCTAATAATGATGAGGGTTATAATAACCATTGTTGCAGACACGATCATTCTTCTTACAGGAACTGTCACTTACGGAACACTTATCACATGCTAGGCATGATACTAGGTACTTAGGCATTTTCCCGTTTAACCCTCCTGGCAGGCCTGAGTAGTAAAACTATCATTACCCTCAGTTTATAACTGAGGCAACTGTGGCTGAGAAAGGTAACTAGGATACACAAGCTTCAAGGTAGCAGAGCAGAGCGGAACCCCTGTAACAACCTTCACACTATGCATTAAACCCTCATGCGCCTCCCCCCCTCCATCCCAACCACAGCCCCACCACCAAGGCCCCCCTTACCTCTACAGACACGGCAGCACTGATTCTCTGGGAGAATGTGGTCCTTTTCGGAGCAGTTCAAAGGAGGGCACGCTTCTGTGATTTTTACTAAAACTCCATCCTGGAAGCCAAATCATCGGGAAACAAAACAATGTTCGTATTTTTTAGTTGAGGATACAAATCTATAAGGCGCGTTGTCAACAGCCCACAGTGATAACAAGCTTCAGTAATTAACAGTCCTCCCAGGAATTCCACAATAATGACAAAGTCGCAGATGAAACTGATGAGACTCCTGGCAGAGAAAGCATCTTTTTCTAGGTCTAAACAGCCTCAACGTCAACCAGTAATCTTCAAGTAAGTTCTATGCAGCAGAAAGTCACTAATAGTGGTACGCTGCTAAGATAACAATGGGCTGTTGGACGGGGAGCCCTAATTTGTAAAGTTTGTGGCTTTCTGTGACGACCAATTTAGAATCGCCAACATGGTATCCCTAAAAAGAGCAGGGAAGTTATATAAAATGAGCGCTCCGCTCATGAGCTTCTAGGAGCCAGCTTTAGCACTCAAGGATCACGTGAGTCCCTAGCTGGAGTGCAGGAAGAAAGGACAATCTCAACAAAAAACCCTAAAACAATACGGTAAGGGCTAAAAAAATGTTCTATAATTAAGGTATGATAATGTGTCGTCAAAGAATCATGCTACCCAGGTAGGGAGAAATGATAAAGATGCCGCCACATTTGAATAACAGTATAAGGAAGAAGAGACTTTCCTGGCAGACAAAACAGGCAAGAGCCAAATTATCCAAGTATGAATGACCAGAGTGAGGGTTAGAGAAGCACTAGATTTTTCCCTGTATGGCAATAAAATCGCTTACAATAAAATTTTAAATATTCACCTGGTGAATCTTTATGACTTCATTCACCAAAGGTCTTTTTTGGTAACATCACTAGCATCTGTGTTTAGTTTTATTCTGAATTCTAAAAATTAGACCATTATTAAAAAAGGGTTTGAGAGTATTTCATCTAAAATATTGAGGTTTTTCCCTCCTATTCCTAAGAAGCTGTTTAAGTCAACTAAGACTCAGGCTTGAAAAGGAGTCTCATTTAAGGTGAAAAGATACTTTTTAACATAGATGGGGGACGAGGAGGGAGCTGGACAGCCGGGAAGGATGGGGGAGAGAGAGTTTCCCATTTCCGAGATGCTAGGTTTCCTGTGGACCATGGGACAGGAACTCCCACTTCACCAGGCACATCCATTCCTAATTAGGAACATCAACAATGATGAGCATACCAATTTGATTTCTAACAACTCATCATTTGGATAATTGGCACCATGGCTTCCTCCCCTTTCTTGTCATTTTCAGCCTGACAGTCCTGCCTCTGACAGTCCTGCCTCTGACAGTCCTTGTAGTGTCTTTTCATCCTCCTTGTTCTTGGTTTCCTGATCAGATCCAAGTTATCCAGATCTCTTGCTTTTCTCTTATCTTAAAACTGGTCCTAAGATCTGAGAATGTAGCCCACTAGGTATGCCGAGTCTCCTTCACAGCTAACGTTTCCTTCTCACCCCTCAATCCAGGCCACATGTGGGTGCCATCCAGCCTCAAGAGTTGGCGCCGGTCCATGCCTATCAGTTGTACCTCAGTTTCTGCAACAGGGACTCCAACCAATCATTACTAACCCATGGACATTAATATTCTTCTCATCTGTAGCATAAGCTTTAATGCAGAGGAAAACAGAATGCTTACTCACCATTAATGCCTCTATGTCTATCTGTCAAATTAATGCATTATCTCCTGCCTCTTTGCATAAGTAAGAGTGGTGGACACTGATGTATCCCTTTTAGGAGTGTCATGTGCCCATTCCCCAGCTTCAGAATGTTTTGTTGCTAATGGCTCATCCTGGCCACCCTCAGAAGGCACTCCTCGGACACGGGAGCCCCTCTGCCAGGCAGAGAGCAGAGACAGTTACTCCCAAGTTCTACATCCCCAACTTCATAACCAAAGCCAGGGACTGATGGGCATGGAAGGCTCTTTACCTCGAGGGGAGCCCATAGCTGGGGTGTAATTTACACTCCCAATACCCCTACTGGAACCAGGCTATGTGAGGCCTTTCACCCGAAATCCCATCCTTGCTTGGTTCCTTGCCTTTCCCCATTCTTTATCCTCCAACACCCCTCCTGGTGGCTCCTAAGGGCACTACTTTAATGGATCATTTGTACTGAAATCCTTACTGTAGGGTCTGCTTTTCGGGGAACCCAAACCAAGACGGTAAGCTACCGTCAAAAATTAAACTGTCAAAAATTAAACTGCTCGCGCTTATCTCTAGATGGGGAGATTCTGGAGCAATTCCCTGTCTCTTCCTTGTACTTGTTCCTCTATACTCATGATTTTGGCATCTGGAGTATGTATTTGCTTTTGTTAAAAGATATATTTAAAATGGTATGGAGACTTTAAAAAAAAAAATAATCACTCAGAGAAGTTGTTGGTCTTTTTTTTTAATGAAAAGGGCTTGCCTTGACTGCTGATTAAATCAGACAATTCTAATCAACCTTTAACATATTTAATGAGCAAGATCATAATTTCAAATGGTTCAATAGAGACAAACCCCTTTGCATGATTTTGAAAATAATATGAACTGTGATTACAGTAGCGTAAGTGCCTCTACATCCATTTAGTCCAGCCCCATAATTAGGCACAAAACCTTTTTTAACTTTATTTTCAAAACTATTTCTGATAAGAAGTACCTGGTAATTAACATTTTTAAATCCTCCTGATTAGAGTACATTATTTTATGACCCCTAGAACTCTGTGTTGGGGAAAATACAATTCTTCCTTTCTTTCTCATTTAGGGTGACAGTCTCTGTCATTGGTTAAATATAAACACTTTCAAGTTCTTTACTAATCACTGTGCTTCAACCTGAATTTCCAATAACACAAAAACTCACATCATTAAGTCAAAAAATTGTCACTAACAAATTGTTGCAGGGCAGCAATAATTGAACAAAACTGATCAAGACTATGAAAAGAGTTTATTCATCTTGATTAAAAATAAAAACAACAACAACAACAACAAAAAAAAAACAGTATCTTAACTTCTAAAAACACTTGGTAAAAATACTTGAAACAAGAGTTGGTTTCTTGTTCTTCACATGCTTTATCTCATCCGACCCACCCAACATCCTAGGTGGTCCTGTGCTGGCCCCAGGTTGGAGAACCGCCCCACCTCCTCCACCACTACCACCAGCTCTCCCCGTGCCCAAGTCCAGTGGCCTGCCTTGTTGACAGAGATCACAGAGCCCTCGCTGCCACACCTCCCTGCCTCTGCCATGGACTGAGGAGCTCCTACGCACAGCATCCACTGAAGCAGAAAGACCACCGTACCTCCATCCCCACCAGACCATCTGGACCAAGAAAATCTCTGCCATTCCCAGTGGTAGCCAAGAAAGGGGGGATGGGACATACAATAGGAAAGTCAGAGGGAGTTAACCACCACCACCCCACCACCACCACCCCCCCCACCCCGCCCCGGGTTAAATTCTAGCCAGTGAGAGACAGGAAACAGCTTAAGAGCCTTTCCTCCACCCACCTCCACCCACCTCCCCCACCACCACGGCCCCAATAAAGAATCGGATTCAAGTTCCTCCAGCTCATTTTCAGGTCTCTAAATGCCTCATTCTCCTCCATCTTTGAAAGAGATTCCTTTCTTTTCCTCAAGGATGTGATGAAAAGCCAATGAAATGGTGTAGTTACAACCACGTCCAAAGATGGGCTGTTCTGAGGCCCAAGTCATTCCTCTCAGTCTCTCTGGAAATGCCCCACAAAACTAGCTGTGCTTCCTTGTAGGACGGTGGCTTCCCTGTAATGCGCCACCTCACACGCATGCTCCCTCCTTCCCTTCCTTCCCTCTGTCTCTCACTCTTCCGCTCCAAAGATGGCCCCTCACCCCAGTAACTGCATGGCTAGCTCCCGCACTTTGTTCAAACAGTACCTCCGCAGAAAGGCCTTCCCAGACCACCCACACCCACCCAAAAGCTCTCTCTCTCTCTTCAGTCTCTGTATTTTTATAGGATTTTCCATTATATTACATATTGTTTCTTTTATTATCTGTCTCCCACACTAGACTACAAGTTCTATAAAAGCAGGGACTTGTTTGTGTTCACAGTTACACACCTAGAACAGTACCAGGCTAGTATGGAGCAGTTGATCAAGGTATGTTAGCTGAATGAAGACTGAAGATCTCTGCTTCTATACATCTTACTCCAAGAAATAGATGGGGGGGGGGGGGGGCGGCACAGGCAGGGGAAAGGCTTTTCCTCATAATCTTTAAGACACTTGGGAGTAGAGATACACCTTCCAGGGCTGGCATCACAAAGTGATTTCCCCAAAATCAATACAAAACCCTTTCCCAGGGCCACTTGCCAAGCTCCCTGACTCCTTGTAACTGCTGGATCCCTTCACCTTCTCACATCCTTCAGAAGCTACCCCCAAGGTACCTGATCCACAGCTGACCAGAAGCTAGCACAGTGAGGACGGTGGGTGAGACCTTCCCATCCTGGACAGCAGCCCCCCCCACCCCCCTCCCACTGAGTCCTTCCCCTCAGGGACCCACTCAGGCCAACTCCAGATCCCTATCAAAGCCCATCTATCTCTACCACCACCCCCAACAAGGGATGGGAATCGTAAGACGGAAACTTACTCTGCATTCCCGGCAGCTCTTTGTTAAAATCCGCTGGCCTTCTGCAAGGACTTTTCCTCCATAGATACATTTTGCTGTAACAAAAACAGAAAAACGGGTCAGTCATGCTATGCAACTAACTGACCCCAGAGGTGTCATCCAGGTTCAGTGAATTCTAAAGAGGAAGAATCTCTTTGCAGGGTGCCTGGCTGGCTCAGTTGGTGGACCATGCAACTCTTGATCTCAGGGTCATCAGTCTGAGCCCCACACTGGGTGTGGGACCTACTTAAAAAAAAAATCTTTGGCTGGAGTAAGACATGAGGAGAGGACTGTTGTAAGGACAACTGTCAGGTCTGCGTCAAATGGTCATCTTCACTCTATCTGCCACCAGTCCGTCACTCTAAGGATATACAGCTATTTCAATGTCACTGCTAAAGGAACCAGAAAATGAACTGATGTGGTCAGAAGTGAAAACAAGGAAGCAGCAGTGGTCATCTCTGTGGAGCACAATAGTGGTACCTTTGATTCTTACACTCTAAGCCATAAAATGAATGAGTAAGTAAAAGGGGACTTCTATGTTCGATCGTCAGAACCTCAGCCCTGATGCAGAAGGACACCGGTTTTCTTTCCTCTTGTGATCGTGGGAAATGCTTGCCCTTATACTCTTGTGTTCCTACTAAGTTAAAAAAACATTGAGAAATATAAGCCAAACCAGCCTACTTATCAATGCCCTAGAGAGACTGTCTTTGGAAAGGTGAGCTTAGCAGGCTACTAGGGAAGGCATGAAGTAGAGGCAGGCCTTGCAGAAAAGGTAAAAAACATAAATGGAACTCCCCCCACCGCCCATTCAATTCAGTTTCTCCTGGGACTCAGTCCTCAATTCAACTTGCTGACTCACTTTTAGACAAGTGCAGAATATGTTAATTTGATCTGACCCTACTGGGTCTCCAGCCACATCAACAGGAATGGGGAACTAAGGGCCTGATTACTCCTTCTGCACAGATGAAGCACCTTCCACCCTAGCCTTCAGGCGAAGCAGCAGACGTGCATGCTACAGCATCTCTACCACTCACTCTGTGCCTTATAAAAACAACCTTAGCTCTTAGAGTTTCTATTTCTGCATTTGTTAAAAACAAGTTAATTTGGTAGTTTCCTAGTTCTCTAAGCTTCCAGCTGTCATGGAACACTGAAGTATCTACAGACCTCAGCAATCAACTTCTCCAACATCCTCTTGTTAACCACAGGAAGAAGAAAGCCCAGAGATTTCGTATACTTAACAACATGATCCCATAGTGGATGCGGTGGTGTGCCACCCAGCTCCCCCTGGATGGCCAAAGGACTCATTCCTGCAGCTACTGGGGAAACTGATGAAGACCAGCTCTGCTGAACAGTGATCTAGGACTTGCCCTTCTAGGACTTGACAAGTCCCCTCATCCAAGGTCAAATGCTCTCCCTAGGCTAGCCCACATACAGTGAGTGGTTGGTAAAGGAGGGCAAAGTCCTGGCCCCTTGCTCCAACTAGGGATCCCTCTGAAAAGTCATTCTGGCTCCAGAACTCCCTGGAGGAATGACTGAAGTGTTTTGGTAACTGTACTGCAGTTCAACCTCTTATTTGCCTGATTCTGCTTCCTTCAGGATCTCTCTCTACCCTAGACTGATCCTGACAGATCCTTCCTAATAAAGGACAAGGAAATATTTCAGAGTCTGCTTCCTGTTGGAAAATGACCTACAAAACTCCATGCCCAACTGGAATCTGTTCCATTCTAGTGTCTCCTTTCCTAAATGGCACTGTTATCTACCCCAGCACCCACACCCTACCACCTGGGGTCCTTTAAACCTCTCCTTCTTACTCAACCCAATGCCCAATCAGTACCCAAATCACAACTGCTCCCTCCTTAAGTTTCTCAAGTTAACCTACTTTTTGTCTATTCTCTACCACCTGCAACTATCTTCATTCCTTCCCCTTTAGAAGCCAGAATCTCCTGCCCTTTCTCCCTTGTTCTGGTCTCAATCTTAATCAGTTCTTCCCCATACAACAGTCAGTCATATTTTGCTAATTACAAACATGAGGCCATGCTTTAAAATCCTCATGGATCACTGACACCCTGAAAATACAGTCCCAATTCCTTAATGCAGCACACAAAGCCATTCAGGTAGCTCTTCCTTCTCTCTCAAGCTTCACAGCTCATCAATTCCTCTGTATTAATTCCCCACCCTCCCAACACCCCCCCCCCCTGCAAACATTCAACATCCATGGATACCCCAGCCATGCCTTCTTCTTTGCATCTGGGATCTGCACATATTATCATCTTCTCCAAGAACAGGCAGCCTTGTCAGCCCTCCCCTGGCCAATGCCCCATCCTCTATACCCAGTTTCAACATAATCCTGACCTCCAGCAAGCTCTTCCTGATTTCCAGCACTGGTGCACTGCCCTCACTTTGTGCTTCCACAATCTCTGGATCCAGCCCTGACACCTCACATTCTCCCTCTGTCGCCCAATTCATTATACACCTCTCCTGCTAGCTATAACCTCCGTGAGGGCAGGGTCTAAGTCTATTTCATCATTTCATCTCCAGCCACAAGATCAGCAACCCTCTGGGCTTAGTAACAGTAATTTTAGCATTGATGTGCTTGTAGTTGGTAGTGAAAACCAGTCAAAAGTTCTGATTCCCAAATAAGAGTCCCTTCTGCTATTTAATGCAGTTTCAAACATTAAAAGCAGGCATCAAGAGTTTCAGACCAAAAGCAGCAACAGAAAGTAGAGAATTTTCTACATCAACCCCTCCTTCCTTCCTTGAAAAAGTTACCCATGACCATCCCGTATGCCTCAGTTTTCTTGATCATCAGCTGACCATGACTCATTGGTCCTAATGATGACACAGATTCCCCTGCATACCTGCATGGGGAGACCACACATCCTCCAGGAGCCTGGAATTCCTGTCCAATCAACTTCCACACTCCGAAACACAGCTGCTGCCAACTTGGCAAGAAGGCTTGTTCCAGAGTGACAGCTCTGCTAAGCACACTGCTGTCAAATCTACCATCTGCTTCCTGGCCCAGGCTCAGAAGCAAAGAAATCGACTTTTCTCCCTCATTTTGCCCCTTGTCCCCCATAGAATGGTATGAACCCATTTGCTCCCCTGTTTTAAGAAATTTGCCTGATTCCTCTCCTCTGGTAGGAGTTCCGGAGGAGTCTGTCTGGAAATAGTAAGCCTTACTGTCTACATTCACGGCACAGACAGAGGGAAACATCCCTCCAATTCACCAGTCTTGATTAAAAATCCATGTCTGGGCGCCTGGGTGGCTCAGTGGGTTAAGCCGCTGCCTTCGGCTCAGGTCATGATCTCAAGGTCCTGGGATCAAGTCCCACATCAGGCTCTCTGCTCAGCAGGGAGCCTGCTTCCTCCTCTCTCTCTCTCTCTGCCTGCCTCTCTGCCTACTTGTGATCTCTCTCTGTCAAATAAATAAATAAATAAGTCTTTAAAAAAAAATCCATGTCCACCGAACTTTACGTCCTCACATAGCACGGCGCGCGGGGGGCTACGAATGATGTCGAGATCACGCCGCATGCCTTGGCCATTTGCACTGGTGCGAGATGTAGACATGATCACAATATCAACTCGCAATGAACTGATCTTGGGCCAGCTTTCAGGATCACCAGGGTAGGTCACAAGAACACCCGCTGCTTTCTCTTTTTCCCGACCCACTTCTCCGACCGTACCCCTCCTTTTCTGTCACTGCCCTCCACACGCCTGACATCAATCCTCATGATCCCACCTCTTGATCTACAGCCAAAAGGCTTATTTTTGATGTCTGAGGAAATTCAAGCATAAGGTGAGTCAGGCTCCAGTGCCTTTGGCTGGGGCATGTGGGACTCCATTCCAATAGCTTTCAGTAGGAGTAGAAATGTAAATGCATACCTGAGCCCTTCATATCACACTGGGGGACAAGCCAGCTAGACTATTTCACAGTGTACGACCATAAAATTGAAACCTGGCACCAACACGCACTTCTCTGTGATAGCAGAAACCAATGTCCTGAGGGTTTCAAGAAATAGTTATCCAGATGCATCTCTGTCCACCCACAGACATGGGGCCCTTCCAATTTGGACCTGATTTCTCCAGTATGATGACTGGACACTTTCGCCATCTGGGGGCACACTGAATAAACAATTGGCAGGAAGCACTTGGCAGCCCTGTCAGATACAGACATTAGGCTGCTCTGTCTTTATTTAAGTATGTGTACCCGACACACACTCCAGCCATCCTGTGACAATCAGTGGGTTAGAATATCCAAACCAGACCTCCCAACCGCACTGTAAAGGAGACGGGCAGATCAGGAAGGCTCACACCCAGGAATCCTCCCCACCTCAGTGAGCTCATTCACAGATCTGGCTCCAGATACGGCCTCTCTGAGCAAGAGCCCACATCGTGCTGAGTGTCTCTCCAGCATCTCTGGCTCACACATGCCCAACAGAACGCATCACGCCCTGCACTACTTCCTCCACCTGTCTTAGTTCTGTTCATCACACTAGGAGTCTCCTACAGGCTCTGTCAAAACCTGGCAACTTCTCCCTTACAGATGCTCCACCCCTGATTCATCTGTCTCTTACCAAAAAAAAAAAGTTATGGAGGACCTACCATGTGCCAGGCCTTTGGGCCATCACTCTCATCCATCCCTTCCTTTTCACCTCTCCAGGCAGTGGAGGCCTGTCGGTCTCATCTCCTCTACCTGGAACATGCCTGAAGCCCATACCCAGCCACCCTGCTTCCGGCTCTCCCAATGCAGCAGCCTTGGTAAAGCACTCTGATGATGCCCCCAACCCTTCCCTCAAATCTTGCTTTTGACTACAAAGTCAATGCGATGTCTGCTTCCTTGACTTTTGCATGTATGAATCTATTAGGTGTGTTCCCGCCTACCTTGTCAACGTGGCCAACTTCTATTTATTTAATAAACAGCCTACTCAACTGTAACTCACCCTGTGACGTCTTCCTCATATGCACCCGCTTCTGATGGGAGTTAATCGCTCCCTTCTCTATGCTACCTCTGCTTCTTGCTCCACAAGCACGTTCCACAATACTCTGTTGCAATGTGGGGGTGCGTCCATCTCCCTAGACCGCAGTGGGGACAGGAGATGGGTTAAGAGCACCAGCTCTGGAGCCAGAGACCACCTGGGCTTTATTTTGGCTCCACCACGGCTGAGAGACCTTGGGTAAGTTACGTCTCTGTGCTTCAATCCCTCACCCGTAAAATGGGGTAAGAGTGGGGGCTGTGTTCAGGTCATTGGAAGGGCTAAATACAGCACCTGACACAGAACAAATTTTCCACATGTGCACACAGTTGTACCCAGAGGGAAGGACAATGTTGGGAGAGGAACCGGAGTGCGAATGACGGCATGAATTCAAAGGAATACGAGGGTCGTCCCCTATCCCACACCCACCTTTGCAGATTCCTGCCTCTCGCCTACCGAGACCCTGCTACCAAACAGAGTAACCCCTACCCTCTACCACCTCTTTTCCTGTGCAAGTGCTGTGTTGCAGAGCTGAAGACTGCCTGTCCATCATCCTCTCTCTCCCTCCCCACGCTCAACAGTAGTTCTCAAGTCAGTCTACCGGAAGACCGCCTGCAGCGCACCGCTGTTCAGAGATGCTGGATTAGTAGGTCAGAGTGGGGCCCTGGGAATAAATTCCTGGACCATCATGTCCACAAGTGAGGAATCCAGAAGGCTCTCCTGAGAGAGAAGACCATCGTAGTATCCGATCTGAAAACCTTCGTAACGAAAGCTGCCCTGTCCGTGGAGACTACATGAGTGTCGGGGCCTTTTGATCAAAACACAAGGACAAAGCTCTTTTTCCAAGCAATGAACTAAGACATGAACACTTAGACCAAATTGTTTTTCCTATTCCCAAACAAACCCCCCCATCTTTAAGTGCTGCAGGTCCTGAGGCCATGAGAAGTGCGTTGACACTTAGGAAGTCAGCCGGCATAACCATTTGCTTTTATGTATAGCTCCTTTTGCCTGAGCTGATCAATACCTTTTCTTAGAGTTTCCAGAGCACTGGTCCACCCAAACCCAAACAGAAGCTTAGGAAATTTTATCCAAACCGATAAGGAAAGTAAATATCTCCATATCTTCTTCTGATATGAACGTATTTGAAACTCCTAGAAATTCTACCTGCTACTGTTGGAACTCTGCTTTATTCATCCTCATTCTCCTCCGCTCCTCTCCACTGTGCAACCCACTCATCTTCCGGAAGGCCAAAAACATTTAGTTTGGCTCCACTTCCTCCAGGGAGCACCCCAGGTCTACTGCACCTCTCTCCCTAATCTCCCCAGCACTGTCCAACAAGCCATCCGTGTGTGGTCTGATAGTGCCTTATCCATGTGCCTAATGTGACCGCACTGAGAATTCCAAACACTGTAAATCACCTACCTTGAAAGTGAACCCTCTGAAGCACAGAGGGCTCATTTATCACTACTCCAGGCACTAGTACTAACTGCCTAATGTGTATTTCTGTTAACAACTATGAAGAAATGAAAGCCCATGAAACCAGAGGTTCTTAACCTTTGAAATATCCAGAGAACTTTGCATCATTTCTTTGTGGTTTACATTTTTTCTTCTTACCTAGCATTCACTCATTTATTTTTATTACCATCTTGTTAAACTACAAACCAACTGGAACTGCTGAGAAAATTAGTACTGTCTAGCTAAACTGCTATGAATTCCAAAAGCAAAAACAAAACAAAAAGAAAAAATAAAAACAAATAAAAAAAGACAAAAAAAAACAAAACAAAACAAAAAAGAAAAACACACACTGATATTCTAATTAGTTGTATATCAGCATGTTGGTAAAATCATGTAACTTCCTAAAATATTTTTCAAAACTTAAAACTCTCAAAGGAATTGGAACAAAGAAAAGTGACTATCCCCACACTTCTACTGAGGGGACAATGTGACATACATGAGAGGCCTTGAAAATGGCAGTGTTTCGACCCACTGATTCTACTCTGGAGAACGGTATCTTAAGAAAATATAAACTACAAAGTATGTTTTCTATACAAAGCATGTTATTGAAGAGTAATTTATAATCGTGAAAAGTGGGAAAATTGGAGAATGGTAAAATAAATTATGCAATCAAGAACAATGAAACAGGGGCACCTGGGTGGCTCAGTGGGTTAAAGCCTCTGCCTTTGGCTCAGGTCATGATCTCAGGGTCCTGGGATCGAGCCCCGCATCAGGATCTCTGCTCAGCAGGGAGCCTTCTTCACCCTCTCTCTCTGCCTGTCTCTCTGCCTAATTGTGATCTCTCTCTCTCTCTGTCAAATAAATAAAATCTTTTTCTTTTTAAGATTTTATTTATTTATTTGACAGAGATCACAAGTAGGCAGAGAGGCAGGCAGAGAGAGGGGAAGAGAAGCAGGTACCCTGTTGTGCAGAGAGCCCGATGCGGTGCTTGATCCCAGGACCCTGGGATCATGACCTGAGCCAAAGGCAGAGGCTTTAACACACTGAGCCACCCAGGCACCCATAAATAAATAAAATCTTTAAAAAAAAAAAAAGAAGAAGAAGAAGAAGAAGACTGATGAATCACTGAACTCCACCTCTGAAACTAATACTATTTGTTAATTAATTTACGTTAAATGAATTCTTTTAAAAAGTTTATACAGTGTTCTTTAAAGCACAGAAATACACTCAAGTCATAATAGTAAGTCAGTGGGGGTGCCTGACTGGCTCAGTTGATAGAACATGTGACTCGATCTCAGGGGCATGAGTTCCATCCCCATGTTGGGCACAAAGTCCGTGTGTGTGTGTGTGTGTGTGTGTGTGTGTGTGTGTGTGTGTGTGTATGTAAATAAATCAATGAAGTAGGATAAAAATTATCTGCACAATAAGATCTCAACCTCACACAAAATAGAATTTTTAAAAATGAAATCCACTGAAATTTCAAGAGTGATTATTCCCGAGTAGTGGTGTTAGGAGATCCTTTTTCCATCCTCTTTACTCCAGTGAGTTCAAACGTCACACAAGACACACACTGCTTCTATAATTAGAAAATCAAAAGAGTAAAACACAAAACAGCTGAAAGACTCATCTCTTCCCATGTTCAAACAACTTCCTAGAGACTCTATTCACAGACCTATCCAGAGAACTCAAAATAATGGACTAGAAGTAACTTATTTTTTAAACAAATTCCAAGTAGTTTTTCATCCTCTTCGCCTGTTCACTGGTAGAATATCAAGTTTGGGGAAAAAAAATAATAATAACCTGTACCAACAACCTTTCCATCATTGATAGGATCAAAGTACCATGTCAACATCTCAGCCTCTGAGCTACCTGGATTTTCCAATAGGGCTTTCCAAAGTGCTTGAAACAAACAAGGAAGTTTCTCTTTTTAGATCAACTCCAAGTCCCATCCTCCAGACCAGTAGGTGTACTGCGCCAACCACAAGGAGGAAGGATCTTTCCAAGTCCCTTTTGAAAAAGTCCAAGAAAGATCCGGGCTGGTGTGACCAGACAAGCAATCCCCACCTCTACTGTCCTATTAGGAGAAAGGCTGCTCTTGGCAAAAAGCTATACCACTGGGTTTAGAAGATGTATTGATGATGGTATTTTTGGTAAAGAAATGACCTTAAAATGATGACAAGTGTCTAACATAGACTCTTGCTACAGAAGACCCTATGGATGGATGAAAAGACAACGGGCTTCGTCATCAGGCACCACTAGCTTCCTATCTCACCGGGGTCACTTACAAGGGTTGCGACCTTGGTAAGTTAACTTCCCTAAGCTTCCTGTAAAACAGGGAGAATTATCCCCACCCAAAGGACTGTAGGAGTAGTCAGTAAGCGAACAGAAGTGTAGCACCTACATAGTAAATGGCACCTGCCAAGCATTCTTAATGACAGCTTTTACTCTTACGGCTGGTCTCCAGGCTCATTTCACTATTTCATCTGAAATGGTGTCCTTTGCAAAACAGAGTAAGAGTATTTAAATCCTGTAGCTTGGACAAGCCAACTCTGAAGGCACTTGTGTCAGTATCTTAACTGAAGCTCATCTCAAATTCCTAACAAAGGCATTTTAGTAACAGGAAATCTGGCCAAGACCTCAGAAAGCCTATAGAATCTGGACCTTAAACTTCATCATTCAGAAGAAGAGGGACCAAAGCATATGGAGCTTTGGAGTTACAACCTCATGATCAACACAACCCATTACACCAGAGGTTTGACCCTAGACAAGTAGTTAATCCCTGTGAACACCAGTTCCTTCTATAGGGAATGGAAAGAATAGTAATTAGAGTTGATAGGAGATTTAAAAAAAAAAAAAAAAAGCCTATATAAAGTATCTGCACATCACAGCTGATTAACATAGGAAGTTCTTCTTGTCATACATTTAGTATCAACTTCTGGTAATTCATGTCATCAATGTTCATCAGTTGGGGCCTAAACATTAGGGGGGAAAAAATCTCAAAGCACAGAGGACCACTCTGACCCTCAGTCAGTACTTACGTCTGCAGACCTTACAGCATTGGCCAGCAATGTGCACGGGGAGGGAGTCCGGGGAGCAATTGAGAGGGGGACAGGACATCCTTCGACACTCGACAGTGCCACTCTGAGGAAGGAAACACAGGGAAAGGAATCTCAGAAGTGCTCTTTGAAATTTCCCTTTTTGGCAAAAGCTCACATGTCATCTCAGAAATCTCATCAGGGAAAGAGAAGCAGTGTGAGGAATTCCCAGTCTACTCGAGGATCACAAATGAAGCATTTTCTGCAGCCCAGATGAACCTGTGCCACCTCAATTACTTTTCTGATATACATCACTGCCTTCATTCCACCTGCCCATGTGGGCTAAGTAGATTAGGCAGAAAACAAAAGCCTACTTTTTCCAAGAACATAAATAACACCTTCTGCAGACCCTGTCAATCATTACTGAGGCCCTAACAATCCATTTTGTATTTTCCCCACACAAAGGCATCCTTCAGATAGTTATCAAATAATTTCAACTGCACAGAGTTCACAGACTAATTTTGGGGGTGCTCTTGAATTCTCTGAAAGAGATGGAGTAAACAGATGATGGATACCCTGGAAGTCGGAGGGAGGGGTGGGGCTGGGGGAGGGGAAGGTGGGTCTTGCAAGTCTCTGAAACAGATGACAGAGACCTTGTAAATTACAATAAAAACATCTAGAAACTAACTATACTTCATTCTAAAATGTATTCTAGGGGCACCTGGGTGGCTCAGTGGGTTAAGCCTCTGCCTTCAGCTCCGGTCATGGTCTCAGGGTCCCGGGATCGAGCCCCCGCATTAGGCTCTCTGCTCAGTGGGGAGCCTACTTCCCCCTCTCTCTGCCTGCCTCTCTGCTTACTTGTGATCTCTCTCTGTCAAATAAATAAATAAAACCTTAAAAAAAAAATGTATTCTAGCAGTGAAAAGCTGTGACTGACGCTAACCATTAGGTTGCTTGAAAAATCACCGAAGTCCCTTCCTCCCTCTGATATTCTCAATCCTCAAACTCCACGCACTAAGTCTGTTAGTAACAATGTTAGGTCATATTAGAGTATGCTGTCAAATAGAAGCTGATTTTAACTTCCAAGTACTTAGAGATGAAATGACACTCTTCTGGGTTCCCCTCACAATGGCACAGGTTGCTAGGCAGAAGCTTATTGGTGGAAAGATCATAGAGACTTCCTAAAGTCAGCATTGAATACTGCAAGATCAGATTATACAATAAGTAGTGAAAATGCCCCCCTACCACTCTGTTTATTGACAAAGAGGCTTACTTTGCAAGTGCAGTTCCGGCAGTGATCCCCGTCAACCCAGGAGTCTTGATCTCTATAGAGAAGTCCACTCACTTGGCAGGTCTTCTCGCAGTGACAGTTTTCCAACTGACTAAGTCTTGTCTCTGCATAATTTAACTGCAAATAAAAGTTACTAGGTTAATTACTTTCATTCAGTCGTATTACCCTAACAAAGCTAATGGGGGGGTGGGGGCAGGAAATCCAAGGAGAAGGAAAAAATAAATGCTCAGAGTAGCTAACTTATTCTTAGCCAGATTATTTAAAAAAAAAAAAAAAAAAAACAGAAACAAAAACAAAAACCATGAGGTGGAATCATTCTAAACTGAAGACATATTGGCTCCTATGGTCTAATGAGCACCAAATGAGACATTAAACTGTATCTCAGGGACCTCATGAGTGTACATAAACATGTGTGCTTCCAGCTCAGGCCCACACAGAAACACTCATAATGAATGTGTTCTCAAGGACTCATTACAATGTTTACAGGAGATCTCATCAGCAACCCCGATGCACTAACATTTATCTCCCACCATTCTCTCCGTGTTCACACACTAACCAGAGTGCCACGGTTTTCAGGCAGGAAGTCACTGCTTCCTCTCTTCTGAAAAATTCCTGGGAGCTGGGGCCAGGAAAAGCGAAATGCATACAAGGATCTGGTTTCTCCCCTGCTCAGGATCCCCAGAATGAATGCCCTAGAAATCCACTTTGGTGTTCAAAGGTGACAAGAGGCAACCAAACCAACGGGTCAGATCAGGATTTAGGGAGAAGCCTGTTCCATTTTCACAGGTCCCGCAACTATTATCAGTAATCGCAGAACCTTAGAGTCTCTGACTTGAAAAGGGTCATAAGGTTGGAAGGTCGTGACAAGTAACCCCTTTCAGTGACTCACCAGCCTCTCTTCGCACATCTACGGCAGAAGGACACTACCCTTAAAAAACTTTTTTGGTGAGCTCTGGATGTTTTGAAACCTCTTTCTTGGTGGGAGCTGTGAAATCTCTCCCCACTTTTCCTATCTGACCTACTTTTGCCTTCTAACCAGTCCTAACCAACCTACTCTCTCCAAACATCTGAGGTCAGCCTGTCTTCACACCTGCTCTGGGCCACACTCAGCACCACCATGTTCACTGAAGAGCTCACACGACAGGAGGCCAAGCCTCTCTCCTTATCACGTTCCATGCAGCCTACTGCAATCGCCTTCAAACATATGATGGGGGAAAAAATTCAACTTTTTGAGATAGAATCTCACACATATTCAAGTGTAACTCGATCCAAGAGCAGTATTACCATTTCCCCCATTTTCTTTAGAGACTGCCTTGATTGAAAAATATACTACTTTCTAAGTCCAAGGAGTTTCTATCTTCTTTCTCTACCATACTTGTACCTCTGTGTCTTTAGTATTTTCCCCACATAGAGCAACCCAGTCTCTGGTCCAACCAAGACCATTTCAAGCCAGTATTTTAGATATAATGGTTGAATATGGGTTGAGGACTCCCCAAATCTTTCTATACTAACTGTGGTTCCATTCCTTACATGTTCCCCTCAATTACTCCTACCAGCACTGCTGAGCACCACTGTCTAAAAATGGAATCCACTGGGGCACCTGGGTGGCTTAGTGGGTTAAAGCCTCTGCCTTTGGCTCAGATCATGATCCCAGGGTCCTGGGATCAAGCCCTGCGTCGGAGTCTTTGCTCGGCGGGGAGCCTACTTCCCCCTCTCTCTCTGCCTGCCTCTCTGCCTACTTGTGATCTCTGCATGTCAAATAAATAAACAAAATCTTTAAAAATAATAATAAAAAATAAATAAAAATAAAAATGGAATCCACATGTAATTCCAAATTTGGCTTTTGTCATTTATTTCATTCTCTTCCTCCAAAAGTTTAGAATCTCTCAAGAAAAATAGTTCCCCACCTGCCTTTTGTGGGAAGGGGAAAAAACAAATAGGATGCTAGACAAAGCACCTGCACCACCATCAGAATGCAGAGTTAACTATGCCGAAAATATTAGCCCCCTGGGACCATTCCCACATGCACCATCTTCTAAAAATTCAGATTCATGTAAAGCTCTGGCTTAATGAGAGTTTCTGGAGTCCATGAGAGTTAAGTTATTTGGCAATTTTTTAGGGGACATATTAAATACACTTCTTAGAATTTGGTGAGGTTAAGTGAGTAAAACCACATATAGGTAAGAGGTAGTGAAGGCTCACTGAATATTACCTTTTCTCCACTTCTATAGCCCCTGTAGATCCTACAAAAGGGTACTGACTGATGGATGAGCCTGGGTTGAAAAAGAGTTCAACTAGACCTGCATCCCTCCTAAAAGTGGCTGAGAACAGGGCATCTGTGAGAAGAAATGAGCATTACTCTGAAAATCTCCAATAATCTATTGCCTACACCACTCTAAGAAACTTAAAGACTAAATGACTCCAAAAGCAATTCTGTGACTGCCCAAGTTTCCTGAAAACCCAGGAATTTGCCTAAAGGCAGTATCGTCAATTTCCCATTCTGTCCAACAAAACTGAGCTATGCTCACCCACAAAACTCAATACCAAGAAAACCTCAGTTTCAATGGAAGTTATTCTCAGGGCAGATGGTTCCCTTCTGAACTCTTGTTTCTACTTTTTAATACATTTAGCCTTTTCTGGCAACACTGAAAAGCCCTAATCTCTGTAATAAGCAAAGTGCATGAGAAAGGCACAAGAGCAAAGACATATTAAAGCAAAAAGCTAATTTTTCAAAGACACTTACTATGTAACTTTACCTTCCTTCTTCCCCGGGTTAAATACTAGGGAACAATGAAAGGAGAAAAACAGCTCTGAACCAAAAAATGACTTACAATTTGTGATTGGTATTAGCATGCTGATTTTACCCAAATTCATTTTCAACAGCTATTTCTACACTACCTGCCATCTCCTCCAAAAATGCCTACAGATCCAAAATAGATCCAGAAACAAATCTACACCTGTGTTCAGTCTTACCTTTGTTCATGCATTTATCTAAGCAACGATGGGCAGAATTATTTATTCTTAACTGTACACATTCAAAGACAGACATCGGAGGACTTTTTCACAGCAAGAGGTCAACAAATGGGTGAGTACATTAGTCGTGCAGTGGGGTGCGCTTTTCTTTCTTTGAAATGCTATTTATTTGGCATTTGCTACATCGAAGGGGTTAAAAAGTCTTTTATTGTGTTAAACTTTTAAGCTTAACTGGAAAAATCACTATTGAGCTCCTCGCAACAATGCAAGTCTCAAAATTAAATATGTTACAAGCTGAAATGCCACTCCAAGTGCTGCTTGATTTGCATAAATAGATTTGTCAAAGATTTGAGTGTCAGTAATCAAATTCCCAGTCTCCAGCATCCCTTCTTCCTGAGCGTGCAGGCAGAATGCAATGACAGGACCGGTGGGATACAAGAGCAAGACAGGTCCCGACCCCATCACGAGGTAGCCAGCCCAGCAGTGGGTTCGTTCCCACAACCTCAGGACTACCCGAGAGAACTCCCAGAGGAAGCCAGGGACCGGTGGTCTCTTGCAGATGGCTTAGGGAATGGGACAGGAGACACCTTCCCTGTACTTCTCTACCTTGAAAAAGGTTCACTGTGCCAGGATGCCAGGATTTTTCAAAGAGGGCTCTTATGAACCTTGACCTGAAGGTACATGTAAGCTCCTCCCATGATACGTCCTGTGTTCAGCAGGGGTATAGTCATCCTGCAGCACCCTCTCTCCTGAAGAGAGAAAAGAAAGAGCAAGCCCTCCTGGGCAGAGCCCTGAGCTCATCTGGTGGTGCATCTGTTTGATGTGATTATGGCTCCCAACTCCTACCCAGCTTGTGCAGTGGGCTTGCTCTCTGGTAAGATGCCATAGCCTTCCACTAGGACACCGTGTAAGGACTTTCCATGGTTTTCCAAGACCTCCTGGCACCTAACTCTAAGACCAGGAACCCGACAGCAACTCATGGCTGTTGCCAGGCAAGGTGGACATCTCTCCCTAGTGGCTGTCCATTTTCTTCTAGGTTTAACAACAAAATGAACAACTACAGCTTAGAGAGTGCCTACTGTATACCGATCCACCAAACCAGACCTTTAAATCTCACTTGTCTGGTCTCATGGGATCTTCATAAAACCAAAATTAATTGTCACCCTTTTACATATGGAGAAACACCAACTGGGAGAAGGTCAATGAGCCTCCAAGGTCCCACCTTGATGGCTACACAAGGTAAAGGGGAGAGGTGTTAGAGAGCAGGGTCTGCCCATATTGGGAGCTCTTAAAGGAAACTCCCACATAAAGATGTGGCCTCAAAGACCTGTAATCCTCAGTGTAAGAGTACACGTAAAGGAAACAAGGTTTACATGAAGCACAGAAAGAAGGCCTTCCTGTTCAGACTGGCACAGACAAGAGGGAACAATATTCCTTGAGAATTATTGAAGAATTCTTGGCTAAGAATTCACCTGGTTTATCCTAGGTTTGCAGTGTGATTCTGGGAAGCCTTGATGATCTGAAAACCTTTAAGGAGATCATGGAATATAAGGGGCCAGAAACACACAGCATGGGAACCTAGGACTCAACATCCAAACAGATTTCCTAGGAAAACAACAGATTATAAACAAAAGGGTGAGTTTAGGAGCCTTGTTCTTGCCCTGACCTTCCCCTCCAAAAGCTACTACAGGTTTCATGCTTAGGTTTCACTCCCAGCAGGTTCCATCAGAACACACATTCCTCTCTTCCATTTGGCCCACTGTTCTCACAGGTCTTTCCATCCCCAAGCTGGTAGCGGCCAACCTGCCTCTCTCCATCAGTCTTTCCTTCTTTATGTCTTTTGTTCCTCTTTCTAATCCTCCCTTCTCCAACTACAGACTTTCTTGGTCATGATGCAGCTTTCAGGATCTGAGCCTACGTCCCAGCTCTGCCATCCATGGTCTTGGGAAGAGTTAACATAACATTCCTGAAACTGAGTCTTCTCATCTGGGAAGCAAGCTAATAAATCAGCCCCAACTCACAGGGCTGTTGTGAGGATTAAAGTGATAGGGAATACAAAACATTTAAGCATTGTAACTAACACACAGCAAATACTCTGTAAATATTACCTCCTATGACTGACTTTCCAGCATTTTCTAAATTAGGAGTTGACAAATTTCGGCCTGTGTACCAAATCTGGCCCACCACTCACTTTCCTCTGACCTATGAGCTAAGAATGATTTTTACATTTTTTAGTGCTCATATCTCAAATGATTATATTTAAATAAATTTATACATAATATTTTCTATTTTGCCTCTTGGCCTACAGAGCCTAAAATTAACTAGCTAATCCTTCTTAACAAGTTTACCAATGGTCCTCTTCTAGATTACTGTAGATTCCAAAATCTTCCACTGAAAATGAAGTCCTTGGTTTTCTGATTATAATTCTATTCACAGTTTGGAAGAAACAGACTTATAAATCTTCCAAAGAGCCAGAGGCGGGGTTTAGAAGGTGGATGAAACCATTTTCTGCTTGCAATTGCCCACAATTAGATATCTACTGCTTCACAAATGCCCATTTTACATAATAACATTTGGAGGACAGAGCTCAATGTGGCTCCTAGATAATGTATGGCTAGAAAGAGAAAAATGACATTCTCTGCAGAAGGAAAGAACGAGAAAGAAAGGAGCATCCTTAAAGACGGGAACCACAATCACCTTAGACTGAGTGGCATGTTTCTCGTTCCAAACATCTGGTAGCAAGCTATAATATAATCAACACTATTGAGATCAAGCTGCTCCCGACGAATTAAAAACACAAGCCTCTATATGCCAGAAGTCGGGAAGGCAAATAATTGGCTGCATTTCAGGCTGTACTCTGAACCAAAAGGCTAATGCTTCAGCTCTCTAGTCTCGGGGTCTCCAACATAAGTGTTCTGTCTCTCCTTTCCAGACAAAAGACAACCTGGCCCAAAACTGGTTTGAAAGCGAAACCTTATCTTCGGCAGCACAACGGATGGGTCCAAAGCATAGCCCTGCCTCCCAAACACTTAACAACCTACTAAATTTTTCCCCCCTTCATGTTGCTTGGCTCATGGCTGGGAGCAGTCATAGCTGCAGGTGGCATAGGATTAATGTATCATTTTCTCTGTTATTAAAATTTTTCCTTTCACAGATTATAATGTCTCTTTGGCCCAAGCTAATTCCTTCTTCGCCCTAGGCTGGGACTCCCGTGCACGACTGATTGGTATCGTAACAATAGCATCAGACATATTTTCCATTTATCCAGTGCCTTTCAACACAAGGCTCAGGGCTTTTTGTTATAAATCTAAACCTCACATACCAAACCCTCTAACTGTCTACATTTTGGTTCCACCCTCGGTATCTTCTGGAGTAGCCATAGCGCCTTGTTCATTACCGCCTCCTTTGTATCTGACACAGTGGCCAATAGCAGATCCTCAAAAAATGCTTGTTAACTGGATGATGGAGAGAAGGAAAAGATGTACAACTATAAAACTGAATGTGATAACAGGCAAAGTTTGCCTCCTCCACTATTTAACTCAAGACCAGTCCTGAAATAAATCACATCTTAGAAATGTGATAAAATGCCTTCTCGTGACAGTAACCGGTTCCTCACAATGAATATTTTGCCCCTTCTGATTATTGGCAATTATTCTTACATTCAAAACACATTAGCTTATAAGCAGCAGTGCCTCTGACCATCTATCATCTCACAGTGTTACTAGTTGAATGGCCAGTGGGCAAATTCCTTTTCCTCTCCCAGGGAATCCACAGTGATACATACAGCCTCTTTCCTCCAAACATTATTCAAGTAAACATTTTGATACAGCCAAATAGTATCAAAGAGGTAAATGGTCATGTTTTCTATAGGTAGTCCTATTTCAAGTAAGCATAAACCATTTTTATAGTAACATATTGCAGATGCCAAGGCTAAAAATGTTTCCATTATAGCATATGGCTTGAAATTCCAGATAGGACTAAGAAAGAAATGAAACATCACGAGTGAAATTTAGATACCTACTTTAGCAGTCATCTTGGCCAAGAGCTCTTGCAAATCCATTATTCCTTGCACCAGGCTTAAGAAATCACTGCAAGTTGGACAAGCTCAATAGAGAAAATAATAAGAAATGTTGATACAGTGCTAATACAATAAGGAAATTTTTACAACAATAGTTGCTTGGCTATGTTGAAGGGGTTTTGCTTTTCTGGTTAAGTATTAATTTGCAATTGGAGGGAAATCACCCAGGATTTCAGGTCTTGGTCTTCTCCTTTTATTAACAGGGAGAAAGAGAGGAACAGGAAAAAAGGACCATTAACTGAAAAGGCAATAGGACATTTTTAAATTAAAATTAAGCCCTCATTTTTATTGAGAGGTGACTGGAAAACTGTGAATCATTACATAGAAGAGGAGAAATTAAACTCACCTCTAAGCCAAGCAATTTAAACAGATGTTTACTATTTATACTGTCATATTAAACCTCTCTTCCTGCATCAATCCATAGAACCCAACTGCTAATGTAGTCGTTTTCTCACCTTCTGATGGTAAATCTTTAACACATCAACTTTTTAAAACTTGGAAGACACAGAAGTATATGATATAGATGATAAATTATCTCCCTGTCTCCACTACCTCAGAAGTCCACGGTTTTTGTATGCTTCAGGAGACATGCTTATTACCAGTAAGTTACATAATATTGGAAATTTATATATGTTTCAAGTGGCTACTTACTGCGATTCAGGTTCGGACATTGAGTTATGTATCCATTTGGCATAAAGATGATTTTCCCATCTTGGATGATTCCCTTGATAACAGAAGAGAGAGGTGGTGATCAAGATTATGGTTACCAGTTCCAGTGGCTCCTGGATAGTCACATGCTATCTACAGGGCACAATGTTTTTTACAACACTGGCATCCTCACTCAAAACCCTGAGTCCCCAGTGAGCTACTCCAAACCACCCTCCTCTGGAAATCTTAAAAAGTACATTTGTGTTAAGAAAACTATCATTAGGGGTGCCTGGGTAGCTCAGTAGGTTAAAGTGTCTGCCTTCAGCTCGGGTCATGATCTCAGGGTCCTGGGATCAAGCCCCACATCAGGCTCTCTGCTCAGCAGGGAGCCTGCTTCCCTCCCCTCTCTCTTCTGCCTCTCTGCCTACTTGTGATCTCTGTCAAATAAATTTTAAAAATCTAAAAAAAGGAAAAAAGAAAACTATCATTAGTTACCACTGGTGGGTGTGAATGACATTGTAACAGGAAGGATCTACCAGTAAATGGTCTTCAACTACTGAACCAAAAAGACACTGATGAAACTAAAATTTCCTCAATGCCTAAGTCATCCTGGAACATTAAATCTTGCCACCTTGGGTGATTTTTTTAAGCAAGGGAGAAAAGACACTACAAATATATTAGACTAAATCTTTTTGATTTATTTAATTGAGGAAATAAAAGGAGACATGGAAAGAATTACATACAATCTTCACTCTCTGTTAACTGAATAACATGAGTGTTTGTTAGGGAGTCTTAAAACTTGCTCAGCATCACATTGTGAGTAAAAGGGGGTCTTTTCATTCCGTAACTTAGTCTGGAAGAACAACCTGATTTAAGAAAGTAAATGAGGGGCACCTGGGTGGCTCATTGGGTAGAGCTTCTGCCTTTGGCTCAGGTCATGATCTCAGGGTCCTGGGACAGAGCCCTGCATCTGGCTCCCTGCTCAGCAGGGACTCTGCTTCCCCCACCCCCTGCCTGCCTCTCTGCCTACTTCTCTCTGTCAAATAAATAAATAAAATCTTAAAAAAAAAAAAAAAAGTCAATGGGATCGCCATCTTGCAATGACAACATTGACTTGGATTTTGGATTTTTTTTTTTTTAAGTTGAGTATCAAGATTTTGGTTTTAGGGGTTTTTTTTTCTTCTTGATTTGAGAGAAGATATATCACAGAACAGACGGAAGATGCAGAAGCCAATTCAGAATATTAAGCTTAATCTGTAAATAAAATATAGGCCTAAGATCGTGCTGCAAGTCTTCCACAGGGGATAACATTATGTGCTCGTCTTCTAAACAGAAGGTAATCAACAAATGCTGTTTTCTGCTTATTTATTTCAGACCGAAATATGAATTGGAAACATTTATAGAAATAACAGGATCATAGGACTCTTTCTCGGAATTGAATATATTTTTTAACCTCTTCCTCTTTGAGGATGATGCAGTATTTGTGATTTTAAGAGGAGACAACCTCCTCAATGGGGAGGAAACCCCTACCACTGCTTCTCAATAGGAATTCAGAGTCTTTTGTGGAAAATCCCAGAGAGCAATCAGTTAAGTCAATCAGCTTCTTCCTGACACAAAGCTGCTCAGTTTCTCAAAGCAAGATCATGCCTTTGAGTGCCCAGGGCACCTTTCAAGCACATTTGAGAAATAGGAGAAAAGCATGGGATTGGAAGTCAGGAGACCCGGGCTCAAGTTCTGGATCCATCTCAAGCTCAGTGAGTGAACTTGAAGCATTCAGTCAAACACCTGTTCTGAGTTTCAGTTGCTTCCTCTGGAAAAAAATCTGGATGCAAACGCTAAAGATCCTTCTACCACTCAAGTTCTGGGTCATTCAAAACAAGATTGTCACAATTTAGATCTCTGGGCTCTCACTACCTTTCAAGTTAAACAAAAAAATAGACAAAGCTATATGCTTCCATCAAAGATGATGATACAGAATGGAGAGACACATCAGAAAACATCTGTCTGATTTGAATAGGTTGAATACAGGTGAATTCAGAGTAACCAGCTATCCCAGGTCTGCTCAGGATTTAGGGTTTCCCAGGACCTAGGACTGCCAGTGCTAAAACAGACTCATAGGCACACGGGGACAGCTGATCACCCTAGGAGATGTGGAAGCAGAGAAAGCACATGTACCAGGAAAAACCAGGCCCATTCTTATTTTTTTTTTTTTTTTAAGATTTTATTTATTCATTTGACAGAGAGAGATCACAAGCAGGCAGAGAGGCAGGCAGAGAGAGAAGAAGGGAAGCAGGCTTCCTGCTGAGGAAAGAGCCTGATGCTGGGCTTGATCCCAGGACCCTGAGGTCATGACCTGAGCCAAAGGCAGAGGCTTTAACCCACTGAGCCACCCTGGAGCCCCAAGCCCATTCTTATTTTTAATCAGCCATGGAAATGGCACTCAAACCCAGAGTATACTTGTCACAGTATTAATTTCCTTTCTAAAAATGAATGGAAATCCATTTGAAAAGGATATCCCTTCTGTTCACTCAGTAGCAAGGTAATTTAGTACATATTGGTTTTCCTTTTCCTATTTTTAAAGGTGACTACTGATTTTGGTTACATTGTAAATTACAAATTGCCGCCCCCACACTTTCCTTCCACCTGCCCCCATCATCCCTTCTGCCTTCCCACTTTTAATCTGACCCACACTGGGGGGTGTTCTACAGATCCTCAGGTGAAGGTTAATGACCTTGACTTGAACACAAACAGAAATAAGAGCTGACAGCTTTTCAATGCCCATTAACACCAAAACTCAAAGTACTTGGTATTTGCTCTGAGGAAAGGTCACGGAGGTCAGCCCACATACTGGCATGAATACTTGTTCTTGCCAAATAAATCAAGATGGAAATGTCATTTATTTGAACGGATTTAATTCCACGCTAGACTAAAAGAAGGACAGCCACACACTGTACAAATATTAGCTGTAACCCGAAGAAGTCTGAGCATGTGTGCGTGCATATGTGTATATACAAGTATATATGCACACACATGCATGTGTCTATATCCTAACACCTTCCCCAGAATAGGAACCAGAAGGTTTTGCATTGAATTGCCATATAAACTGTTCTGTACCTGGATCTTTGTCAAAAGCAGCATTTGCTAAGCATGTAGTTTTCTTCAGAAAAGAAAAGCGCTTTATAAAATATAAACCTATACCGAAGCTCACTCTTACATCTCACAGCAAAGTCACCTGGCAATATCTACTGATGATAATGTTCCTTCTATCCCTGCAACTTCTCCCAAAGACAAAATTAGAAGAATGACACGGGGTTCTGTTTGTTCTCATTTAACTGTCACTGTATCTACACTTACCTGAAAAATGCAACTCTGGCAGGCCCTTATTACCTGGCCTCACCTGATCTCATTTTTTTAGACCCATGCTGCATTTCACACCATCAATCAGGACAGTGCTTCCCAAACTTTGAGTTTCTTAGGAATCACCTTGCACACCGAGTTTAAGTAAAATCCTCAAGTTTAACATTCTGATTCCTGGGTCATGCTTCAAATTCTGTTTCAGGAGGGTCGAGGGGGCCCAGGACACTTCTTTGTGAAAAGCTATCCTGGAAGATTCTGATGAAAAGTCAGAGTTCCACTTAAAAAAAAAAACAAAAAACAAAAAACAAAAAAACCCTGCTCTGTTGTCAATCATTTGTGGGTTTTCTTTTGGAGGAGGGGGGAAGCAGGAGGCTTTATTCATTAAAAGTTCCCAGTGGTGACAAAAGCATCATCCAAATGCTAATACATGAATAAAATCTCAGTGATTTGGATCTGAGTTGCAACGGACAGAATTACCAGATTAGAGACACCATGAAGGCAAAGTCAGATTTCCATCTCATGGTCCCCTCCAGCTTCTACTAAGGTATATTTCTCATAGCAGGCACAATAAATACTTGAAAAGCATCAAATTCCTAAAAAGTATTAATTACAGAATATTGAGCAATATCATTTTCAGAGCTGGTAGAGTCTATAAAGATCATGTAGGATATCAATTTTTAAACCAGGAATACATATTAGAATTTTAGAGGAGCTTGGGGACATCAGATGTATTTTGAAAAAGCTTCCAAGGTGATCTTGAGAAACACAATGCCAGCTACTGATCCAGGACCAGATCACCAGTCATTTGACCTACGAAAAACCTAAGGCTTTGGCAACTTGAGTAGTTTTCCTAAAGGGCACTTTAATCTTGGGCCATTAATTACAGGTCTACTAACTCCAAACCCAGGGCTAAGCTACTCCAACACGGTGTAAGTGAAAAATAGATAATTTGAGAAAGTCTCATAGGAGCTAACAAGACAGTTGCTAGAACAAGGTCCTGTTGCGAAATAAGGTTCAATCTTAATTGCTTTAACAGATAATCTGATACTTAATCAACCAAACATAAATTATCTGCATTAGATGCTAACAGTTTGCTCAAAGAGTTTTTTAATGCTATCAAACAAGAGACCCTTTTAGGTAGCTTAATATTCTCCCCTGCAATCTTATTTACACTATTAATTTGCTAAACAATCCATTTTCTCAACGTTCCTGCAAAGCTAAATCTCAGCCAAGCTGAGAATCTGAATAAATTCCTAAAGAGCAAAGCCCAAATTAATAAACTTTTAGTACAGTTTATGTTTATAGGTGGAAGGTGGGAAAAAAATGGATAGGTTTTTTTGCTTTGTTGAATCCACCAGTTGCCAGCCTCTACCTCCTGCACTCAGCTCACCAGGCACTGGGACATAAATTTGCACCAGGTAGGTTACACATCATGAGTATTTGTTTGGGGAGCTAATGCCTATTATTTCCATGTTCCAAGAACATTTCTCATTCCGTGGTAAGAAATACACAAAGATGCAATAAAGATTAGAAAAAATATACCATTAGTACCCTTTTATGTATGGAATAACTAAGACTGGGCAAAGCCTTCTAACATTCAGAGCTTTCTGATACAAATAAAAGCGGCTTTGCCACCAAACAAATGCTAATTCTTTTTTAAAGCTCTTATTTCCCTGCAGATCTCTGTTTACATTGAAGAAAATGGTTCTCTCTTTTTGTATGCTAAAACGCTGAAACAAATTGCTTTGAAACAGAAAGGGGGTGGGGAGAGTTCCTGCTGGGCATGTAAATACCGGATGAAGATGTGTTCTGTTTATGAGCTGGCAAGGACCCAAGCTTTGGCAACAGGCTAACAAAAAGTAAGACTTGAGAAACTCACAAGGAGGATTTTCAAAAATGCAACCAATTATGTATTTCTGCCCTGAAGACAGTTAATAAAATATTCCAGCTTGCATAAAAGCCAAGGAAGACACTTGTCAACTTCCATTACGATCCATAAAAACTGTCAGCTCATTAGCATATCATTAGCTGTCCTGCTGTTTCCAAAATCTTAATGCACAGAAATATTAATCTCCCAATGTATAAGATTCCCCAGCTCTGCGAATGTGACTTTTGCATGAAAGGAAAAATAAGAATTGGTGATGGAATTAGGAATTCCATACAGCTTCTTTCTCTTTGTGCCTATAAACATATGTTTACCATCTGGGGAATTATGGGAACCAGCTGAGGTAAAAACAACAGCTGTGGCATTAAAAAAAAAAAAATTGTAATCAATTTCACTTCCCAGTGACAGCTCAGCTGTTAAGGAGACAGTGATGTCCAGGTAAGGGAATGATTTCAGACCAAATTCACTGGACAGAGAGAGACAGAGACAGACACAAAGAACCTGTCTTGGCCTCAGTGAATGGCTTTGGAATGGAAGTTATGTAAGAAAACAAACCACTCAAGTTAACTCACTGTGATTCACCTCAACTTTTTCTTTCTTTATCCTCTGAAAAATCACAACGTAACCTGCTTGGAATCTCCCAAAGGGAAACCCAGTGGTAGTCAACATCTCAATAATGAAAATCTATGACAATCAGAACATTCAGATAAGCCTGTCACTACTGGGCAGCTATTTTCTCAGACAGCTGTGAACTAGAGGGGAAGAGGTCCCCACTTTCTGTGCTGGGTCTGTTAGGGGCTCACACGCCAGACACCAAGCTTAATTCCCTCCCTCACTCTTTAACCAGGAGCGCTTTTATTGCTCCAGCCAGAAAGATCCATCAGGGCCCAGAAATTAGGTTTGACAAGTGAGCCAGCTTTTGCTTTTACTTTGCCTATGAAGTAACATATTAATATTTAAAATAGAGAATGTTGCTATTTTAACCTGAAAACACACCATAAGCATATTTAGTCCTGGAGGGAGAAAGCAGGTGTGGTTCTTAGATCCAGGAGGCAGCTTCTACAAGATAAATACCAAGAGCCTGAAGATCAGCCAAATTTCACTCAAGAGGTGCTTGCCTGTTTTACAGGCTGAGTTTAATAGCACTGGGTGGATCCAGATAATTTCCAAAAATGGACAATGTCGTATTTCCCCTACCTGCACCATGTCACCAAAGGATGGCCAGAAACCCGCCAGATGACATACAAAATTCTAAGAGGGAGAGGAGTTTTGGAAGGTTTCTTCCAAAAAGCCATTTCTTGAGGCTCCTCTTATTGGGCAACAAGGCAAATCACGTTGTTCCCCCACAGAAGCGGTGTGCACCTGCCAACCCCCTTCTGGGGCTTCTCCCTGGTGCCACCTGTTCCTTTGGGGGGAGCTCCAGGAAAAGACATGTCTCCAGGAAAAGATATGTCTCCTCTGTAGGACACTGTGAAGTCACACGTGTCCACCATCTACAGTGACTAGTACATGAAAAGTAAGCCCCTAAAAGACATGTGTGGAGGGGCACCTGGGTGGCTCAGTGGGTTAAGCCTCTGCCTTGGGCTCAGGTCATGATCTCAGGGTCCTGGGATAGAGCCCCGCATTGGGCTCTCTGCTCAGCAGGAAGCCTGCTTCTCTCTTTCTCTGCCTGCCTGCCTGCTTGTGATCTCTCTCTTTCTCTGTCAAATGAATAAATAAAATCTTAAAAAAAAAAAAAAGTACGTGGAATGTTCAAATGAATAAGCACAGACTCTGAAAAAAAAAATTTAAAAGGGCTAAGTTTAAATCCCATTTCTATCACTTACAAACTATGTGAGACAGACAAGTTGCTCAACCACCACGTCCCAGTGCCTCATTTACACAACAGAGATAATAGCTACCTCATTAGTATGCGCTGCGGGTGAAACTTTATTAACTGAGATAATATAGGTAGGGCCACACAAGATCTAGAACACAGGAATCAGTCAATAATTGTCAGTACTTTTCTACCACCTACAACCCACCTCTGCAGCGAAATGATTGTCCAGGTCTATGAACACTCCTGTGTTTTCTGCCTCTACTGGGTACCTGGGCTCTTAAGGACAAGGTGCCTGACACCTACAAGAATCACATGATCAGCAAGATGAACTGAGTAATAGGACTAATCGCTCTCTCCGCTTTTCATCACACACCACCAACTGAAACAGAAGTCCATCAAAGGCAGGAAAAGTGCCAATCACTTCTACAACAAAGTGTTAAGCATACGGGGAGCGTTCAATAATACATTACATAACCAAGAAAGGGACAAGACACATGTCGCAAACCACTAGGCATCAAGAGCTTTTAATATATACTCTTATATAATTTGCAATACCTTTGTGAGAGAGCTTTACCATTCCACTAATAAAATGACATATGTGTCGCTGATATGTTCCATCTAAGAGTATACGGTCTGCCAACCACATACCTGGTACTATTCTAAGTAATTGCTGAACAACACACTCATTTCTAATTCTGGTACATCATATAGTCTGCAGAGGGTCCTCAATGATAAACACCACATGCAAATTCTACTCAGGGCCAACTACATAATTTGCCAAGTATCTTATTCAAAAATTATTGAAAAGTTGAAGATAGCAACAGCAGAGAATAAAGGTGATCACAGGGCCTTCTAAGTCCAGCGCCCTGTGGCACAGCACAGATCAAGTGGACATAAAGCCAGCCTGGCCCGTCCTGGAGATCACACCAAGTGATCACGGAAATGGAGGCACTGTAGCGGGAAAGTGCGTGGTAAAATGATTTCAAATGCATTTCCCTCCCTGTATCCATATTTTTCTTTCAGCAGCTCAGACTGGTTAATTTCAACAGTCTGTTCTTCAAGTTCAAGGATTTTTTCCTCAGCCTGTTCAAATCTGCTTTCTTCTAGTGAATTTTTCATTTCAGTTGTACTTCTCAGCTGCAGACTATCTGTTTGGTTCCTTTGCGTTAGTTCCTGTCCCTTCATGGATATGCTCATTTAACTCATACCTAAAGTTCCTAACTTCTTAGTTTCTTCATCCGCATTTTCCTTTAGTTCTTTGAGCACATTTAGTATAGCCGTTTTGAACTCTTATCTAGTAAGTTCAGTGTCTGGGCTTCCTCAGGGATGATTTCTGTCTGCTGATTTTATTCCTGTGAATAGCCATACCTTGCTATTTATTTGCCTTGTGACTTTATTTGGACACTGGCTATTCGAATACTGTAGTGACTTGAGATCTAGAGATAGAATTCTCTCCCTTCCCCAGGGTTTCCTGGGGCTTTTTTAGTCTTTCTTTATTGTTGAATGCTATAGTGGTGCATTTGTTCAATGACTTTCCAGATTATTTTCACAGAGACTGTATTCCTTGTCATATCTGGTCACTCAAATCTGTCCCTGACCTTGAGTTTAGGTTTCAGATAGATTCCCTCGAATGCCGGCGCAGGCTGGGAGCGGGGTCCAAAGGTGAAGGCAGGGAAAGAAAGATGGACAGAAGATGGAAAGAGGGAAATGAAAGGGAGGGAGAGACAGAAAGAGGGAAGGCAAGAGGAAGTGGAATCTTCCCTCCTTCAATACTTAGCCACACTTGCACTCTTCCTGGAGGGATCAGCCCAAAGACAAAGCTTGGGGCGTTTCTCTGGTCTTTTCCAAACATGCATTTTGCTTTGGGCATGCATTTGGGTTTTCTAAGCACAGGTGCTATTAAATGCCATAATTGCCCAAAGAATCTCTCCCTTCAGCATTTCACCCTTGCTTAGGGGTCTATGATACGTCGCTCTTCTGCCCCCAGGTAACTGGGAAGTATTTTTTATGTTTGCAACATTTTCAGGTAACACCTGCCATTTTTCTGACCTAGGAGAGCTGTGAGTTAGACGACTGTCTTGTATCAATCCTTCAGGTAGTCCGGACAGAATAGACATACCAAATAATTTGCAGATAAGGCTTGCTCTACCTTATCCACAGAGAACTAGGGCTGATATTATCAAGACACCCACCGAACAAAGACCAAAAGCTTTCCCATTACTTTATGTTGCTTTCTTGATTGAGAATTCAATTCATTGCTATAAACCTTTGACTATTGTCCTAAATTTTGACAAAAGTTGGTTCTGACAATTCCTGCTTGTTTTTTGTTCTTTCTGTGGAGGGACAGAAGCTTGGAGCTAGCTGCCTACTGTGCCATTTTGCTGGCATCCAGTTACCTATCTTAACAAGGCCTTCCAGAGACTAAAATGCACTGTTAAGTTGGAGAGCCACTAATCTAAGAAGTCACTAAGACAGAAAGTAATTATCAACCATACATTACTTTTCATGGCTCTGTCTAGAGACCAAGTTAAAACTCTAATCTAGACCATCAACACATGTCACTAGGTCAGCACACTCATAATTGAGACTTTAAACAATCAAATTCACTAAGAAAGTCCTGTAAAAATATATAAATTATTGGGCTTCACAGTTCACACTCAATGAGTAGTCAAGGTAGACACAGGAACTTGAATTTTTAAATCTTCCAGTGTGATTTGGATTATCTTTCTGGGGTTGGAAATCAGGGCTACCCTTCATTAGAGACCCAAGGCCCCCCAGGAAAAGCACAGCTTCACTCAGAAGTAACTAGTTACAAAACAAAGAGCATCAAATGTGAGTCAGTTTGGATCTAAAACATCTGGACAAATTTGTGGATTCTTAGAAGCATGGAAAAAAAGGGAACACTGAAAAACCATGTGTGTGTGTGTGTGTATGTGTATGTGTGTGTATATATATATATACACACACATATATATACACACATATATACATATATGGGTATGTTTGTGTGCATATACATATATATATATACACATATATACATATATATATATATGAATTACCACCCTGAAAATTACATGATTGAGTAATTATAACAAAAGGATTGAAAGCCAAATTAAGCAAACACCTATAAATATACCACCCAGCTTCAGAACTCAAACATCACTATAGTTAAGACTTCTGAGTGTTCATCCCTAATTTCCATTCCTTCCTCTCAGAAATAAACACTTGTGAATTTGTACTTAGCTCCATGTATTTTTTTTTTACATATATGGATGTATAAATAAGCAATATATCGAACAATTCTATATTCTTTTTTTAAAGATTTATTTTAGAAAGAGAGAGTGCACAAGTAGAGGGAGGGGCAGAGGAAGAGAGGAGGAAGCAGACTCCCCACTAAGTGGAGAGCCTGACACAGGGCTTGATCTCTGGACCCCAAGATCATGACCTAAGCAGAAACCAAGAGTCAGACACTTAACCGACTGGGCCATCCAGGCAACCCCTGAAATGTTCTGCTTTTTAAAATTATTTCCTACCTTAGTTTTCTCCTGCAAATTTATTCAATTTCAACTTTAGTATTTATGATTCTACTACAATTTAAACATCATCCTATTGGGAGGCAACCTCCCCCCTACGTTTTTGAAATTAGAAGTTCCTGTGATGATGACTGTCCATCATATCTTCCTGGGTATATGATTACATTTTCTTCAGTGTGTATAAAGGTTGCAGTCCTGTGTCATGAGATATACACACCTTAAATTTTATACAAAAACTCCTAATTTCCCCTTTTAGTGGCTCGATTAACCTCCCCCATACTTAGCATCATCAGAATTTTCTTTTTCACTTTTGCCAGGCTAGTGGGTAAGAAATGTTTTCTGTATTGGTTTTAATTTGTAATGGTTTTAATTGGCATTTCCAAAATAACAACTGAAATTGAATTCCTTTTAATAAATTCATCAGCTACTCAACTTTGGAAAATGGCCTCTTTATATCTTTTGCTTGATTTCTTATTCAGTTATAAGCTTCTGACTGATTTTGGCACTTCTTTAATAGATATTATTATTATTTGCTAATTGATCTGGTTGCCAAGATTTTTGATAAACATATTAAATGTGTTTGTATATTAAATTTCTAAATATTTTTAACAGCTTTATTGTTACAGTTGCTTGAATTCTTTTCTACCTTGAGATTATTATAAACATAGGGCTCCCAAGTTGTCTTCTGAAACTCATGAAGTTCACACTTAGGTATTTAACTCAGTTGTAATCCCGACTGACTTTTGTATATTGTTTCCAAATATCTTAAAGCTTTTCCTGACACTATACACAAAAATCAGTTACATCCATTAGTATATCTGTGAAATACTCAAATTAACAACTTTTCTAACCATTTATTGAGGAATACATCTTTTCCTCATAGATCAGGAATGCCATTTCAGATCTGTACTATGTTTCCAAGTTATTACAGGTTGAGTCTCCTCCTGGCTTCTACATGCAATTATCTTGGTTCATGTGCCAATCCTTGCATAGAGATCAAACTGTTGAGTGCTATATGCTTAAATAGTAGGACTTCACAACTGAAAGAAAAAGTCACCGCTTTTACATCTTCAGAAATATTATTCTTGGTCTTTTTTCTTCCATCCGAATCTTAAAATCAGCTTGCCAATTTCATCAGAAAATAAAATCCTGTTGGAAATTATTACAAGGTCATTCAATCTAGAAATCAATTTGGGAAGAAGTGACATTTTTAAGACTTCCTCTCCAAGAACAGAGTATACCTGCCCTCATTTAGGTCTTCTCTAATGATTTTTAATAAAGTTTTTCACTTGTTCTGTAATTGTTACACATCTGTCTTGATTTGTTCTTAAGTGCTAAATTTTTTTATATTATAAATGAAATAATCTGCTTAATTATATATTTGTTGCTCCTTTTTTCAGCAATGCAACTGATTTTGTCAGTTTAATTTTTATATCCAGCACTCTTCCTGAATAATCTTAGTAATTCTAATAATCTCTGATCTTATTTTAGATGTAGATATTTATGTAATTTATAAAGAACTGTATATTTTTGTTAAAGATTTTATTTATTTGACAAAGAAAAACAGCGACAAAGGGAATACAAGCAGGGAGAGTGGGAGAGGGAGAAGCAGGCTCCCTGCTGAGCAGAGAGCCCAATGAGGGGCTCGATCCCAGGACCCTGAGATCATGACCTGGGCCAAAGGCAGAGGCTTAACCCACTGAGCCACCCAGGTGCCCCAAGAACTATATTTTTTATATTCCTTTAGGTTTTATTTTTTAGGGGTTTTGTGTGGGTGGTTTGGTTTTTTTGTTTTATATGTTTTTCCAGAAAGACTCACAGTGCCATGTTGAAAATAAGTTATGGCAGGGGCACCTGGGTGGCTCAGTGGGTTAAGCCTTTGCCTTCCGCTCAAGTCATGATCTCAAGGTCCTAGGATGGAGCCCTGCAATGGGCTCTCTGCTCAGCAGGTGGCCTGCTCCCCCGCCCCAACCACCCCACTTGCCTCTCTATTTGTGATCTCCCTCCCTCTCTGTCAAAATAAATAAAATCCTTAAAAAAGAAAAAAGAAAATGAGTTATGGTAATAAGAGTTTCTTGTCGGATTCCAGATTTTAACAGGAATTTTCTTAATATTTAAGCCATAAATGATCTTTTATGGGTTTATGCACACTTTCAATTTAACTAAGTTTCCTTCTTTTCCTATTTTGCTAAGAATTTATCATGAGGCAGTACAGAATTTATCTAGTGTTTTTTGTGCCTTTGAGATAACCATAGATTTTTCTGTTTAATGTGCAATTTATTAGTTTTTAATAAAAAATAGATTTGCATTGTTGAAATATCCAGCTTAGTTTCTCTCACATATGCAGATACATACAGCTAGATTTGGCTGGTCCCCCATACTTTTTTTTCCCTTAGAATTTTTAATCTAATCTGTGTTCAAAGGTACATGGGTTTATACAGTTCTTTTCTTATAAAATCCATGTCCAGTTTGGAAATCAAGGTATTGGATAGCATCCTCATTCATTCTCCTCTCCATAAGAATTTACATAAAATTAGAACCATTTCCTTGGATGTGACAGAGCTCCCCTGTAGAAATGCATGGACTCAGTACTTATTTGATGGAGAAACATGGTAAACTGTGAAAAATGGTCACAATCCTTTGCTCTTTGCTGGATTGCTGTCCTGTGCAATGAGAATTTGTAATATTTTCACCTCAAAAAGATGGAAAATGATTCTCATACTTTTGAATCTGGCTTTATAACTTGCATTGGTCAATAAAATGTAGCAAAGTAACAACAAACATGTAAGTTACAAGCCTCAACTTCAAAAGACTGCACACTTCTGCTCCAGTTCTGGAAACCCTGATTAGCTACCATATAAATAAGCTTGGACTAGACTGCCAGAAAATAGAGCACATGACACAGAGATGAGCCATCCCTGCAAAGTCCATTCCAGTACAGCCAGTCCCCAGAAAACCAGCAGTTGACCAAAAATACATAAGCAAACGCACTCAGAATAGAACAATTCAGCTCAGCCCAGGCCAAAGTGCCAAAGAATAGTATTGTCAGCTGTTTCAAACCAGTAAGCTTTGAGTCCCTTGGCTATGCACCGAAAGCTCATTGATAGAGATTTTGTGTCATATACCCTTTAGAATACCTTATTGATTCTAAGATCATTTTTCATTTCTGAAGTCCATTTTGATAATCCATGTTTTTAGAAATTGCCTGTTTTTCTCTAATTTTCCATTACAAAAAAAAAAAAAACTAGTCCTTTAGTGTTCACAGTATTTTTTAATGTTTTCTCCTTTTTCTTCCTCAAACTTTGATTTGATTTGACCAAACTGTGTTTTTCTTCATATTTTCTATCGTATCTACTACTCATTATTCTCATTTCTGTTCTTATATGTTAATTTTCTCATGATCTGCTGACATCTTAAGTTGGATATTTCACTCAATGAATTTCTCTCTTTTCTGCCTTTGTAGGATATAACTACTTCAAATAGCTTCTGTTCTAGGGCATGCCTTTTTACTCTCTCTTAGGTGTTTTGAGAAAGGAAAAAAGTTGCAAATTTTAACATAGTCAATATATCAACCTTTTTCTTAGTTATTACTTTTACATCTCATTTAAGAAATACTTTTCCTACATCAAGGTCATAAAGTTATTTTCCTATGCTATCTTTTTAGGCTTTACTAGTATACCTTTCAGATTTATATCTATAATCCCCTGGAATTGATTTGGCATGTACTATGCAATAGAGGTCAAGATTAGCTATTTCCCCAGCGGGATATTCAGTTGACCTAGTACCCTGTAAAGACCATCCTTTCCAGAATATTCTGTAATGCTGTAATGTATATTTTCAGATTATATATTAGGTGTGTGCATCATATAAATAGTAATATTTTTAAAGACTTACATTAAAAAAAGATGGTAATATTATGTGGTAAATATGGGGGCCTTGAAGTGTGATAATGCCAGAGCATTCTACAGCTTCCTTTTGTTTACTCCAGCCGGTTACATTTTTTTTTTTAACCACTTCACTATCGACATTTAGGAATCCTTTCTCATCTTCACAGTTTTTACTGGAAGTCCTATAGAAGATTCTTTATTCCTGTACCTCCTCAATTCCTTCTGCCTTTTATTTGCCCTTTTCCTTCCCTACTTGCTGAGATTTGGCTTTACATTCAAGAACCTTTTTCCTGTCTGTCCAGCTTCAGTCTAGTGATAAGCACTTTGCTAGAGGGAATGCCCACGTGGACCGGTGTGCCCTCCACCTCTTCTCGCTGCACTCATTCAGTGTAGATGACGTATTTCTTCCTGTAAACGTGGATGACTTTGCCAGTCGGCTGACCTTTGAAGTGTCCTCATACAATCTGTCCCTCATCCTCCTTTCAGATGGGCACAGACTGCACATCGTACTTTTGTCTCAACTTTTTAGGAGGGAAGACCTAACCTTCCTGCAAATGTGGGAAGGTGCACTGAAATGCCTTTCACGGTTATCACTGAAGTCAGGAGTCATAAAGGGAATGAACTTCATGTTTGCCACAGAGTTTCAGCAGTGGCCCCAAAAGCAAAGACAGCATCTTTAATTGTCTCAATATAAACAATATACATCCGGACTTGAGTTGTATAAATCCAATACAGAACTCGTACTTTTAACCACTAAGTATAAATCACTTGATAGTAAATATTGTGAAATGGAATTGTATCTAACTTCGTTCTCTTCTTGCCTTATTTTAGGTTGCTAGAACTTTTAAAAAAAATCTCAAATACTTAAACCTGGAAGTAATATTTCTATTATTTTGATGTTACTTTAAATTTTTAACATGTGAATTAGTCTACAGTTAGCCAATTTCTCTATTCATTTTTGGAATACAAGGCCTCAGAGTACTTGAAATCAGATAATCCCATCATCATTTTGTTTAATATTTTTAATTTTTTCCAAAATTGGTCATTATTTAATCAAACAATGATTAAGGTTTATGTATACCCTCCATTTGTTCACCAATTCACCGTCTTCCTTCTGTGAAGTTTCCTTAATGAGGATCTATTAGTCATAAATTTGAGAGTTTGTCTATAAATTCTTATTTCATGTTCATTCTTAAATTATAATTAGGCTGGGTATATGCTACTACATTTGGGAGTTATTTTCCCTGAAAACTGTGAAAATATTTTTTTATTATTATCGTTTGGCTTCTGCTTTTACTAATTAAAAGCCAGCTGTTCAATCTATGCTATTCTTTTGTGGAAAATTTACCTTTTAAGGGTTACTGTTAATATCTTCTCTGTGTCTTTGGGATACTATTCCAGGATTATCTCTAAGTGTGCCTATTTATCTTACTTGAGTAATAGAGTAAAATGGTCCAAAATTCTTCCCCTCCTTGTAGACATATCCTTGCAATGTGAAACAGCAGAAATGTCCTTTAAGAGACGGAGTCTCTTTCTCCCTTGACCATGAGTTTGGTTTTTGGTTATGACTTGCTTTGGACAGTAACATATTAGCAAACCTGGTAAGGAATGCTGAACCTTGAAAAGCACTAATATGCTAGAGCTTGCTCTCTTCTTACACTTGGAATCTTATGACTGCCATGTGAATAAGCTTCTAGGTCACTAGAGAATGAGAGACCATATGGAGGAGAACTAAGTTACACTAGTCAACAGCCAGCCTATTACCAGGGATGTGAAGAGGCCACCTTAAATCATCCTGCCTCCTGCTGATCTGCTAAATGACCACAGACCACACCAGAGCCCAGCAGACAACAGCAGAGCCAGGCCAGACCAGAAAAGTCATCTAATCAACATGAAGAATTGTGACCTAAATAAAAAACTCAGAAGCTTAAAAAATAGTTAAGTTTTTTGAGAAACAACAAGAGCTAATACACACTTTGACTACATTATTACAAAAGTGAGAATTGGTATCTTTTATCAATTTTAGAAAATTCTTAGCCATCATACTTCTAATAGTACCTCTAATCTCTACTATAACCTTCTGGAGTTTTCAAGTATATATGGATGAACATATACACCCTAAAAACATCTAGAATACCTTTTTTGTATTTGTGCTACTTCTCTACAAGCTCTTTCCTATCTCCCTCTCTGTCTTCATACTATAATTAGGGTGATTATTTTGATAATATTTTCTGTTCTACAAGTGCTCTCCCCACCTGTATCTAATCTACTGTTGAGCAGGTTCACTGAGGTTTTTTTCTTCCATGTCAATTATTGTTTTTCTTATTTCTGGAAGTTCTTTTTGGTTTTCCCTCATCATTTATATTCTCTAGTCCTCTCACATTTGTTACTTCATTTCTTTAAACATTTTAAAACATCAGACTTTTCAAAATCCTTTATCTTGGAATTCCAATTTCTGTAGCCCTTCATTATTGCTGATTCATTATTGCTCCTTCAAACTCCCACTCATAATGGATTAAAAATCCTACTTGTATGAACTTAATCTGTGGGAATCCTGTTAGGTTTGCATAGAAGAAAACTTTCCCCAAAGGTTATTTTCTTCCTCCAGAATCCCAAGGTTCCCAACCAAGGTTCACTTTAAGATAGCTTCTTGAGCTTCATGGCCAAAATAAACCCAAATTTCAAAGCTACATAATCTCAGGACTATGGTTTCAAATTCTTCCCAGAAAATTATTTTTTCTCTATGAAACTGAGGTGGAGAATGACTAGTTACTGGATTGCTTCCCATGGCTAAGTAGTAGACTCTTCAGCCTATAATTTTGCTGGAGTTGTAATCTTCTAGGATGTAGCCTTGTTTTTAGAAGTTTCTAGCCCATCTTCCAATGTTACATGAACTCTAAGATACTGTTTCCATCCCACACAGACTATTGAAATTTAAGGTTCTAACTGGGATTTCCAAGCATTGTTGTGATATTGCAAAATAGTACAGCCAACCCAGAAAATACTCTGGAATTTTATAATAAAGTTAGACGTACACTTCACATACAGTCCAGAAATCCCCCTTGTACATACCCAAAAGAAAACTTGTGTTCAGACAAAAACCTGTACACAAGTATTTTTAGTGGCTGCCCAAATCTCAAAGCAACCTAAAAGTCCATGAATCGAGGGATGGATAAACAAACTGTAGTACCTCCATACTACAGAATTAGAGTACATCAAAAGAATGAATTGCGCATGGGTGCATCTCAACATACATATACACATGATACAGAACATTCCGGGAAAGGCAAAACTATAGGGCCAGACAACAGATCAGTATTTCATTGCATACAGAGGATGAGATGAATCAAAAGCATCACAACAGGGGAATTTTTGGAAGTTATGAAATGGTCCTTTATCTTCAGTATGATGGTGTTTACATGACTATCAGTTTTCCAAAACTCAAAATTGTACATTTAGAGGAATGAATTTTGTTCTATGTAAGTTATGCATTGATGTTTAAAGGAAAAGAAAAGACCAGAACCAAATGGCTTCATCGGTGAATTCTACTCAACATTTAAGTAAGATTTAACAACTACCCTTCTCAAACTCTTCCCCCAAAATGAGGAAGTCTTCCCAAAATCCCCACGGAATTTAAGGAGATAATCATTATCCTGATACCAAAATCAGGTAATACTACAATAACCCTAATGAATATAAATGTAAAAATTAAAATGTTAGCAAGCTGAATTCAAGGATGCATTGGATCATACATTATGATCAAGCAAGATTTTTCCCTGGAATACAAAAATGGTTCAATGTATGGTTCAATGGATAAATGTGACACAACCCAAAAGAATGGAAGGTAGAAACCATACAATCATCTCACAGGTGCAAAAGAAGCATTTGGCAAAATGCAATTTCCTTTATAATAAAAAGACTCAAAAAATTGGGCAAAGGAACATACTTCAACATGATAAAAGCCATGTGTGACAAGCCTACAGCTAACATCATACTCAACAGTGGAAGGTTAAAAGCTTTTCCTCTAAGATGAAAAGGCAAAGGGGCCCACTCTCACCACTCCTATTCAACACAGTAATAGAAGTCCTCATCAGAGCAATCAGACAAGAAACAAAAGGCATCCACATCAGAAATGATTAAGTAAATTGTCTTTGTTTGCAGGTTATAAGACTTCACATATAGAAAATCCTAACCAGGGGTGCCTGACTGGCTCAGTGGGTTAAAGCCTCTGCCTTCGGCTCAGGTCATGATCCCAGGGTCCTGGGATAAAGCCCCATATCGGCTCTCTGCTCAGTGGGAAGCCTGCTTCCCTTCCTCTCTCTCTGCCTGCCTCTCTGCCTACTTGTGATCTCTGTCAAATAAATAAATAAAATCTTTAAAAAAAAAAAAAAAAAGAAAGAAAGAAAGAAAGAAAAAAATCCTAACCATTCCACCAAAAAAACTTTTAAAAATAAAGTCAGTAAAGCAGGATGCTAAGTCAACATATAAAGGTCAGTTGCATTTCTATTAACAGTGAAATATCAGGGAAAAACATCCCATTTATAGTAACATGAAAAACAGTAAAATACTTAGGGATTTGACTAAGGATGAGAAAAATCTGTACAATGAAAACCAAAAAGCTTTGATAAAAATTAATGTAGACACAAACAAATGTAAACATATACCATATTCATGGATTAGAAGAATATTGTTAAAATGCGCACACTACCAAAAGCCATTTGTAGATTCAGTGCAATCCCTATCAAACTTTAAATGGCATTTTTCAAACAAATAAAGAACAAAAACACTAAAATCCGTATGGAGCCAGGAAGATTCCTAATAGCCAAAGTAATGCTAAGAGAAGAACAAACCTGAAAGCATCACATTTCCAGATTTCAAACTATGTTAGAACTTTTAATGATGCAGAGGTTAGAACACCAAACTTCATGCAGTCAAAAATGCACATGTAAGTTCAGATACCCCAAAACTTAACTACTAATAACCTACTCTTGACCGTAATTCCTAAGCAGTAGCATAAACAGTCAATTAATACATATTTTTTAAGCTATATGTATTATATACTGTATCCTTACACTAAAGCTAGAGAGAAAATGTTAAGAAAATCCAAAGGGAAAATATTTACAGTACTGTACTATACTTACCAAAAAAAATTCATACGTAAGTGGGCCCATGCCATTCAAACCACTTTAGTTCAAGAGCCAACTGTATACTACAAAACTACAATAATCAAAGCAGTCTGGTGGGGCAGAGGAGGCAGGGGGAAACAGACACGGATACCAAAAGAACAAGATTGAGAGCCCAAAAATGAACTCCTGCACATGCAACTACTATCTGACAAAGGAATCAAGAATATTCAATAAGGATCGTCTCTTCAACAAATGTTGGGAAAACTAGATAACCACACTAAGAAGTTGGATTCCTGTATCATCACTCATAAAAATTTGAAATGGATTAAGGACTTAAACAGCAAACCTGAAACCATAAAACTTCTAGAAGAAAATGGGGGGAAAAGCTTCTTGGCATTGGTTTTGGCAATCATTTTCCAGATAGGACCCCAAAAGCATAAGCAATAAAATTAAAATTATTTAGTAAATCTACAAATTAAAAAGCTTCTACACAGCAAAAAAAATAATTGACCAAATGAAAAATCACCCCATGGAAAGGGAATAACCACTCGCAAATCAGCAATCTGGTAAGAGGTTAATAACCAAAATATATTTTAAAATTCCCACAACTCAAGAGCAAAAAAGTGGATTAAAAAATGGGCAGAGGAACTCAACAGTCATTTTTCCACAGACATGCAAATGGCCTGTAGATACATGAAAGGCAGTCAACATCCGGTAAATGGAGATCAAAACAACGAAAGACCACCTCACATCTGGAAAAATGGCTGTCATCAAAAAGACAGAAAAATAACAAGCGTGGAGAACAAGGAACCCTTGGTACACTCTTTGTGGGAATGTAAATTAGGACAACCACTGTGGAAGCTCCTCCAAAAGTTAAAGAATGGAACTACCACACGATCCAGCAATCCTCCATCAGGGGGGATTAAGCTGAGTATACACCTAAGAGAAATTAAATCACTAACGCAAAGAGAGATTTTCACCCCCATATTTATTGCCACATTATTCACCACAGACAAGGACAAAGATGAATGGCTAAAAAAGTTATGGTATATATACAACAGAATAGTATTCAGCCATGGGGAAAGAAATCCTGCCATTTCCAACATGAATCAACTCTGAGGGCATTGCGCCAAGGGAAATAAGACAGAGAAAGATAAATAGTGTACGATATCACTTACTAGTAGAATATAAAAACCCTGAACTCACAGAGACAGTGGAATGCTGGTTGCAAGAGGTTAGGGGAAATAGGGAGATGCTGGTCAAAGTAAACAAGTAAATTCTGTGGATCTAATGGACATCACGGTGACTGCTGTGAAAATACGTGTACTTGAAATTTGCCAAGGGTGGAGATCTTAAATATTCTGGTGACAAAAATGCCGGTGATAATTATGTGAGGTGAGAGAGGTGTTAGTTAAAACTGATAGTCATTATGCAACATTTAAGAATATCAAATCATATATGTTACATATCTTAAAATTACATAGGTACGTCAACAATATTTCACTCAAATTGGAATAACAAACAAACAAAAAAAAGTAGGTTTCCAACTTCTTGGAAATGGCGGATATCCCTCTAGTTTTCACTTTCCTCCACATATTTGCCCTCTAAGAATTTCCTTTCTTGTAAGTGCAATGATGGGTCTTGAAAGATTTTTGTTTTGTTTAATCCAGCATTAATAGGCATTTCGAAGTAGGAGACTTTTTTAAAACATCTACTCTACCATAGTGCCAGAAGCAAAAGTCTCCCATTCTATTGAAGATGACTTTCTTAAAATTTCATGATGTTTTTAACTTCATTTTATCACTGTATGCAGTTTCAAGAAGTACAACAGAGCAGTTATTGTATTATTTTCATGATAGATAAGAAAACCAAAGCTGACAGAACTTGAGATTTGTTACCCAAGATTCTGAGAATGGAAACCAATCTGAAGGTTATCTTAAGCTCTCAAAATTAGGTCAGTAAAAAACACATAGAGGATCATTTACATTATGGATAATCCATACTTGGCAGTAGAGTAAACTCTGTGACCTTGAACAAGTCACTTAACTATGTCTAGTTTCAAAGCATCTACTACATAAAATTGTTGTGACAATTATTCATGTCAAGCACATAGAAAAGCCCATGGCAGAAGAAGAAAGAAGTGCTTACTTTGAATAAGCCATGCTTTTGGTTGCGTTGACCAAGCCATAAGTTGCTTCCTAGGGGAAGGTTGGTTTCAGGAGGGTCTATCACACGTTCATAAATTCTGCAGGGACAAAGAATGCAGTTATTAATAAACAGTTCAAAACAGAACCAAAAGTTATGCATGTTGTTTGAAATCCTCTTGGCATGAGCTGATGGTATATTACAAAGCTGTGATCACCAAGACAGCATGGTACTTGCATAAAAACAGACACATAGAGAGAGAGCGCCGAATCCTAACCACTAGACTCGGCTCAGGTCAAGGTCCTAGGGTCCTGGGATCTAGCCCCGCGTCAGACTCTCTGCTCAGCGGGGAGCCTGCTTCCCCCTCTCTCTGCCTGCCTCCCTGCCTACTTGTGATCTCTGTCTGTCAAATAAATAAATAAAATCTTTTAAAAAGAAGAAAAAAAACAGACACATAGATTAACTGAACAGAGCAGAGAGCTCAGATATGGACCCTCAACTCTGTGCTCAACTAATCTTTAACAAAGCAGGAAAAAATAGCCAGTGGAAAAAAAGACAGACTCTTCAATAAATAGGGCTGGGAAAATTAGACAGCTATATACAGAAGAATGAAACTGGACCATTCTCGTACACCATACAAAAAAAACCAAAAAACAAAAAACAAAAATCTCTAAATGGATGAAAGACCTCATCATGAAACATGAATCCATCAAAATCCTAGAGGAGAACATAAACAGTAACCTCTTCAACACTGGCCACAGCAACTTCTTTCAAGACATGTCTCCAAAGGCAAGGGAGACAAAAGTGAAAATGAACTTTTGGGACTTCATCAAGATAAAAAGCTTCTGCACAGCAAACAAAACAGTAAACAAAACAAAGAAGCAACCCGCTGAATGGGAGAAGAGATTTGCAAATGACAGTATAGATAAAGGGCGAGTAACCAAGTTCTATCAAACTCAACATGCAGAAAATAATGATGAAGACATCAACAGACACTTCTCTGAAGACATACGAATGGCTAACAGACACTTGCGAAAAAATGCTCAACATCATTAGCCATTAGAGATATTCAAATCAAAACCACAATGAGATACTACCTTATACTACTTAGAATGGCCAAAATTAACAAGGCAAGAAACAACAAATGCTGTAGAGGATGGAGAAAAAGGGGAATCCTCTTACACAGTTGCTGGGAATGCAAGTTGGTACCATCACTTTGGAAAACTGTATGGTGGTTCTTCAAGAAGTCAATAGAGCTACCCTATGATCCAGAAATTATACTACTGGGCATTTACCCCAAAGATACAGATGTAGTGAAAAGAAGGGGCACATCACCCCAATGTTCATAGCAGCAATGTCCACAATAGCCAAACTGTGGAGCCAAGATGCTCTTCAACAGATGAATGGATAAAGAAGATGGGGTCCATATATACAATGGAATATACTCAGCCATCTGAAAGGATGAATACCCACCATTTGCATCAACATGGATGGAACTGGAGGGTATTATGCTGAGTGAAATAAGTCAAGCAGAGAAAGACAATTATCATATGGTTTTACTCATATGTGGAACATAAGAAATAGTATGAAGGACATTAGGAGCTGGGAGAGAAAAATGAAGGGGGGAGGAATCAGAGGGGGAGACAAACCATGAAAGACTAGGGACTAAGGGAAATAAACTGAGGGTTTCAGAGGGGAGGGGGTAGGGAGCTGGGTTAGCCCAGTGATGGGTATTAAGGAGCGCACGGATTGCATGGAGCACTGGGTATTATAGGCAAACAATGAATCATGGAACACTACATCAGAAACGAATGATGTACTCTATGCAGACTAACATAATACAAAAAAAGAAGAAGGAGGAGGAGGAGGAGAAGGAGAAGAAGAAGAAGAATTCTGGGTGGGGAATTTCAGGGAATTTCAATTATTCTGGATGGCCTGTCTGTTCCCTGCACTCTTCTGTTCTTGGAGAAGCTACAGAAGTCAACTCCAGGTACTTCAGAAGGGGACCTGCCTGCCACCTGCCAGAGTGACCTGTTTCTCCAGTGGCTCCCAGAAGTCAAGAACTGAGAGACTGCCCATTGTGCCACAGCCAGTGAGCAAGTACGAGCTGTTGCAGCTGGGAGCCGTCACGTGACTGAGCCACCTGTCTGTCACTCTTATTGCCCACTGGAAAAGTGCTCTTTCCCAACATAAATGCAAGGTACTCAATGGAGAAAGCTCTGCATATATTCGGTCCATCTGTACTAATTATCTTTTCATTATAAATGGATGCTCAAAACATAACCAAGGCAATGTAAGTCTCCCTTAAAAAGACACGCTGTTTTCTCCACAGGAATGCAACATCTTTCACATGTTAGAATGAATGACTTTAGATAAAACAATCTATCAAAATTGCTCTAACCCAAGAAGTTGCTCTACACTTTCTTTTAAAGGTTTTTTTTTCTAATATTTGCAAAAAACGAACAAAAAAACTAGAAATGAGCCAAATTTACAACAAAAGTGAAATGCATAAGTTATAGATCAGCTTGATATAATCTACTACAGTCATTAACAGTGACAAATATGCAGGTTATGAAATATGGGAAAGTACAGACAAAATAATTTTCACTGGAGGAAAGTAGAATGTAAAATTATTTACGAGCTATGGAGACAAGGATGCAGAAATTATGTTCCAGGGTTGTGAATTTCATAGGACACAGGAAAGAAATGGAAATCGGTGTATTTAGGTTAAGAGGCAGAAGCACAATTTTCTGTGAGGTTGTTTTACTAATACATTGAAGATACTGTCAAACTATTTATCTGAACCTTTCATTTTAAAACATTTTGCATCTGTCAGAATGAGAAGAGCTTTCGATTTCAATGTTCTGTTTTGTTTTGTTTTTTGGTTTTCACTATGCCACAAGGTGAGCTCCAGTGAGCAGAGTGGGCTGTTAATCAATGTTTATAAAGTACAGGAACGATTTTTTTTAAAAAAATCAACTTTCTATCATGCCTTATCTTCCCAAGTATAAATGCTCCTTCGGCCATAAAAATAGTGGGCCTCAGATGTTTGCTTTCTCATTTATTAGCTTAAAGCAGGGCAGTGACCCAGCACCTGTGTCAAAGGGGTGTACTGATTTCAGGGGTCACACAGCCCCCATAAGGATCCCCTCCTGATGCCAAGAACATCTGCTGGCTGCTGCCTCTCCCCACCCCCCCACACCCCCCACCCCCAGTCCTGCCAATTTACTCCAAGTGGTGGACCTCACTGGAGAATTCCATGTAGCAGGCAATATCAACAAACCAGATTCAGACAGAGCAAAATGAAGAGAACTTAGAAACTGTGTCAAAAAAAAAAAAAAAAAACAGACTGCAGGTTGTTGGTTGGGGGGGAGGGTTGGCACGGGGATGGAGTAACTGGGGGATGGGCATCCATCTGCAACTGATGAATCAGTACATTCTGCTCCTGAAACTGATGATACACTGTATCTTAACTAAATCGATTTTAGAAATTTTCTTAAAAGGAAAGCAGAAAAACCAAATTTGAGAGACAGTCCACAAAATAACTGCCTATGCTCTTTCAATTTTCCAGGTAAGAAAAGGAAAGACTGAGGAACATCTGCTGATTAAAAGAAACCAAAGAAATGGGACACCTGGGTGGCTCAGTTGGTTGAGCCGCTGCCTTCGGCTCAGGTCGTGATCCCGGGGTCCTGGGATCGAGTCCCACATCGGGCTCCTTGTCCAGTGGGGAGCCTGCTTTCTCTCTCTGCCTCTGCCTGTTTGTGCTCTCTCTCTGACAATAAATAAATTAAAAAATCTTAAAAAAAAAAAGAAAGAAAGAAAGAAAGGAAGGAAGGAAACCAAAGGGACATAAAAACTCCACATGACGCAGGATCCTGGTTTGGACCTGGGAACAGGGGGAAAAAAAAGTCCTATGCAAGACTTCAGTAGGAAAATTGGTGAAACTTGAACTCTAGATTATATACTAGTATTGAATTGATGTTCAATTTCCTGATTTTCGAGAATTGGTCATGTATATATTTAAGTGCCCTGTTCTTAGGAAATACACACTGAAGTATTTAGGGGTAAAGTCCTGATATTTGCAACTTCTCCTCAAAGGCTTCAAAATAACAGTGTGTCTATGTATAAATACAGACACATGTAAACATACATTGTGCAGAGAGAAAACAGAATCTGGGCCAAGTGTAGGATTGTTTTTTGTGCCATCTGAAAGCTTTCTTGTAAGATTAAAATTATTTTAAAATAGTTTAAAGATAGTTTTGAGACTACAGTAAAAAAACAAAGAGGGTCTGTAAAATATTTAACTATACATACACACATTCAAAATAGCTTTACATCTATTAGCCAAGGACACCTACAAATTTAAAGACTCATAAAGGCACATGGTAGTGTTTTCCCAAGGGATTGGGAAGGGCAAAAGGGAGGAAAAAGTGAATGACTGAAAGATGAACGAATGAAACAAAACAAGTATTACACAGATAGATGCTGGCAACACATCGTAAGCTAAGAAGAGTCTCATATCCCTATCTGAATCTCTTTTCCAAAGGGAGTGACGCCACCGACGTGCCAGACAAATACAATCTTGACAGAAGTGCCAAGCCCTGAGTTACTGTTTTTAGGGACTCGCTCAGGCCGACAGGCAAGTAAGGCACAGTGATCTGTCACTTAAATCTGGTATCACACAAGTCAAATAAAAAGTCAAAGCTAACAGAATGAACTCCTTGGTTTCCCGTGTGGTCAGGAAATGGAAACTTGATACTCCAGTGTTTTGGTTCATGAGGTTTCCTTCACATCCAGATCGGATTGTCTATGATGTGTCTGATATGGTGCTGGCTCCGGATACACACACGGCATAATTAATATGGCCAAGTCCCTGTCCTCAGGTCAAATGCCTGAGCCAGGACGACAACACACAGGCACACACCTTATCATTGAGTGAGGTGCAGTAATCTATGAAAGCAGAAAGGAGAACAGAATTCTGTCATAATCAGAGAAGACTTGCCAAGGAAGGGAACACCGGAGCACATTTTTGGATAAAAAACAGAGTAGAGCTGACACGCAGACAGAACGGCCAGCACTTACTTAGTGTGTGCCAAGCAGTGCACATGGAGGGCTTTCCATGGGTTCATTTGCTTATCCTTCACAACACCACCGTCAGGTAGGTGTTCTGGGTGCATCACGGTTAAATGCCTTGTCCGTGGTAAAATGCTTTGTAAATCGCAAAGCTCTATTTGAGCCCCGAACCCTAATCTGTGCTAATCACTCAAGTGAGTTAAAATTCCTGACTTGACTTACTCATCAAGAAGGAAAGGGGAACGAAGCATGAGAGACTGTGGACTCTGAGAAACAAGCTGAGGGTTTGGGAGGGGAGGGGAGGGGATGGATGAGCCTGGTGGTGGGTATTGTGGAGGGCACGTATTGCATGGAGCACTGGGTGTGGTGCATAAACAATGAATCCTGGAAGATTGAAAACAATAAAATTAAGATGGTTTTTGGAAAAAAAAGAAAAAGAAGGAAGTAAGGAAAGGGGAAAACAAGCTCATGGGCTAAAGCATGTGGCCAACACTGGTAAGCTCTCCCAGAATCCCCTTTTCACTCCCTCCAGGGCTCACAGCGACACTGCCATTTCCAGCCAACCTCATAGTTGGGGGTGGCCATCTCATGTGAGCAGACGTACAACCCTTCCACGCCTACCTTTTCCCCAAATATATCTCCTTCGGGCATCTTTCAACATTCCCTCCTCCACCTTGCCTTTTAGCTGACTAGAGGAGACAGAGAGTGAAGAGGCCACAGATGCAAGATCCTAGATTCCTAAATGACATGGAAAGGCCACCTGCCAGCAAGACACACCCAACGCATGCTGCCGAGGCAATAAAAATCTATGTTAACCCACTGAGATAAAGATTTCCTGTAGTTGTGGCCAAGTACATTATTTGCCCTAGTACGCCCCACTGAAACTCAAAGAGGACTGATGTATTTTCACGCACACGAAGCCAAGAGATGTCAGAGATAGGATGGTGTAGCAAAGACGACATGAATTCAGGATAAAACAGATTTGCATTTATATTCTAGTTCTGTACTTGACTAGCTATATGACCTTAATTGAGTTATTTCTCTGAAAGTCAGATTCCACAATTAAACAAACAAATAAACCCAGAACTATTACTGATGATGGTATGGGTTGCCTTAAGGCTTCAATGAAATACGTGTTTAAAGCCTTGGCACTGGGACGCCTGGGTGGCTCAGTTGGTTGGACGACTGCCTTCGGCTCAGGTCATGATCCCGGAGTCCCAGGATCGAGTCCCGCATCGGGCTCCCAGCTCCATGGGGAGTCTGCTTCTCCCTCTGACCTTCTCCTCGCTTATGCTCTCTCTCACTGTCTCTCTCTCTCAAATAAATAAATAAAATCTTTTTAAAAAATAAATAAATAAAGCCTTGGCACTTGGTAGGTGCCAAGTTAAACTCTCTTGTTAAACTCCCAGGTGCCTGAGAATGCCGAGAATCACAGGTCCCATGACCCACTAGACCACTGGCTTCATCTCCCACTGACTGAATCTACTGAAATGGGACTACCAGTAGCTTAGATGCCTGCTTGGGCTTTGCAATACAGTTTAAAGGAAGGACATCACCTGTCTCATGGAGTGTATTTAAAGAGATGCCATGTCAATGTCAAAATTCAAGAACCTATTATCTACTCTGTCTCAAGTTTCTTCCACTTTGAAAGTTTTATAGCTCTAAATTTCTTTTCACTTACAAATTTAAAAGCTAGGACAAGTAAGTAAGTAACAGGGAAGGAGAAGGAAAAAACAACCAAAGGACTCAACGGCATTCATTTCTGTTACAGTTTAACCTCTTCAGTTACAGAGTAAACTGACAACTTAGATACTAAACTGTGGATTAAAAACTTTAAGACAAAGTATATTTTCTAAGACATCCTAAAATGTTTGTGTTTTAAAATTTAGTTTTAAAATATTCATTGGATTCCTTTCATTCTTTCAAGCCATAAATCAAACTTTTCTACATTATCCTAAGTTCTAAGCAAACTTATTTTTAAGGGAGAGCGAGCACGAGAGCAAGGGGAGGAGCAGAAGGAGGGAAGGAGACTCCCCACTGAGCGTGGAGCCCCAGGCAGGGCTTGATCTCAAGACCCTGAAATCATGATCTGAGCCAAAACCAAGAGTCAGACACAACAGACTGAGCCACCCAGGAGCCCCCTGGGCAAACATCTTAGAATTTTTATATCCTTCCTAAATATGAAGTTCTTTAACATTTAACAAGTTTGACTTTTGTTCAAAGTTCAACATAAATTTATGTAAGGTTAGGGATGCCTGGGTGGCTCAGTCAGTTAAGCATCTGCCTTCAGCTTAGGTCATGATTCCAGGGTCCTGGGATTGAGTCCCACATCTGGCTCCTTGCCTCTGGGGAAGCCTGTTTCTCCCTCACCCTCCACCTGCGGCTCCTGCTTATGCTCTTTCTCTCTCTCTGACAAACTCTTTAAAAACAAAACAAAACCAAAAGACTTGAATTAAGAAAAAAAATTACATAGATTTAGACAAAGACTCAAAAAGAGGTAGACGATTTGCTCATTTATTACACTGTGTGTTTAGATACACAATAACCTAACCAATAACAACAATCAATACACTGTTCTTATAGGAGTAAAATAGGACAAGGACATTATTCCTGATACTTCTGTTCAGTCCAGGACTAGGTACCTTGTGAAGGCCATTTGGGACCTGAATGGGTTTTAGCCAATCCACAGGAAAGGCTTCTGGGAAAATAAAGATGGCTGCCGTGAGCAGAGGCCCTCCCTTTAGATTCTTACTTCGGACTGCCCTCATACACCCCTTTTAAAATATATATCCTGCCTGCCCTGCATGTTAGTTCTTGACCCATCTCTGAGAACCTCCCCACCTGGATGACCCCTCTGGACCTTCTCTCTAGCACTTGATCGTAGGACCATGTATCCCTCACTGCTCCCTGGAAGCTCTAGGAGTCTGATCCCACCTGAGCCTGCTTTCTCAGACCTCCGTGCCAAGAAAGAAGGAATTGATCTTTTCTGGTACTCTGGACCCAACACTCAGATCCTCAAGTTGTGCCTGGAATTCCTAACTGCTACAACCACCAATCACCTGCTGAGTGTGTAGGAAATAAAACCCTCAACACAACATCCTTGCATCTGCTCCGGGGTCTCCTTCCCCTAGACCTTCCCTGACCATTCTATGTGAAGTAGCAACTTACCACCCAACACTCCGCTTATTCTCTTATCAAAGCTAATAAGTCTCCAAAATTGTCTTGGCTCTTTCCTGATTGTCTGTCTCCTCCTACCAGAAGCAAGAATCTTGGAAGCAGGGACCTTATCTATCTTATCTTGTCAGTATCCCTAACATCTAGAACAGTGCTAGTCAAAGCAGACGCCTACTCCATCTATTTATTGAATAAATGAATGAAAATGCTCCCTGATACTATCTGCAAAAGAGGAGGGCTACAGGCAAATAGACAAGCTCTAAAGTAATTCAGCAAACACTTTAGGGGGACAAACTTGACATTTTCCTGCAGATACTGTAGTCAGTGAAAACAACTGAAATGTGGGCGCCTGGGTGGCTCAGTGGGTTAAGCCGCTGCCTTCGGCTCAGGTCATGATCTCAGGGTCCTGGGATCGAGTCCCGCATCGGGCTCTCTGCTCAGCAGGGAGCCTGCTTCCTTCTCTCTCTCTCTGCCTGCCTCTCAGTGTACTTGTAATTTCTCTCTGTCAAATAAATAAATAAAATCTTTAAAAAAAAAAAAAAAAAAAAACTGAAATGTGAGCATGCTCTTCAAGGGTCATCTTCACCATCTTCAGTTCATGAGATCAACACAAAATGACCGAACTAAAGAGCAAGATGGGCCCCTCTCAGTCTTTCATCCACAAAAAAAAAAAAAAAAAAAAAAAGGGATAGCTGGTCTGAATCTGCCAGGCAGACAACTCACTAACAGGAAAACCAGATAGGAAGGACAAGAGAAATAGTAACTTGAAAATTAATTAGATCAAATGCAGTCCTTTTGATAAGCACATGATTTAAAGCTAAAGTTGAATGCATTATAATCAGTCCAAATTTACCACATTCCCACAGGCTGTCTGATAGAAATCAGGTATTCACCCTACAACCATCTACACTCTACCCTTCGTTACGGCTAAAGAAAACCCAGTTCCTACATAGTCATGTTTCTAGGCCTTGCACTCAAATGAGGCACTGTCTATTAAGCTATATTGGAAGAATGTATGGGAAGTTTGCATACCATTAATATACATGGGTATTTTAACATGTATCTCATTTCTAATACAATACCATGCAAAATTAAACAACCAGTCAAACATAAAAACTGCCTCAGAGGAACAAACAATGCAAAGAACAACTGATACTTCTCGTCAAAGTCACTCCCTGAATCAAGGGCTCACATCAGGAATTTTCTTCACAAGGTATGACATCTCTTTATTCATGACTTTGGTTAAGAACGCCGTCCCTAGCAACTGTCCCATCTGCTTAAAAGACCAGTCAATATTCCATGAAGTACTCGATTTTCTGTTAACAGATAAAGCCCTCAGAGCTCGACACAAAGCAATGCAACGGTTCAACAACACTACTTATGAAGGGATATTGGATTTCTATTTACCTAGATGAAGACAGACGTCTGAAGGGACACCACGGTACCTTTCCCAATTATAAACAAGAATGAATTTCCAATGTAAACCATGTGGATCAACACGTATTATGCTGCTGTTCAATAAGACAATATGAAGCCCAAATGGCATGCCAAATGAAGAGGTTTATCTTGGGCTTTGGCTGGAATTGAAGAAAAATGTTCACATTCTCCCTCAAGAGCAAAGTGGGCAATGACCTTCCCTTGCCAGACAAGAGCCTCACCTTCCACTGCCTTTTAGCTGGCACTAGTGAATACCACAGTGCTCTTCGGAGAAAGTGCCCTATGCAGAACACAAAGCAATTCCCATGCTGTTCCCCCCTCACTAAAAGGTGGTAATGACTGCACAGGAGGATAAGTCCCTCCTTGGTCTTATGTCAACAGGGGCCTAACACAATCCTCCCAGTCTTGGTATCATAGGGCAAACGTGGGAACAGAGTTCTTCACCTCTACTTAAATGAACAAATCATCTATAGTATCATTAGCAGTATTTTTGGCCCTGACAATTGCTGCACATTCATGGCCAGCTACAAAATACTTGCTCAAAACATACGGGAATGTTTGCTAACTGTCTACATTGATGAGTTACTTGTTGAATTTCCATGTCAGGTGGCCTGGCTATTAATTATTTACTAACATGGAGTACACATCACACAGAACCAGAAAAACATGAAAGGAATGTCTGCAGTCTCCTCCCACCCATCTGTTTAACAAAACCAGCTGACAGCAAATGTCTTGATTCAAAAAATGTACCTCTGGCATTTATACAGGAGAAAATAGACTAGTCAGGGGAATGGATTATAGGCATGAACACACTATGCCCCCAACATGTAAGAACTGAATTTCAAGCTAAATCCATGCAGAGCTCAGGAGGGAGGACAGTAGCAGGGCTCCGCAGGTTCCTTGCCAGCTGGATGCAAAGGAAGTACAAATGCAAACAAAAAGAGGCAGCAAAGTTGAAATCTGGAAGGAGATACCTTTGTTGCGGTAAATCAAAGGCCAATAGTGTTCAAATGAGATTAGAAAATACTTCTGGAGAGACTCTGCCAGAAAAAAGGTTCTTTCTCTCCAGAGAGAGGAGATCTTCTCGGAGACCATCAAGTCCTCAGATGACCTACTTCATCCACTTAGAAAACACTCAAATTCATACCTTTACCAAGTTAATTTCCAAAATCTATGAAGAACTTCCACAACTCAAAATCAAAACAATAATGCAATTAAAAATGGCCAGCAGACACAAATAGACATTTTTTTCCAAAAGAAACAAAGATGAACAACAGACACATGAAAAGATGCTCAACATCACTCGTCATCAGGGAAATGTGGACCAAAACCACCATGAGATCACTTCACACCTGTCAGAATGGCTAAAGTCAAAAATAGTAAGTGTTGGCAAGGAGGTGGAGAAAAAGAAACCCTCAGGCCCTGCTGCTGGGAATGCAAGGTGATATCAACATTGTGAGGAACAGTACGGAGGTTCCTCAACAAATAAAAAATAGAATTGCCATAGGATCTAGTAATTCCACTACTGGTTATTTACCCAAAAAGTTGAAAACACTAGAAATACTCAAAAAGATATATGCACCCCTGTGTTTATTATACCATTATTAACAATAGCCAAAGTACAGAAGCAAACCAAGTATCTGTCATAGAAGAATACACACACACACACACACACACACACACACACACACACACACACACAGTATATTACTCAGCCATAAGAAAGAATGAAATCTTGCCATTTCCAACATGGATGAATCTCAATTTAATACTCAGCAAAGGCAGAGGAAGACATACCATATGATTTCACTCATGTGTAGAAGAAACAAGACAAAGAAAAAAAGAAAAGCACACTTCTAAATACAGAGAAATGGTGGTTACCAAAGAGGATATGGGTGGGGGAATGGGTGAAATACATAAAGAGAATTAAAAAATACACTTATGATAAGCACTGAATAATGTACAGAACCATTTAATCATCATATTGTACATCCAAAACTAATATACCGCATGCTAATTATACTTAAATTTTAAAAATTCATACCTTTGTTACCTACCAACTAGATCTTACTATCTCCTTTATCTTTCCTCATCTAGGTCTCCAAACCAAGGTATTTTCCCTTCTTAACCATATTTATGTCCCTAAGAGCTCTCTCTCACTACTTCTTACCAACCATTACTCTCCACCGAAAGTTCATGATTCAGATACCATTCCAAGATAATGCTGACTGTGGATTCGGGTAGACAACTGGCTCTGTTAGGTCTGTCCTATTTTGTGTTTTTATTTATGATTTGGCAGTGTACTGACAGATGTGCTTGAGTTTCTGGGAAAATGAGAAGTTGGTATGATTGTTTCAATCATTCCAGATTTAGGATATACCATCAGGGTTAAGAGAAACATTAATAGGAAGTAATCAGAGCCAAATAGGATGAAATTTAACATGGAAAAATGGAAGGCTCCATGCTTTGAGACTATGTTGCTCAAAGACAGAATCTGAGACCTATTACTTAACAGGAATACATATTGAAAAATATTTAGCCATTTTGGTCCACAGTGAGCTAAGATAAGGCTGTCAAAAAGGATGTTGTGATCTTAAACTGTACCATAAGATAATTATCTCATTATAATCTGAACCAATCTGTCCAGAGATAATCACACTTAGTTGTAGAAACTTCTCAAATGCTGAACAAACTTTAATGAAAAAAAAAAAAAAAAAAAGGAAGATTGTGAACCCAATCAAATGAAGAACGGTTGGGGCATCTGGGTGGCTCAGTGGGTTAAAGCCTCTGCCTTCGGCTCAGGTCATGATCTCAGGGTCCTGGGATCAGGCCCCCCACATCCAGGCTCTCTGCTCAGCAGGGAGCCTGCTTCCCCCCTCCCCTGCCTGCCTCTCTGCCTACTTGTGATCTCTGAAAATAAATAAATAAAAATCTTTTTTAAAAAATGATGAATGGTTGAAGGATGAAAGAAGGTTCAGTCTGAAGAAGTAAAGAGTAAGAGATAGCATGATAAAGTCTTCAAATATTTGGAGGACTGTCAGGTACCAGAGGGATAAGATTCATCCTGCATAGCTAAAAGAAGGAAAATTTATACCAATAAGTGTAAGCTATGAAGAAGCATTTTTGGCTCAAGATAGGAAAAATCTTCTGAAAGTCAGAAAACACAGAGGGAAGTAACAGCCTTGGGAGGCAGTGAACTTCCACAGGGTGGAAGACAACTCACTTGGCAAGGACAGTAAAACTCAAGCTCAGACACAGCCTCGAAAGTCTGAAGAGCTGCCTCTGAGTGCCTACTCAATGCCAGAACTTTGCACATTTTATAATCCTTAAACCCTGAAAGTCAGGCATTGATGTACTCAAATTACAGATGTTCAGAGGTTAAATGACCTGCCTCGGGGCACCTGGGTGGCTCAGTGGGTTAAGCCGCTGCCTTCGGCTCAGGTCATGATCTCAGGGTCCTCAGGGACAGTTTAGGGTTAGGGTTAGGGTTAGGGTTAGGGTTAGGGTTAGGGTTAGGGTTTAGGGTTAGGGTTAGGGTTAGGGTTAGGGTTAGGGTTAAGGGTTAGGGGTTAGGGTTAGGGTTAGGGTTAGGGGTTAGGGTTAGGGTTAGGGTTAGGGTTAGGGTTAGGGTCCTGCTTCCCTCTCTTTCTCTCTGCCTGCCTCTCTGCCTACTTGTGATCTTTCTCTGTCAAATAAATAATTAAAATCTTTAAAAAAAAAAAAAATGACCTGCCTAATACTGTTCAGTAAATAGTGAAGCCTAAATTCAAATCCAGGTATATATTTCTCCCATTCCATACTGCTTTATAATCCTCTATAGATCCTGCACTTACAAAGCCAAATATTAGCCATGGGTTAAACAGCATAACATACAGAAAGATCATGGGACTAGAGTCAGAAAACCTCCGTTAGTGCCTTACCTAAATTATTTATGATTTGTGAACTGGGACAAGTTACTGAACCTTTCTGAACCCTCAGTTTCTTTAAACTTTTAATAAATAAGAAAACTACTACACAGGTTTTCAATGAACATAAAATAGATGATCTAAATAAAACTATGTTGTAAATTATAAATGCTTTTTTTAAAATGACATAATGTGGGGGCACCTGAGTATCTCAGTCATTAAGGCAGTTGCCTTAATGTCATGATGTCAGGGTCCTGAGATCGAGCCCCACATCAGGCTCCCTGCGCTGCGGGAAGCCTGCTTCTCCCTCTCCCACTCCCTCTGCTTGTGTTTCCTCTCTTACTGTCTCTCTCTCTCTATGTGAATAAATAAATAAAATCTTTAAAAAAAAACAAAATAAAATGAATTAATGTTATTAGGTAAGATCAATACTCTTATTTTCACAGAAGAATCTAAAAGACACTTTAAAACATTTTCAGGGGATGGGACGCCTGGGTGGCTCAGCGGGTTAAAGCCTCTGCCTTCGGCTCAGGTCATGATCCCAAGGTCCTGGGATCGAGCCCCGCATCAGGCTCTGTGCTCCACAGAGAGCCTGCTTCCTCCTCTCTCTCTGCCTGCCTCTCTGCCTACTTCTGTCTGTCAAATAAATAAATTAATTTTAAAAAAAAATTTTTTTCAGGTGAAAAAAAAGCAAAAACCGCATGTAAGCTACTTGGCTAAACTTCAAGAACAGTACCCAACATCAGCCTTCCAATTTCATTAAGAGCATGGGGGTAGCAACTTGAGAGCAAAGGGGGCTAAGAACCCCCTAAATCACGCCCTATGTGTTACCACTGATGGCACACTGAAGCCAAAGTCATTGGTCCCTTGTTACCCAGGAGTTAAGACAAAATGCACTGCTTATAGCATTCAATTATGCCCTACGCTAGCTGCCTCCAAAATATTTGCTGATAATCCTGAGTGATAGTTTAGTTAACTGCATTTTATTATTCAGCTAGATGAAAATTTAAATGTTATGTTAAATCGAACGCCTGCTGTTCGTATGACGCACACATTGGTAACCAGGACTCTCAGGGTCAGAGAGGACATTGAAGGTATTCTGATCCAACGCCCATCTGCCTCTTGTTATATTAATATCGGAACACCCAAAAGCCATCTGTCAAGCTTAGAGTGTATGTGACACCCTCACGTAACATTTTAAAGCTTCACAGAACAAATGGATGTGTCCCTAAAGGCTTCGTGATTGACCATTTCCAAACAATCCTTGTGAAATATATCAGGGTCTAGCAGCTATGGTAAGGGACAAGGGGAATATTTTTCTCCCTCCATTAAGTCTTAATACAATCACCGGCCAACCCTGACCTGTAACTTTTGCATTCCCAAAATACAGGCAGATAGAGACCTGTATTCTTTGACCTCTTTACTTTTCCAGGACCTTGAAAAGCACCAATGAGGTCCTCAGGCAGCTCCCAAACCTCAGTAGACAAGATAGCCTAGTAAGATTTTCAAAGATACAGATTCCTAGGCTCCTCATAAAAACAGACTTCTAGGTAGTGGTCTAGCCTCACTGCAGAAAATAAACTCTGATGGAGGGCTTATTTGAATCATGTGTTCCCTCAAACAGCAGTCACAGAGCTTCTCCAAGGGTCTGTTTCTAGCTAATGAAAAACACAAGAAAGCAGTACAAAGAAAACTTCAGCATCCCATCCTTTTGGAGCACCTATAAATAAAAATTCTCCTGATCATGCCCCATTAATAACTACATAGATGATGGATGGATAGAAAACATACAGGCAGGCACTCAAATTTTGACAAGATTATATCCCCGTCTCCTGGAACCTGCATTATAGTATAGATGAAAAATAAACAAATAACATTATAATTTCAAAAAGTGGCAGACGCTATGAATATAAACTAAGATGAGCTGGAGATCCCCATTTACGCCCTCCAGATACACTCTTTGGCCCACTTTGCCTTACTTTATGCCAAAGCACTGACAAGTTCTCTCCCTTTCCCTTTTGATTCCAGTTGGCTTCAGCCAAAGGAAAATGCCAGCAGGAGGGCAGAAAGGACTGACGTTGGGGTACTAACATATAGGGCACTCAGTACTATGTGCCAAACACAGTGCTAACTGTATAATGGTATCTGCTCCTATTAAGAACAAAACTAGGGGTGCCTAGGTGGCTCAGTGGGTTAAAGTCTCTGCCTTCGGCTCAGGTCATGATCCCAGGGTCCTGGGATCGAGCCCCTCATCGGGCTCTCTGCTCAGAGAGAGCCTGCTTCCTCCTCTCTCTCTCTCTACCTGCTTCTCTGCCTACTTGTGATCTCTGTCTGTCAAATAAATAAATAAAATCTTAAAAAAAAAAAAAAGAACAAAACTAATGAAGGTCCTTGACTAAGGACCTTCTATATTCTATAGTCTATAGAAGAAGTCTATAGAAGACTATAGTTGTCTCTAGTCTTCCCAACATAAATGTGTCAGTACAAACTTGATTGTTTTTTAATAATGTTTACAGAGAGGACAACTTATGTGCCTTAACTTCTGCTTTGCAGAAGAATTATTCATTTAGTTTGGGCTCTTTCTTTTAAAAAGTAATCACTTTCTTGAGAGAAATTTTTATTTTTTTCATGCTATCAGTCCTGTCAGACTTTAGAAGTTCACAATCACCAAAGAAGAGCAAAGCAATTTAGATAAAATTTCCTGTTCTGAAGGAAGACTTTTGTTATTAAATGTGAGGCATTCAATAGTAACTGCCAGCTGTTTAATCAAAAAGTTATTGTTCATTGCGGAGGAAAAATTGGGAGTTTGGAAAACAATGAGGCTACAACTCCAAGCTCAGAAAGTGTCTGATGGAGTTTCAAATCCTTTTCAAACTCTGTCTCATCATTTAAACTATAATGGCCTATTTCTGATAAGGCATTTCATCGAAAATAATAAGAAAATCACTGAGACAACAGAGATCTCCCACTCATTTCTTTAATTATCCCCTTTTCTTGTGCTCCTCCATGTTCAGATAACATGGTATAATTTCAAGCCAGTTTTCAGAGAGGTCTCAAGTGAGCCTATTCATAAGGACATGCAGGTGACTCGTTTAATTCCCAATCCAAAATGGACGACAGAAGAAAATCTAAGAAGGTGAGAGAATCCTAAAGGGAAATTTTGGCATACTAGTAAGAAAAGAAGGTTTTCAAGAGGACTAATGGGAAAAGAAAAGGTCCAAGAGTCAGAAGGCTTCTACTCTAAATTCTACATTTAACCACTGCACTTGGGAAAATTGACTTTATCTGCCTGAGATTATTTCCTTACCTTTTAAATAAAGAAAAAGGTACCTGCTTGACTTACTTTTTTGCAGGTTCAATTAGATACTGAAAATTGTTGCCCAATACTGATGCAAAACGGTTCAAGTACGAAGGTGTTAAACTACCTGAACGTAGGTTTTTCAGCTCCTCCCAGTAATCCAATTACCTCCCCTTCCTTCTGTTCAGTCCAAGAGATACTCCGGTAATCTTTTTGAATCATGCCCATAATTATTCAAGTTGATCTCTGTTACTTACAACTTAAATGTTTTAGCATGAAAATGTCGAGGAAGATACACTGGAAATTAAAATCCTGCACTCAAATGAAGAACGGCAGGACGTCTCTGGATGCCCACTCACCAGTGCATAGTGAGATCAAACTTGTGAGCATCTTGTCACACCTTGGTGCCAACCCTCACTTACATTTTGTAATGTTACCAGCAATTTACACATGTGTGGAAAACATGAAAGCCAAAACCAGCTCTTATAACTTGCCATGTATTTTCCCCGTACCAGGCCAGTGCCAGGCGCAGAATGTACTCTCAGTGAGAGTGGTTTTCAGTTATTTTTGCACTTGTGTCAGTCTTGTCAGTTGCTGGACACAGCCATCTCTCCATGACTGTGATTACCCAATGGATATACTGGCTCAGCTCACTCTGTCTTTTACGGAATAACTGTCCACCTGTGCTTCCAAGACTAGGTCAATGGAAAAGCTGAAATGCAAATTTTCAACTGAAAGTGGATGTTTAGAGTAACATTACTCTAATCATTGACTCTTGTGAAAATTGCCACAAGGAACACTGGTATACAAACATCTGTCCAAGTCTCTCCTTTTGATTCCTTTGCATAAATGAAAATTTCTATGTGCATTCACTAGTCTCTTTAACCTACTCCTCATCTTTTCATATAGATCTTACACACAACTCTTTCAGTAACACCTAGGTAAGTGGGCATTGCTGATATTAAAGAACTATCAATTAAGTGAATGAATAAATGAATTATTTGATTAAATTTAAGACCTTCGGAGTCTGCACTTGATTTTACAGAGACTACAGCCATACTAACCTATTTGCAAATCCTGGAAGCTTCATGTACTCTTTTGCTCCCATCCTTCTGGTCCCTTGCTTTGAGAACCCCTCCTCCCACTTATCTGGCCATATGAAGGACCAGCACTCAACTCGGCTGTCAAACTGGGAAGCCTTTCTCATACTCTCTTTCCTCAAGTTCTACTGAAAATTCAACTTTTGTCTTGCCTTCTATGCTGCTGTCAAGATGTCTGATGCCAACCTCAATTTCTTTGCTTTGTAAATATTAGCCTTTTTGCCTTGAAGTCATGAGAATAGTTTTATTTAAAATTTAATATTTTTACTAGGATATAGCTCAGGGTTGACTCTACAAGTCAATTTTCCCAGATTCATGATGGGCCCACTCAATATGCAGATTTGCATTTTGATGTCTTGCATTTTTAAATTTTTAAAATAGAATTCAAATATAATTTGTCCATTTGAAATACATACTTAAAGGGTTTGGGGGAGTATATTACATTATTCACTAAGTTTGGGTAAGATAGTTAACTTAATATTTGCCATTTTAACCATGTAAGTGTGTAATTCAGTGACATAAATTTTGTTCACAACATTATACCTCCACCACCATTTCCAAAACTTTCTCGTTACACTGAATAGAAACCCTACAACCACTAAGCAGTAACTCCTCATTCTTTTACCCCTCAGCCCATTAACCTTTAACCAATTTATCCTTAGGAATTTATTATAGGCATTTCATACAAGTAGAATCACAGAACATTTGTTCCTTTGTGTCTGGCTTGTTTTACTGAGCATAATGTTTTCAAGGTCCATCCATGTAGCAGAACTGCATCCATTTTCACAACTGAATAATATTCCCTTTGTATATACCACATTTTGTTTATCCATATGTTAATGGACATTTGTAGTTGTTTCTGCCTTTTGACTCTTGTGAAAATTGCCACAAGGAACACTGCTATACAAACATCTGTCCAAGTCTCTCCTTTTGATTCCTTTGGGTATCGAGTAGAATTGCTGGGTCATTTCAGTTTTCTGAAGAATGACTAAACTTGTCCAAAGCAGATACACCATTTTACTTTCCCATCAGCAATGTACAAGGGTTGTAATTTCTCTATATTCTCACCAACAGTTATTTTCCTTTTTAAATCATAACCATCTTAATGGTAAGAAGTGGTATCTTGTATTTCTGATTTGCATTTTCTTAAAGGATGCTGGCATCTCTGCATATTCTAAGTGACCATTTGGGTATCTTCTTTGGAGGAATGTCTACTCAAATTCTTTGCCCATTTTTGAATTGGTTTATGTAACTGTCCCTCAGAACAATGTATTACTTAAAATATAACCCATAAGAAATTATACTAGTTACCAAGCATGTTTAGATACAGCCTTAAGAAAAACATATACTGGCAATAGGCCTTTGGGAGCGAGGACGATATAGGTCCTTGAAGCTGAGCAGCTCGGGATACCCGGCTAACTCAGGGCAGAACGCCACCTGCTTCATTTTCCCATTATCTCCCCTTCTACCCGAGAGCACCTGTGGCTAATTAGATAAGCCCTCTGAATGTGCTTGCTCAACTATAAACTTTATACTGCTTAACCAGATATATTTTGCCTTCCTTCTTGTTTATCTACAAGGCATATGATTAATGTCTGGCCTTCTTCAGCTCACTGATTACTGTCTATATCTAATAAAAACAGGACTGAGGAGTTGTTCAGGGCAACAGTCTTTTCTACTGTTGTCCCCTGCTCCCTTTCTCTTGCAGCTGACTTGTTTGTGCCTCATTCTTCTCCTATGCGCCATCTGGAAGCAGCAGGTTTGTTTGTTGCAGAGTTGTAGTTCTTTATACTTAATATTTATTTCTTAGTAGATATAGGATTTACAAATATTCTCTCCCCTTTTGGTGTTTGTTTGTTTGTTTGTTTGTTTGTTTTTTAAGATTTGAGAAAGAGTAGTACATGAGTTGGCAGGGGGACGGGGGAGAGAATCTTCAAGTAGACTCCCAACTGGGTGCAGAGAATGATGTAGGGCTTAATCTCAGGACACATGAGATCATGACCTGAGTCAAAAACCAAGAGTTGGACACTTAACCAACTAAGCCATCCAGGTGCCCCATGCACAAAAGTCCTTAATCTTAAATCCAATTGATTATTTTCGTTTATTAGCTGGGTTTTTGGGTGTTATAGCCAAGAACTGATTGTCAAAATTCAACATCACAAGGATTTTTTCCTATTTTTTTTTCTTTTTAGAGTTTTATAGGTTTTAGCTCTTACCTTACCTTTAGCTCTTTGATCCATTTTGAGTTAATTTTTAGAAGGGGTAAAGAGTCCAAAATAATTCTTTTGCAAGCAGATACTCTGTTTTTACAGCACCATTTGTTGAAACTATCCTTTCTTCATTGAATGGTACAGGCACTCTTCTTGAAAATCAGTTCACCACACAGGTGAGGGTCTGCTCGGCTTCTCTATTTCATTAGTCTGTATGTCTGTCTTATGCTAATACCACACTGTTTTGATTGCCATTTTGTAATAAATTTTGCAATGGAGAACTGTGAGTCCTCCAAATTAGTTTTTTATGATCATTTTGCCTTTCTTGTATTACACATTGTATTCTATTCAATATTCTATTCTATCATTTTTCTTCAGAGATTTTAATTATATGCATGTTGGATCTTCTTTACCTAACTTTATTGATCTTTTTCTTTCTGATCATTTTTATTTTTATTTCATGTTTATTTTGTGATTTTAACACATTTCCTTAATGTCCTTCATAACTCTTTCAGTTGAACTTCTCCTTTGAAGTTTTTGTAATTGTATCTTCATTTATAAAATGATACCCTTTCTCTGTCATTCTGTCCCTATATTTAATCAACTTATGCTTTATCTTTTTTTTTTTTTTTTGTACACTTCTAGTCTGAATTTCTGGTTAAAGGTGAATTTTTCTTGACCCTAAAGTTTTGTTAAGAGATGTTTGATTCAAGTTGGGAATACTGAATTTTTTTCTACTCTGAGTTTTTTTTTAAGAGTTTGTATCGCTGAAATATTTTCTCATTTTTAACAGTTTTATACATGTTTCTGCTGTTTTACATTTTATAAAATGTAAACATTTTTCTGCTGTTAACATTTTATAAAATGTTATTTTTTACATGTTGAAGTTTACATTACTCTCTGCCTCCAATTACATTGACAATGTGGGTATTTATACTTTTATTGGTTCTCCTTGACCTTTGTTTTGGGGAAGATGGCAGAGCAATTCAGATGTAGGCAATCACCATTTTCTATATCAAGGTATGAGGGAAGCTTTTTTTATCCTTCCTCCTAAGTCCCACCACTAAGCAAAATAATAGCACCTGTACCTTCAGAGTATCCTTACCCACAACAGGAGTACCTACCACACTGGTACAGGAATCATTTATTTGCACCTGCCTGTCCCCCAACTGTGTCCCAGGATCCTTAAGAACTTGAGCCTTCTCTTCAGTATAGATAGTTAGGACTTCATTCTTAACTAAAGTAACTGGATTTAGAACATGACTCTGTCACTTACTAGTCATATAATCTTCAGCATATAAGTTATGTCAGCAGTGTTTTTCTAGTTCTCATCTGAAAAATGTGGATAATAGTACCTACTTCATATGGTTCCTGTGACATTTAAGAGAACACATTTAAAGCACTTAGAACAGCACTCAGCATACAGTAAGAATTTAATGTTCTTATTATCATCATTTTAATCTCCAGCAAATAGTATGGGACCTAACACAAAACGGATAATAAATGAATATTAATAATGCCAATAAATGCTTCTTAGACGATATAATGTATAGTTAATTTTATATCCCCTATAGCATCATACTGTTCAAAAGGGGGTTGGGATGGGAGAAAGGACTTGATAAATACTTTTTTGAAAAAGTTATTTGATTCAGCAATTGCACTACTGGTTATTTAACCCAAAGGTACAGATGTAGTGAAAAGAAGGGCCATATGCACCCCAACATTCATAGTAGCAATGTCCACAGTAGCCAAAGTGTGGGAAGCAACAACATACCCTTCAACAGACAAAAGGATAAAGAAGATGGGGTCCATATACAGAATGGAATATTACTGAGCCATTAGAAAGGATGACTACCCAACTCCTGCATCAACATGGATGGGACTGGAGGAGATTATGTGAAGTGAAATAAGTCAGTGAAAGACAATTATCATATGGTTTCACTTATTTGTGGAACATAAGGAATAGCATGGAGCACATGAGGAGAAGGAAGGGCAAAATGAAGGGGGAGAAAACGGAGTGGGAGACGAACCATAAGAGACTACAGATTCTGGGAAACAAACTGAGGGTTTTAGAAGGGAGGGGGTGGGGCGACAGATTAGCCCAGTGATGGGTATGAAGGAGGACACAGCTTGCATGGAGCACTTGGTGTTACATGCAAATAAGGATTCATTGAACACTACATCAGAAACTAATGATATATTGTACGCCGACTAATGTAACACAGTTAAAACAAAAAGAGAGAGAGAGAGAGAGAAAATGAAAACCTTATCATTTGATTCTAAATATTCCAGATATATAGGTGTATATTAGAACATAAGATGTGAAGATAACTCTAGTGCTACTTCTTATGTCTCACCTTTCCCTCTCCACCTGTGAGACTGTAGTGCCATAATGTCCTGTTCTAATTCTTCTGAGCTAGGAGAGGTGGGCACAGTCATTTAATCTGTCACAAAATTAAGAGGGGATAGATGTCTCCTAGGGGATAGTGAAATAAAATATTTATAACATCATGGAGACTGGCTGCAGTATCTGTTCAAAAGATGGTAGCTCTTGGCACGGTTTCTCCAGCCCCGCCCTCCACTCCACCCGACCTGCTTCACCTACTCCACATCACCGGTCAGTTCCCAAATAAGGAAGAGATCCCCAGTACTTCCCACCAGGGTAGCAGTCATCTGTTACGTACCTACTGCAAAACATCCTCACACCTAACCTTTTGGCCCTGCAGGCCTCTCTGCCCAGGTAACCCCACTTCTTACTCTCTTGGTGGCTCAGAAAAATCAAAATATCTGCTTTAATTTTTTTTTAAAGATTTCATTTATTTATTTGACAGAGATCACAAGCAGGCAGAGACAGAGGCACAGAGAGAGGGGGGAAGCCGGCCCCCCGCCAAACAAAGAGCCCAATGCGGGGCTCGATCCCAGGACCCTGAGATCATGGTCTGAGCCGAAGGCAGAAGCCTTATCCCACTGAGCCACCCAGGCGCCCCTTGCTTTAATTTTTTTTAACCAAATGTATATTTAACTCAAAGAGCTCAACAATGAGTGATATAAAATACAAAGGAAGCAATATTTTGTGGTCACTCCCGCTTTTTCCTCCAACAGATGGTCACTAATATGGGCCAGGCACTGTGCCAAGTTCTAAAGACAGAGGTATGTACCCTTGAACTAATAAATACAGAAAGTGATAAACGTGAAGAAAATGAGACAGAGGAAGGGGAATAGTGAACAAGGTCATAGGAGAGTTTCTCCTTTAGATCATCTCCTTGATGAGATAGCATTTGAGTACTTTAAGGATGTGAGGAAGGAAGTCAGGACAATGTACAAAAATATAGTGGGCAGCACAGCAAAAATATAGTGGGCCGTAGGGCGGAGTGTGAGTGAAACGTTAGAGCAGAATCAGGGACTCAGATAGGACCGGAGCACAGGAAGCAGGGATGACTGGAGGGGATGAGAATGGAGAAGCAGCAAGGAGCTAGAGCACCTTGGACTTTAAGGTCATGCTACAGACTCCACTTTTCTCTGTAAGGGAGATGGGAAAAGCGTTGGAGAGATTTAAGTAAAGGACTGTCAGGAACTAATTTAAATGCTTACTCTGGCTGAGGAGGTGAGAAAAGACTGGGAATAGGACCTGGCCAAAGTAGAATCAGGGAAACCTGTTGCAGACGATTTTAACAATACACGTAACAGATGATAGTGGTTTGGAGCGGGCTGGTGTTTGTGTAAGTGGTGCAAAGTGGTCAGATTCTAGATATATTATGATTAACCGAATTCCAACAGATTATAGTTAGAGTGTGACACAAAAGAAGATCACACCAGTGAAGGGTAATTGTCAAGGAGAGAGTAACGAATTGTGTCGAATGCAGCCCACAGGTCAAATAGGATGAAAACAAAGTATCAATCCTTTCAATGGGCAACATGGAAGTTTTTGGTGACTTTAACGTTTCTTTGGTGCCATGATAGGAGAAAAAAACAAAAACAAAAACAAAAAAATGGGAGGGAAGTAAGTGAAGACAGAGCATTTACAATCATTTCTGGAGATTTTATTATAAAGATAAGTAGAGAAATGGGGCCACAAGCTAGAAAGGGGTATGGGACTGAGGAAAGATTTTTATTTATGCATTACAGGTTTATAGAATATATTGATGCTGCTTGAGCATCCTGTTGAGGGGGAAAATTGACGCTATCAGAAAAAGTCATTGAAGTGACATCCTGAACAAGGGATTCTCTGTAAAGGAAGGGGGATGGCCCTAAATAAGGATATGGCAAGTGTGCACAGTAATAGGGAATGCAGAGTCCAGTGACACAGAATCAGGCTAGCAGAGGTGGTGAGGGGGAGCCAGTAAGGTTCTCTTTTGATAGTTTATTGTCTGGGTCAGACAGGAGGCAAGTTCATCAAGAATGCGTGAGCGAGAGGACTGTGTCAAGGGTATGAGGAGGAGATGTGGAGAAATCATGTCACAAAGGATGAGCACAGGATGGATTTGGAACCATACAGGCCCGGGTTTCCATTCACTTGGAATCTGCCTCCCAACTTCTCAGACCTAGAAACTGGCCCTTCCTGAGCTCACCTCTTTATGGTCAAAATGGAAGTGAAGAGGCCTCAAAAACATCCGCTCCCACATCTCGCAGGCTTGTTCTGAACATTTAATGAGATGTGATATGTAAGCTCCCGGTACACAGTAAACATCGGGTAAATATTTGTTCCTTTCCTACTTTTTCTTTCTTACCTTCTGTCCACCATTTCCCTCTTTTGCCTGAAGTATACATGGGTGAGGATGAACCAAACGTGTACTGACAATCCAAAAACTAAGGAATGACATGTTCCTTCACCTTTCCTTGCTCCTCTAGATCCCTTGGAACTCGAACCTCCTACCACCCAACCTAACTAGTCAGTCAACCAACCAGTGGGTATTTCAGAACCTGTTTGATACCAAAAAGCTCTATGTGTGCTGGGTATAAGGGGGCACCAGAAGCATGGTTTTCTTTTCTGCTAAATAACCTTACACATCAGAAAAAAATGAAAATCACCCAAAAAATCACACACACACACACACACCCCTACACACACACTGTGCTAACACACAAATATTGTCTATCCTTGAGACCGTACTTCTAAGCACAATCTGAGGCCACCCGGGGACCATCAGATTCAAACTCTTCATTTTGCATGATGCCAAGAGAAGGGAAGTATTTGAAGTTTACAAAATTGAGCAACAGAGCAAGGCCTGGGACCCAAGTCTTCTCATCTACCAGCTAGCATTCAGTGAATTTCGTTTCACAGTCTTTTCCTCCTATTCCTTTTACAATTGCTCCTATTATTACTAGCAGTAAAAATTAACAATGACTAAGTGCTTATTATGTGCCAAACATAGATGTATATACTATTACTACAATTAAACCCACAATGTAGGATTTTTTCTTTTTTTAACAAACGGTAAAACTGTGGCCCAATTAAAGAAGGGAGAGGAGTGGAAATGGGGGATCTGCCTATGAACACAGCAGTCAGGCTCCGATCTAAAGCCGCACTCAAACTTCCCATATTCAAATCCTCTAACAGCTGACCTGTGTCATTCCTTCTATAAGGGCCCTGAGCATTTTGTATCTTGGAATTGTGGCTTCATGCTAAGCTCTTCGGTGCTGTGGAAAGAATACTAGACATCAGCTCTTTAAACGCCTGGAATTTTCTCTCCATTCCAACCAGGAGATCCAGGGTCTCCCAGCCACTTATGCAAAGGAGTCCTTCCCTCATTTGTTAATTCACGTCCTGATTCAACAAATGCCCAAGCAAGCATCCAGGCAGGTACTGGGGACACAGATTTAAATTAAGACAAGTTGAAGTTGCTAACACTATTCACTAGAGATCAGAGGTATGGGTGAGAAAAATGAGACACCATAAAATTGTAAGCAGGTAAATGATCAAGATGATTTTACACGACAGAAGTCCTTCAGAGATAATAAAAGAGGAGGAGATGACTGACCTGATAAAACTGACCAGCGAGAGTCAGTGCTATGTCCCTCTCAAAGTTCAGGCACAAGACCTTCCCAAGCAAGTTTCCAATATAAATGCCACTGCCTTTCTTTTCTTTTCTTTTTTTTTTTTAAGCTACCACTGTCAGATTATCACAGACACAAGTAATAGGATTTACTTTTGCCAGTATTGCACTCTGAATAGCAAAAATAAATAAACAAAAGCCAAAGGATTGGCTTTTTCATCTATGTCTCTTAACACCATTTTGACCATTTCCTCTTTTCTAACCACATCATTAGGTTTTCCAAAGGCATTATCCCAGAGTCCATCGTACAGAGGCTAATGTCATGACTAAATAATTTGTAACTAGAGGGGATCTCATCTGTATTCTCTAAGAGTTGGGATTCTAGGCTGAGGTGAATGGAAGATGAGGTCCTACAGGCTCAGCCTGGACAGATCACCTGTTGGATCCGGTCCCCCCACCAGATATGCCTCTCCCTGACTGGGCTGGGGGGGTCAGGTGAGGATGTAGGACCCTCTCTGGGGACCTATGTGCTCCATCCTCAAACCTCTCTGCCTTCCCAAACTCCTGGCCAATCAAGGAAAACACCCCACCATGCGCCTTTCGCACTCTTTCTTCCTGCTGATTTGGAAGAGTAATTGCCACCTCACTTTTACTGATGAGCAACCCAGGACTCAAAGAGGTTAGGAAACTTACCTGAGGACACACAGCTACCAAGTAGTAAAGCCAGGCAGTGATCCAGGGTCTCTGACCTTGAACTCGTAACCATAAAGGTCTTTGTGGGAAATAGAGAGGTTTGGCAATTTGCAGCCAATATAATTAATTGATTATTTATAGAGGTATGAACAGAGAGTATTTATAAACCACAAGGGATGGTGTACTGCCACAAAGCTTAAAAAGAGGAAGCTAGGGAATCTCTTTTCTGGGGATGAAAAGGCTAAGAGAACCCAAAAAGGCCATCTGATAGGGCCTGTTGCTTTCAGTCAAGAGGCTCAATCAGCCCAAGGTGACCCTGTAGAGGAAAATCTAGGGAAATCCTATTCTCTCCTCTCTCTTCCTTACCTCCTGCCTGTTCTTCATGCTGAGGAACTCCAAGAATCTAAATGATGAAGCAACCCGTGGTCGGCCTATCAGCAGGACACGGAGGAGTGGAAAAGGGAGGGCAGAGAAGTTTCTGGAGAAGCAAATGGAAGATACTCTGCCCAGACTCCAAGGTTTTTTCCACCATCCCACGGTCTCCCCCGGAGGGACGACTGGCGCCAATACCTCACTACACTCCCTCTGAAGGTGACAGTTTAGTTAAGCCTCATGATTCCTCACTTGGCAAACAGCGGATCACCTTTTTCACATAGCACTTAGCAAGGATGAGCTTTGGAGCAAAGCTCAGTCACATAATTTGTATGTGAAACAGCTTCGCAGATTCTGTCAAGGCTGTATTTCATTCTTCACTGAAATCCGAAGTCCTGATTTCAGAGTTACTCCAAATGAAAACCCTAGACCCAGCTGCAAATGCTGATTCCACAGCTGCCTGCCTGACCTCCAGCAAGGTAACCAGCACCAGCGCCAAGCTGGGGATCCCATCTGCAGCTTATGTACAGCAAGGAAACAAGATCCAAGTACGGGAAGGAGTCAGCACCAGGCAATCAGTGAAAACCAAGGTCTGTTCTCCCCTGAGGACGGGAAAGGGCTCTCCTGCCAGAGGGGTGTGCCCTGAGTTGGCCTTGACAAGGGTGCCCTGAAGCTCGGAGGTCAGTAAACAGAAGGAAACTGAATCCATAGCCGAACTATACATGGAAAGCAGGGAGCATCAAAAACCAAGCGATCAGTGGGCCAAGACCGCAGGAGCTAGGAGCATGACCAAGTGCAGAAGGGGAAGGCAGACCTCGGTAGAAGCCAGAGTCAGGCCCTGGCTTCAAGGGGTCTGCCAGGGGACCTCGAGGGGAAGGGGCAGCAGCAACAGGCACCAGGCAGGCTGGCCAGAGCAAAGGCCTAACAGGAGCAGCCCTGGCCACGAGGGTCGATGGACTCAAGGCAGGAGCCACACTGACCACTGGGATGTTACCACCCTAACAGCCTTAAAGACACCCCGAGGGCAAGAATGGCTGGGTATAAAAAGGACTCCTGATTCACCAGATACTGGTCTCACCTCCTTGGATTTGTCCTATTCACTTCTGCTCAGATGTGGAAGAACCATCGCTATCAAATTCAGCACCAGCAGGCACCATGCAGGTTCGTACCGAACTCTTACCAGGCGCAGAGCTCAACTATGGATCTGCTACCGCCGCACTGCTGACAGCCCCCCCGAGAACCACTTCTCTCTCTGTGCTCCACGTACCTCGTACCCCAGTGTTGTTGGAGCAGTGCCAGCACCACGGAGGGAAGAACGGTTAGTCTCTGACAATCATAGCAACCCTTTCCCCCTTGGCCAGTGGAAAGCATCCAGAGACAATGCTGGGGATACCAGCAGAAGCAGAGATAAAGGATGCATTGGTCCCAGATCACCAGAATATCAACTCCTCTCTGGCACTGCCTCATCTCAACTTGTTTACGTGACCATTATATATATAGTTTAAGCCCCTGTTATTTGCAACCAGCGATGTCCTAACACGCGTGTGTGGTCCTATTTAAGTCTAGTTATGCAGTGAGGGAGCCATCATCTTTAACTTACGATTGAGGCTTAGGAAAGTTAATTAACCTTGCCAAAAATTCTGTAACTCGAGTCAGAGCTCAAGTAGAAATCCAAGGTTGTCCAACTCCCAATGCTTGTGATCTTAACCACTATACTTTCTCTCATTGTGTTCACGTAATGCCTGACCCGGGACAGCATGGGCTCCACTTCAACTGCATAAACAACAGTTAGCATTATGCCCAAGCACTGAGCATCTGACCCTCATCACACACCCACTTCCATCTTGCAACCCCCATCTCAGCAGAGGCTAATTGCCACCGTCTCCCCTAGCTACAGCACTGAAACAGAACATACTGATCAAGGGCAGGGGCTCTTGGCTCCAGGCCCTGTTTCTATGGTCACTGTTGTGTGGAGCCCAAAGCAGGCGGCTGCAGGCCTGCAGGTGATTACTGCCACGTATACCACCAAGGCACAGAACGATACAGAGTATCCTACAAGAAACAAAACAGCCCTCGTCTCTACCTTCTCCACACCAATGATGTGACAAGGCTTTATTCTGTTAAATGAAAAAGCAGCTGAGGAAGGACATGTTCCAGCTCATCATTCAGGGGGAAAGTGCTCATAAATGAAAAGAAAGAAACCTCAAGAATGGAAATACAACTTTTAATGATCACCTATGCACAATGGAATTAAGAGTAGGGTGGAGAGGAGAAGGGAGATGGGGGAAATTGGAGGGGAAGACGAACTATGAGAGACTGTGGACTCTGAAAAACAATCTGAGGGTTTTGGAGGGGAAAGGGGTGGGAGGTTGGGCCAGCCTGGTGGTGGGTATTAAGGAGGGCACATATTGCATGGAGCACTGGGTGTTATACATAAACAATGAATTCTGGAACGCTGAAAAGAAATTTGAAAAAGAAAAAAAGAGTAGGGTGGTAAGTATTATATAGTTTTAAATAGCTTTCACCGTTGTTTTTATGCTATTCAGTACTGTAACACATAGTTTACATAGGAAATGCATTGATATATTATTCCATCTTATAAAGCTAAAATATACCTATACTGCAAACTTTCACCCCAATCTTCACATAGTTCCCTAGAATTTCTGTCCTCATAGCTTCTTACACACATTTTACTCTGTAAATCAGGCAAGCACCTTTTATGATCTCAAAAAACTAAAGATTTTATTTATTGGACAGACAGAGATGACAAGTAGGCAGAGAGGCAGGCACAGAGAGAGGGGAAGCAGGCTCCTTGCTGAGCAGAAAGCCTGATGCAGAGCTCGATCCCAGGACCCTGGGATCATGACCTGAGCCAAAGGAAGAGGCTTTAACCCACTGAGCCACCCAGGCGCCCCGATCTCAAAAAATTAAAGAAATGAAAAATCCATTGAGCTTCACAATAAGGCTACACCCAAATAGCATGCAATACTCATTAAAAAATAATAATATTATACAAAACCCTGCCCACAGGGCTTAACTAAATGGCCTTGGTAGGCAGCCCTTCCTGTGAGCGCCCAATGCAGCTTCAAGAAGCAGACCCTCAGCAGTTTATACTGGAGATAGAGCTAGTTTGCAGGACCAACATATACACCACCCAATTATGTCTGGTCTCCAGCAGAGGGGGCACATCGGCCCTTAATCCTGCCTGTGACGGGTTTCCTTTCAGACCGCTAAGTGTAAATCACCTACACTCACGCATGCCTGCCAGAGCTCCCGCGGACACGGAACACATGTAAATTCAACTTGAGAGCGAGGCATGGTTTGCCCTGGGCTGTGAATCAGACCAGGAAATCACCAAAAGCCTTTTATAGATTAACTGCCTTCCTCAAGGAAAGAATAATCCTCAGAAGTTCAAAGTAGAAATGCTAGAATTACTTCATCTTCGCCATACCCTGTGCCTAATGTTTACAAAGCATATTGGAATTTACTGCACACATTCCATGCTGGGTCTCACTGGATGTTCCCCATAATCCTGTACTAGCAGACTGGGTAGAAACGATGTCCATTCTGTCCAGAGAGGAGACGGAGGCGAAGAGAACAAGGAGGCTTAACTAATGGAACCATCTAGAAGGGTAAGAGCACAGGTCAGAAGCCACAAATACAGACCCCTAAAGCAGAACTCTTCCATTTATTCATTCATTCAGGTATTCACAAGTATCTGCTGGCTACGTTAAGTACAATGATGGCTTTATGATATGCACTGGGAATAGGGAATGATGCATTCTGAGGGCACTTACAGCCCGTGGGAAAAGCAGACATCAATGAAATGATCAAAAACGCCTCTGCAGGAAAAGGAGCACTGTTTTACAGTCCAAGTATAAAACACAAGAGATTTCTTTTGTCCTGAGGATTAAGGCTAAGTAGGATTTACCTCTTGATACTCCAAAAATGGCATGTATAGCGCTCCTGTGGCATCCGTGACGTTGGTTCTCTTGAGGAACTGAAAGAACTGGAGGTCAGAGAAGCAGGAAAAGCAATGCAAGAGGAAACTGAAGAAGGAAACTTGGAACCAGACCAGGAAAAATTTTTCACAGCTCTAGGAAGGATTATGACCTTAATCTAACACTCACAGGAGGCCATTAAGTGCACTAACCTACAGCCTGGGATGGGTAGGAAAGATGGTAATCAGGTTTGCAAACTCCTTACGCATCACCCTAATGTCTACGAAAAATTGCCACCGGTGAAAATTACTCTGAATTCAAGGTGCTCACCTACATCCTGCACCTCACTCTTATTAGCTCGTATAGACTCTAGTATATATCTAATTAAATACCAATAAAAGTAGCAATAATGACCAACATCCTCCTAATCAGGGGTCCCCCAGCCTCAACACTTTATTTCACTGCCAATAGTTTTTAATGAGACCTTATGATTTCAAAGTCACCTTAAAGAACACAGAGTTTATCACCTTGAAATCAAGAGTATCAGAATTTATATTGAAACAGTATAAAACCACCCATGTAACACTGAGACTACTGTAACTCATCTCTCGCACATTTCAAGAATCAGCCAAATGGCTCATTTGCGTCAGTCTTGATTTAATATTAGGTCCTTGGCCATTACACATCAGCACAGAGGTATATGCAAGCCATACCAATCACACAAAGATGATGGGCCATTCAAAGGCCTCACCCAATAGGCTCTCTGCGTTACTGAGACCAAGAATCTGCCTATCAACATTCAGATTCCAGGAAAGAAGGAGAGTCTAAAAGCAATACCACAGAAGCCTTCGAGAGTCTGAAGACCAGCAGTGGTTGGAATGCACAAGGGAGATTTTAGTGCCACAGGGAAATGGCCCCAGGATGTGATTAGCATCCCCAGTTTTAGAAAGTACCACTTATAACTTGACCTTTGTTTTCTTCAGTTTATAAATGGAATACATTGCACTTTTTCTGTGAGAAGTTACAAGTGTTCTCCTGTCACATGAAGGTGTTAAAAAAAAATGAGAAAAAAAAATGGAATGACTGGTGGAGAATAAGCTCTTTGAAATAAGGATGGCCGTCTGCATGCACTTACTATATACTCCTGGAAGAGTCCCTTCTCTTCTCAGCACCTCACAATTACTATATACACTTACTATATACTCCTGGAGGAGTGCCTTCTCTTCTCAGCACCTCACAATTCCCCATATAGAAGATGCAATAATATCTAGTTCAGAGGGCTACACTGAAGATAAGTGATTAGAGGAATCATCCTTAAAGAAATGCAGGACACTAACCTTAACTCGCTAATGACAAAGCAAGAAGTCTGAGCTTTCTCCAGCATGGTGCTAAGCCTCTGAGGCTAAAATGTCCAAGAACTCAAGAAATAGGAGCCATAAATTCCCCAACTCTTTCCTTGCCCATGCTTCAAAGACAGTATCAGACCTGGAGACCAGTTATCAGCAAAAGTGCACGGAGTGAATGAGTGAGTCAAGTGCAATGCTGAGAACGTACCAGGATGTCATGTCGCAGCCTGGAGTGGTTTACCTCCAGTGGAAATAAAATTCCATTCTAATTAATTCAGGCATGCTGAGTGTCTCAAGCCAGCTGATGGCCCCAGCTCCAAGCACATAAGTTCCTGTGTATGAAGTTTGCTATCAGGAAAGTCATACGCCCAAAGAGATTCTAGTGAGTACAGATGCAGCCTGATGTTCCTGAGAAAGAATTGCAGACAACAGCATCACAGAGGTTTTTTTTTTTAGGAGAAAGGGAATTATCTCCACTCTAATTGCCTGGGGAAAACCCTCCAGTGAGGCCCCAGACACATTAACCAAGCAGCTGGCTTAGTTGCTCTGGAACTCCTACTGGGAGAAACACAAGAAATTAAGAAGAACAAGCCGAGGGACAAAGTCGACTGAATTTATGGTCAGAGCAGGGAAAACAATGTGTGGAAACACTTTCCTTCCCAGCCTGCTCATCCTCACACCACATCTCTATCCCTACCATACCCTCTTTAAAAAGGAGGGGGACAACCAAACAGGTACAACTACCCATCTGTTTCTTTGAGTTCCAACCACTCTGGCTACTTTTTCAGTTTCCAGAAAGATGTATTTCTTTACAATAGTGTAGGAAATCCATTCAGTGCCACCTTAGTACCCCTAGTCTAACTAAAAAACTAATGCAGTGTTTCGATTTTTTGTTCCAGTTAAAAATTCCTCATGGGCCATGCATTTTCTATTCCCCAATGCTCTGTTCCAACAAGTGGATCATAAGGGGAACAGAAACAATATATAAATGTGTTCTTTAGAAAGACAAGATTCCTTCTATCACGTGTATTGTTCTGGCTTGACTTTTTTCTCCTTGCTTTCCTTTTTAAAAAATACTGTGCATATCCATCAAAGAGACAATAAAATTGTAACAAGAAAGATGCAAGCATCGATATGTTTCCTACAAGAACACATTTACTTCTCTTGCAGCCTATTTCCCCTTCCATTTACCCAGTGTATAACCCTGTCCACACAATACAATGACAACTCAGGATGTGTCTGAAGGCGTGTAGATGTAATCACCAGAGTTGGCAATGCAGTCCCATTTTCCTCTGTATTCTAATATATGTTGGGTCCCACATATGCAGTAAAGTGCCTTCTTGTCAATCTACTCATGGCCTCAAGTCAATCTACTCATGGCCTCAAGTAGCCAACAAGTTAACAAATAAAGAACAGATTCTATTGTATTCCTTTGTTGTCTTCCCTATTTACAAAACTAAAAACACCGAGTGCAGTTCATTAGGCCCTCTAGGGAATAAGAGGAAAAGATGAAGGTCCTTGAAAAGACAAAATTAGAAACAGGTCTGCTACTGATATCATTAGAAGACAGGGTAAAGTTAAATGTGGAACCTACCTAATGAGGTTGGAATGAATATAAGCCACAGGTTACACAGCCTGGGTAGAAATGAGAGGGGCTCAGTCAGAATGAGATTGTCAATACTCTAATATCTAGGCTGCCCACCAACTAAGCAGCTACTCTCCACTTTGCCAAAGAATCTACAACACTGGCCACCTGCATCTTTAGATCCAGTTTCCCGCATTATATCTTTACAGCTTGCCAGCAAAGGTTTTCTCTTCCCTCAGCGTTCAGAAGAAATGTTTTTTCAACAGCGCAACTATACATTATCTGCTGGCTGAGGTGCACTCTCTATCTTACAGGTCATCGATCTACCAAGACCTTCATCGCCAGGTCAGCCAGCACCGCCAAAAAGCTGTCCATGGTCATATGTCTGGGACAGAACACTTGAAGAAATAAAGAACTCAAGATGGGAGAGAACAAGATGTGAACATCCATTAGCATCTAATAATGCATATGCAGCACCTACTCCAGCAAGAGGACAGACAACTGGGAAAAAAAGATTGGGCATTAGAGTTAAGTAGTCTTTGCTCACCAGCAGTATGTTAACTGGACCAACCCATGTATCAATCAGGTCACTGCAAACCCTCTGCTGGTCTATATATACTACAGAAAGGGCCCTGTGCGAATGGCAAGGCTGGGTTGCTCTCCAGGGTCCTGAAGAGTCAGGCCTGGGTTGCTCTCCAGGGTCCTGAAGATTGGAAAAAAGAAAAGCATGACTCAACATGCCCAGAAGGTCAGAGACAGAAGTAAACCTAAAAACCACCTGGACCTATAGCCCCTTACTGTATCTGGAAAGCTAAGGCTCAGAAACAGAATATTCCTTCCTCAAGGTCATATGAATTTACCAATCTCTTTCAGCTCCAGTTTGCAGTCCAGAACATTCTTGTGCTAAAAAGCCAGATTTTCCAAGTAGAAAAGCAAAATTATTTTGCTAAGGAAATTAAAACAAGTGAGTTTCCTCACTCTGTAAAGCTTCACCTACTTGTATATCTTCTCATAAAAACTGTGATAATTTTGGCTTCTGAGATGGGGAGGGTGAAGTAAATTTCTGCACCTCCTCTCTCACGTGATTAAAAAGGGAAAAACACCAAACTGCCCTGCTAGGATCAACAAAAGATCTTAACACAATGGAGGGGAGGTTTCTTCCTTATTCACAATATTTCCCATTTTTAAAGAGGTGCTGCAATTTTTTATTTTATTTTCAATTATTTATTTTATTTTTAATTTATTTTATTTTTATTTGTTTTCTATTTTTATTTATTTATTTATTTGTGTTTTTAAAAATATCCTTGCTGTTGCGTTACCAGCCATGGAACCAAATTACCGGAGAACGTAACCTAAGATTTGGCCATCAAAGTAACATCAAGAAACTGATTGTCCTCAAACCCTACACTGAGCCATAGATCCACAATCCAAACTAGGTCCTCATCCTTGGGACATGAGCTACTGTTTGTACACAGGGGAAAATCTGACTATATTGAATTCCCTCCCAGTATATTTTAACAGCTTTTCTTTCTGGGAGTATTCATCTATAGGACTTCATGATGCAGTATAAAGCAGCTTGAAATTATCAAGATTTGGCACACCTTCTCTTGCTACATTCTTACAACAACTCTAAGTTAGAAGAGTTACTATTATTTCCATTTTACAGATGCAAGCATGGTTCCCGGCAAATGAGTGAATGAACAAAGAATCTTCAAGGAATGTAAAGCACAAATGGTCTGATTTCGCACTCCTGTATAACATATGTAAATCACATCTTATAAACAACAAAACCAAGACAAAGATTCAGCATTCATTTCAGTCTAGATTAAGCCACAGGGAAGAGCTCTTCCTTCCCTCCCTGCTTTCACAGTTCCTTCTCTGGCCCTCCCTGAAAGCTTTCCCTCAACTTGATTCCACTCACACATACACACTCCTCTCTCACCAGCACTGTCACTGGCTTTGTAATGCTTACAAGACAGACTTCATTCCATGCCGAATTCATGTGACTGGTACAGAATCAAATCACACAGTGACAAAACTGTAAAGCTGCAGAAATTGTAATGCATTTTCACCTGGGATGGTAAGAGACTGAGAGACTATTCCATATCTCCAACTCTCCCTCCTGTGATCTACCAAACTCAAGTGTCTCCACCAGGAATCCAGCAATCCATCACATACAGCCTCAGAACAGCTCTTTGTACTGCTGCCTTCTACCGTTACTTAAACCTACACAAAGGTATATCCTATCTCCCTAGCTCACTTGTCCTCTCTTCCTGGACACAAGATCTGGAGCTGCTGGCTGAGTTGGACATGAGGCTCATGCTCATTTCTCCATTTTATCTTAATTTCAGTAAGTTGTGTGTATGTGCTTCTGTTCACGAAGTGAAGCATCTATCCAGTTGAGAAAGCAGGAGATTAAGTCTTGGCCAGGATCTCTTGGAAGCTGTGGCCTTTGATAGTCATCTCTTCATTTTCTCCTCCTGACTATAGCAGAAATGTTTATAAAAACCAGCGTAGTATTTAAGGGGAGCCTGGGTGGCTCAGTGGGTTAAAGCCTCTGCCTTCAGCTCAGGTCATGATCTCAGGGTCCTGGGATCAAGCCCCATATCAGGCTCTCTGCTCAGCAGGGAGCCTGCTTCCCCCTCTCTCTCTGCCTGCCTCTCTGCCTACTTGTTATCTCTCTCTGTCAAATAAATAAATGAGATTTTTTTTAAAAATCAACACAGTATGTTATACATGTGGCTTAACTACCTGAAGAATATAAGTTTAATAAGATGTTTATAAATACTTGAGGATCTCCCTGGGGAAAAAATGTCTTATCAACATATTTCATTTTTGGAAAAGAAAAGAAAAGAAAACTAGAGAAACAGATGCTCATATCCTGAAGTTACTCTAAAATATTGAATAAAAATGTTGAATTACTGACTTGTCAGTGAATTATACTGTTCTTTTTTCCTAATTCTGCATGCTCAAGGTCAGTTGTACGCAAAACTTCAGTGTGCTCTGCAGTAAACAAACAGCATGTGTTAAAAGTAAAATCTAAGTGTGTTTGCTGTCTAAAGTGTAACCATTAACTTCCTATCAGAGTTGACAATTGAGCTGCACACGTGTGTGCAACTTGTACAAGTCTAAACAAATAAGGTCAGGGTTCAGAGCTCTGTTGCACTGTGACTATCAGAGAGGTCTTCCAGCAGTGAGGCAACAGGAGTTTGGCTTGGAGTAGGGACACCTGCACATTGCACAAAATGCTGGCCAAAGGGTAGATGAATGTGTCATTTGAATGAAAAACACTTCTGAGTCTGTCCCTTAGCAAATGAGAAGCACAGCTCCAGTCACTTCCACACCAAGATGCTGGGAGTGACCATTTTCAGTTCTGTCCACGGCTCAGCTGCTATCCTGAGTTGTCTTATCAGCCTACTAATAGGGCTTCAGTCCAAGTCCATGCTTTCTCTGATATCTGGGGACCAGGGTCAATCACTATGGGAGACTCTGCTTGTGTCAGAATTAACAGTGACTGAGTGAAGAAGCCACGACCTTTCTGGTGGTAAGGACTTATTTCTCTGCATCCTCCACAGCCTGGAAGAGAGTGTCCAATACATTAATTTTAGGAGTTGACTGAAAGATAAAAGTTAACAAAGGGGAGGAAAGACAACCTTTTGTGGTAAACAAAACACTTAATGCACCAAATCCCAGATGCCAGTGGATTCTGGTCTCTGAGTAGTGGGAAGAGGCTACAAGGTGAGCAAAGAATGTTATGAGAGAACCTGAGGAAGGTTAGTGCAGACTTCATTCTGTGGTACCTCTGTCTCCAAACTTTCATACACTATATGCCCTTCTTGGCTGCCTTGCCCTTTCCACCAGGAAAGCGGAGAGAGAATGAGAGCTGGAGTCCACAGTATTTTATAAGGTCAGACTCAAAGGCAGCTGGGGGCGCCTGGGTGGCTCAGTAGGTTAAGGCCTCTGCCTTCGGCTCAGGTCATGATCTCTGGGTCCTAGGATGGAGCCCCGCGTCGGGCTCTGCTCAGCGGGGAGCCTGCTTCCTCCTCTCTCTCTGCTGACTCTCTGCCTACCTGTGATCTCTGTCTGTCAAAGGAATAAATAAAATCTTAAAAAAAAAAAAATACAAAGGCAGCTGGGAAAAAACCCCAGGGCGATGGAGATAATCAGGCTATGCACCCAACTAAATGGTTCCTTCTCTGTTTCTAGCTTGAGGTAGTCTGCTATCCATAGTTTAGGAGCTTCTAAAATGAGGCCCAGCTAAACAAGCTGAAGCAGGAAGAAAAGTGTGAGCCTCCGTAGCAAGCAGAAAGTGTAACACAACCAACTAAAACAGCAGTCACTTTTCTTGTGACAATTAGTGTAATTAGGTCTAAAAACACTGTTTCTCAATTCTCATCCTAAAAAAGTGGAAAATCTCACCACATACCAGTTCCTCAGAGCAATGCATTTCCCGGGGTATCTTCCTACTGCAAATGTTTTTATGGTTCCAGAAACATCTGTAGCATTTCTCCCCTGGGAAGACTGCTTTGTGTGCTTGTGACTATGTCCTGGAAAGTACAGCTCATTAACATTTTACAGAGGTGATCTGCCCGGATGGAAAGACTAAGGTATGGGACTTAGATCTTGGTTCAAGGTTTTGGCTGTATGCTTATTACACATGATTGAGACCAAGTTATTGATCTTTGAGCCTAATTCCCAACCTGTAAAATAGCTCTAATAAAATTGTCCCCACATGACTATCCTAAGAAATATTATGGCGAGCATGTTACCTGGCCTCTAGTAGATGCTCAATAAATGTAGGTCTCTTCCTACATGCTAATGAAATGAGTCTCATTAGTAAGATTTTGTATCTCACCAAACAACTCCAAGGATCAGCAATCTAAGGCGTGCGGGAGGAAGATACTAGAAAGGAGCAAACTGCTCACACTGAATCAGGCTTTGGCCTCCCTTATGGCCCTTCCAGTGCCATAGTCCCCCAGTGTTGGGTTGAACAGCCTAGCACTTAGAACACTTGTGAATCAGATTTGGGTCCAAATCCTAGTACAACCAAATATTAGAAGCAGGACTGTAAACTTACAATGTAACCTCAGCCCCATCATTTTAAAGCAAGAAAGTAAACATGAGTATGGGACAAGTTAATCTATATAAAATGCTTAGCACTGTGCCTAGCACAAGTCAACACTCAGTAAATATTATCACATCACTGTTTGTCACCTAGCCAGTAGAACTCTAGGACAGGTTGAGAAAAAAAGTGTACCTCTAAGAGGGAAAGCCTTCAAAACAAACTCGAGAGGATGAAATGCATAGCTTAAAGGGTAAAAATCAGACTTTGTGACATTCACTCTATGGGTGAGTGGCCTATATAAGTAGTAGACCAGCATCCTGAGAAACGGACCAGAGTCTCCGCCACCCTAGAATCAGCTAGCACTGCTAGGAAGAAACTTGCAAAGAAGGTAAGCCTGTGCTATTCCCTAGACCTACCCTCTTTCCTTTATCTTTTACTCTTTTTTCCTGGAGGCTCTGCACCCGGTACTTGGTTTTCCAAGGTCCCTTACTTTTTGTTGCAACTTACCCTCTTCCTCAGCTTCCTCCCCCTTCCACCTAAACCACTGGTTTTGAAATACCATTCCATGTACCAAGGCTAGACCATCTGCCTACATAAGACCTACATGGAGAGCCTGTTAAAAATACAGCTTCTCAGAAGTTTCCACCCTGAGGGAATCTGATCCAGCTGATCAGAGATGGGGCCTGGTCACCCAATCTTTTTTATAAGTTCCCCAGTAATTCTTAGGTGTCACCAGATTTGGGAATTACACCGAAAATCAATTTTACCTCTCCTGTGGTCGGGTTGTTCTGGGCCCTTCTTTCCCCTGACCTATCCAAAAACCTCATTTGTGTTTGGGGCCCATGAATTATTAACTGGCAACAACTTTACATTCTCCTTCCAAGATCTTATATAAAGGACATGTTAGGTTATGAACTAAAATATGATAAATTTCAAGAGAAATGAAGGGATATGCAGAATCCCCCTCAGTCCATTTCTTTATGAATGAGTCTGACCTTATAAAATACTGTGGACTCCAGCTCTCATTCTCTCTCCGCTTTCCTGGTGGAAAGGGCAAGGCAGCCAAGAAGGGCATATAGTGTATGAAAGTTTGGAGACAGAGGTACCACAGCTGTATAAAGTCAACAATGAACATGGTATACTGAGTATCAAAACCTAAGTACCAGGGCGCCTGGGTGGCTCAGTGGGTTAAAGCCTCTGCCTTTGGCTTGGGTCATGATCCCAGGGTCCTGGGATCAAGCCCCATGTCCGGCTCTCTGCTCCGCAGGGAGCCTGCTTCCTCCCCTCTCTCTCTTTGCCTGCCTCTCTGCCTACTTGTGATTTCTCATTCTCTGTCACATAAATAAAAATCTTTTAAAAATTTTTAAAAATTAAAAAAATAAATAAATAAAACCCTAAGTACCACTCAGAGCCCCTTATATGGACAATTTTGTTAAACTTAACGAATTTCGTTACACAGAAATTAACTTGCCCAAGTGGCTGAGGAGGTCAGAAAAGAGTATTTCATAGGAACTGGAGAATCTGTGGAAGTGTGAAATGTTAGATTAGCAAAGACATATTCTTTCCTCCCTTTCCTTCTCCAGAGAGAATAGTAAAAATAAAAAGAAGACAAAACTTTTGGAAGGAGTAAGCAAAAAAATTGCTTAGCAAGAAATGAGCAGTACCCCCCCCAACTTTTCAGGTGGGAATTACTAAACTAGAACTTTGAGGCCCCTTTCTGACCTGTGGCATAGGACATGCATGGCCTTTCTGCTCTCCCATTAGCATACAGATGGGAGCAGGGCAACCAGAGGAAGGCTGCCTGGGCTGGAGTGCTAGAAAACTGACAGAGCCAGTGAGCTCTTGGAGGTAGAAAGAAAGATGGCAGATGAGGACCAGCTTTCTCCAGGCCGCCCAAGTTAGGACAACAGGGTGAAAAGGAGCCAGTGTTTCTAAGGAAGCTTTGTCCAGTTGAAGTCACAATTCTCTCCAAGTCCAGAAAGCACCTTTAATAAATCAAAACGGACCAAGACTCATTTCAAGATGGCAGAAGTTCCCTTAAGCCTAACATTAATTTCTGCTCTCTGTACTTCCCAGCCCTTTTCCAAAGGAAACTGCAGAGCTCAAACTGCAAGCACATTGGAGTGCCTCCTCCTCAGAAACATAATCTGGAGCTGATAGACCCTGGATTATTGTTCCTCCCATTCAGTTCCAGAAACAACGCTGTCCACAACACGCCGGTTCCTCATTCTTGACCTAACAGAACAAGTCCTGTGGCTGGACAGTCATTTTAACTTTGACATTATCAGTAACAAGAACCAACAGTTCATAGGCACTGCTAACAATGGATAAGACCTGCTCTGGGAGATCACTCTCCACAAGGATTTTCAGTGGATTCGAGAGAGATCAAAATATTCCCTTCAACCGCCATTAGACACTGTCCAGCCACACATGATCCAATGGAGACCAAGAGGTTTTTTTTCAGCTCCAAGTAAACTTGACTCCAGTGACACACATGGGGGACGAGATGTCCTTTCCACCCCAATTCACGACACGCGACAAAACCCCCCAGGTCTCACCAATGGTCCTGCCATCCACTGGCAACCTGAAAGGCTCGTCCCTCTGCAGAGAATGGAGGTCATTAATTCCCAAAGATTCAAAGCACAGCCTCTTTACGAAGCCTCTGTTTGGAAAAGATATTTAAGCAAAGCTGTGCTTGATGAAGTGGAAGAGAATTAGCTTCCTCCGTGGCAGAGGCTTCTCAGCTTCATTCTAAGGTAGAGTGGCTCATTGGCTTCCAAGTGGAACGAGCTCAACAACAATAGATCACAGTTAACTGTGATCACAGCTCCATGGAATTTCAGCTGGTGCCGGGACTCCGCAGAGGTGCACTTACTACTCCCCAATCTGTAATCAACCTTTTGTACATTTGTTCCTAGTCACAGGATACTGTATCATCTTAATGAACTGTTTTCTTAGCATATTACGGTTGGCCATTTCAGCACATCTAATGGCCCATTTGGTAGGTTAAATTACAATTAGGGTCCCTTGGTTTTTATTTCCCAGTAAGGCCTGGAAGGGTTTGGGTTTTTTTTTTTTTTTTTTCCCCTTCCCACTGCTCAATTTCAAGGACAGAATCACAGAAGAACAGAAGCACAGACCTACCTGTTACAGTCGACATGGAGCTGGAGATGAGAGGCGCTAATGGACAATGCGAGCTTATGCCACTGTCCATCTGCCAGCCGGTACGGAAGGGCCTCGGTCCTGGGCTTCCCATTATGCATATAGTGATATCGGACCTCATCCCTCAGACCACTGCTCTCCAGTTCAAAATAGCTGCATGTGAAGGAACAAAAACTTGATTTTACTTCTGGGTCTCAAAGTCATCGGTCCTCACTACTTCTTGACCACCTTTCTCAGAATCTACAATTAGCTGCTACACACAACACAAAGATCTCCTAACCAAAAATCAATCGTACTGCATGGAATGCAATTCACCTATTATTGGAGAACCTCACCCTGATACCTTGAGCCTCTGAAATGGATACTGATTGGTCCACTGGGAAGAGAATGGCCACAAGCTAATTAGCAAAGCTTGGTGTAGGGTCTCTTCCAATACATAGAAGCACATTTCAGAACCCTCTATTGTCTGAAAAAAAGACTATACATGTGGAATGGACTTAATGATGCTTATTTTTATTATTGCCATATTTACTTTTCCAAGAATTAAAGGACAACAGAAATCGTAGAATTATCAGGGACTGAAGGAAATTGAGTTAAGATAACTTTACTAAACACCCCCCCCAACCCTGGAAAAAAACCTTTAAGTGGACAACAATTCCTAGAGAAGGAAGAATGGTTGAAATTACTCACATATGGACCAGTATTTCAAATTATCAGGTCACAAAACATGCAATGGAGTCTTTTCTTTTCCCAGACTGTTCGCCCATTTTCCAGATCCATGAAAAACTCAGCACCACCACTGCATTCTGCACTTTTATCATAAAATGCAGAAGTTTGGGATACTCCTCAGCACGCTCCAAGGCGGATACTTTGAGTGACAGACCATTTAGTCTAAGCCTCCTCTGAAATGCATCACTGTTGTCTTTAAATCAGGCCTAATCTCACTGCCAGGCATTGCACTAAGCATTTAACATACTATCTAACTCATCACCCCTACAAACCTAGAAGGCTGATATTATCCCTTTTTTAAACGTCAAAAAATTGAGATTCTGGAGTCGATCTACCCAAGCTGTAATTTAAACTCAGGTCTAAATTTGACAGACCATGCTTTTTCTACCAGCTTCCTGTCAATCTCAGAGGTACAATGACTAACTAGTAAAGATGGCCTTAGCTGGCACCATTTCCCAGCCACTCATTCGTACAGACAACTCAAGAAGGACCTGTCTATGTAGGAAGCCAGGTTCCCTCCCTAGATTTTAAAGGACCGACTATTTCTCTCCTAATCAGCTGAGTTGCCTAACCCCACAGATCACACTGTAATTTAATCTAAAACACAAAAAGCGTCTTCTGTGAGCACTGAAATGAACAGATCCTGAAACAGCTTCTACTACACAGGACTCCCAAGTCACATGACAAAGAACAAATGCATATTTCTTGCTTATCTTTCACAGGGATCCTCCCAAGAGAGCAGTCCTGGGGAAGACCAGACCCTGACCTACCTACCTCACACTAGACAAAATCAGGCCCAAGGTCATGAACGAAGGAGGATACTTACACTACTGCAGCCAGCTCCCAGGCTCAGGTACACACTTATTAGTAATAATGTAATACATATTTCATAAGACTACAAAAAAGAAAATCCCTTAACATGGAAGACATTCATTTTTAGGGAATTCTCCAAATTGCTTCTAAGCAGCTAGAACACTGAAAGAATCAAAATCTGAGAATTTAAAAGGCCAGGGAGACCTTAGAGATTATCTGGTCATTCCTTAATTTATTCAACGTTTTGTTACTGAACACAGAGTAAAAGGCTAAAAGAGGATTTAAAATACAGATCCTGTTCTCAAGATGCTTTGAGACTAGCAGGAAAGGAAATAAAATGTGGCCCTCATACAAAAAAGTCAGAAACAAATCCAAGACAAAGGCAGCTGTCGTGTCGTGTGCTAGGAATGAACCCAATGCTTTCATTAATGTCATCTCCTTTAATTTCTTCAAGGTAGATAATGTTAACCCTGTTTCACAGAGGAGATCACTTGTGATCAGGGATATTAAGTGCCTTTCCCAAGACCACACAGTTTCTGAATGAACAAAAACAAACAAACAAACAAAAACACCATGATTTTGTGTAAGAGACCTCACCAAGATCATCACTAGAAATCTCTCCATTACTTCATTTGACCAATAAGCTACTGCTAGGGAAGGGACAGGACCTTTAAAAGGATGTGAAAGGGGCACCTGAGTGGCTCAGTGGGTTAAAGCCTCTGCTTTTGGCTCGGGTCGTGATCCCGGGGTACTGGAATCGAGCCCCGCATCGGGCTCTCTGCTTCCCGCCTCCTCCCACCGCCTGCCTCTCTGCCTACTTGTGATCTCTGTCAAATAAATAAATAAAATCTTTAAAAAAAAGAAAGAAAGAAAGAAAGAAAAGGACGTGAAAAATAATTAGAAATGCTCCTATTGATCACCTGATAGAATTTAAAAGGGGGGGGGCAGATATATTTAACCAGGTTCAATCACTGCTCCTGCGGTTATGGCTTCATTGAGCAATGGCTCATTATATGCATACCTTGTAAAGATTACTATACCAAGCTGATACCTCAGGGTCATCTCAAACCTACAGCTCCAAAAGAAGAAATCTACCCTGTCAGGCAAAATCAATGTGTGTGTCTTAGGGTAAAGTTTCTGACAGCATCAAGCACACATTCAAAACGTCCTGTATTCCAAACACAGATGAAGTCGAAATGTGGTGTGTTTGGGTTTTGTTTCTTTTAAATACATCAAGTAACTGCTGAAATGGTCCTCCACATGACCAGGCTACTACATGGCTAAGTTCTATCTGGGGAAGACAGTCTCGTGGGTGCTGGGAGGGGAATTAAGGCAGTATTTCCCAACAGCAACAGAGGTGTGACCCTCACACCACACACCAGCATTACCACCACACACACCAGTATCACCACCACCTGTGGAAATTCAGGCTGCAAGGAGGGGGGTGCCCACCGAGACCTAGGTGAGTCAGAATCTCCATGTTTGTATGGCCCCCTGGGGATTCAAGTGCCCATTAAAGTTTAAGCAGCACTACAGTGAGTATACCAAGGCACGGCTTCACTTCCTGACCAGCTGGCTGCAGGGAGGGAGGCAGCAATTTGATGCCATGAGCAAGTCAGAGCCCTGGAGTGCTGCCAGGGAGAGGCGGCCGTGGAGGTGATCACATACACAAGAGTCTACTAAGATCTCTGTCGTACCCCCCCCCCCCCCCCCGGTTTCTTCAGGCTTCAAGGGCTTAGAGGTCTTCTGTGGATTTGGGGGAGGGGCCAGCTATATGAACAGTAAAATCACCAACTGGTGATTTTAAGCCAGACTTGTAAGCAGCCTTCTCCCCTTAGCCTTGGGCCTCAGCCAAGTACTCAGCCAGGGAACTATTGTGGCTCCTAGAAAAGTCTGCTCATCCTGTGGATAGTTGAGAACAGCACGGACATTCACTATGTGGTCCTCCTTCCCAGACCGAATAGCCCAAGCATCTTCCTTATACCCCTGTACACTACCTAGACCACAAAGGTCCTGGACATGGATTCTTTGCCTTCCTCCTCTTTCCAGATCCTTCCCCATGCTGGTCACCATGCTCCAGCTGTAGCATAATGAATCGTTTCCCCCTTCCACATAGCATCCAGCAACACAGACACTATCAGGACTGTGCACAACCGTGAGTGTATCCTAGGGCTTGGAAGGACCTTCCCATCATCGAAGGCTGCAAACCATTTTACACAAAATGTCATGAAGGTCATCTTTCCCACCCTGTATTTATACAACTAGATTTTTTGTTTAAACTACATCCTTGCTCAAGTGGTAGGGAGACCCTGTTCCACTATCAGCATGAATAATTCTCCAAAGCCCACCATGGAGTATTATGAACAGAGTTACTATTAGTTTTACAAGACTTTATGAATTTCATGTATTGAGGAAAAAATTCAGGAATAATTCCAATTAACATAGTTAGCTCAAGATCAGTCAAGTTATTTTTATTAGACTTTTTGTCCTTTTCCCTAAAACTTACACCAAGGGATCCATTTTTTAAGCTTATTAGACAAAAGATTTAAAATTTGAAAATTATACATCTGCAAGTGGCAAAATTAGGACTTGAACCCTAGTCTAGTAGACACTAGAGTGGAGGTTCTCAATGGCAACACCCCATTACTTTCTACTACATAAGAGGTTTTAAATATATTACCACCTCTCATTTTACCAAAATCCTAAATGGTGGTTATTAAATTCACATTTTAAGGTAAAAACAGAGGCTCAAATTGATAAAGTGCCTTGCCCCAAGTCAGGTAACTCCTAAGATTTAAATCAAAGTCTACTTAGTTCCAGGATTCATATGCTTTTCACCACATCATATTCCTCTCCAGGTACATGGTATGATCCTATCAAGGTCAGAGAGCAAGAAAGTTCAGGTAGACTCAGCTCCCCCCCAGCCTTAGTCCCCAAGATGCCCCATCCTGGCAAAGAATGCCCCTGAAGACCAAGCACAAGCCCCATTCCTCCAGCCATGAGAAAGTGATCACCATTTTTTAAGTGTTCATGCAGAATCTCACTTCCCTCTTCTGGCCCTTTGCCTACTGCTGGGATAATGAAAAGAAGCTGCCAAAAACACCAAGAAGGTACACTGTGTCCAACCTCAGGCCAGGAGTCTCAAGGACTATATTTATCTTTGGGTAAAAAAGGCAATGGCATAATTTTAAGTAATACTGCAAAAAACACTGGCCCAAGGACACCAAGACTCGATTTCAACCTTACAACTGCTACAGACCAATGAAATCATTGGCAAAAATATCCCTGCCCCTCTGTACTTCGGTTTCTCCCATTCATTAAATGATCAGATTGGTTCTGTAATGCCCCAGCATTCCTTGGAAAAGCTTTAGGGTCTAAGGCACAGGGAAGGGATTGGGCACCAGAGAGGCTTCACTCTCTGTTGTATAATTTGGAATTTCCCCTATTTCATTTAGATAAAAGAGATGCACTTCCAAAGATAGTCTGAAACCACTGAACTAAGTAGTCTTTAGGGTCCAGCATATGTCTAGATTTCCACAATTCATCAAATACTCTGAGAAGTATCCATGGTGAAAAAGCTACTGCTAAGCTAAAAATAGAAACAGCAGGAGACATGAATATAGTCCTCTCCCACCTTGTGTAGGACAGCCCCCATTATGGGGTTCAGTACTGTTTTGCAAATGGTATTTTCCAAAACCACTAGTCATGTTATCTCCCCTGTCACATGTGTTTCAATGTAATCTAGATATTCTTGCAACTGAAAGGTTTGGATCTATGTCTCCTCCCCCTCGATCTGGGTGGGCTTATAAGTGCTTTAAGCCCTTCCAAGGCTGAGTCATAAAACCTCCTGTGGTTTCTATCTTGTTTGTCAGTACATTTGAGCCTGAAGCCCTGGCCCACTGTGGGTGAGGTCAAACCACCTGGGGCTGCCATGCTGTAAGGAAGCCCAAAGCACACTGGGGAGGCTGCACAGGAGTGCTCTGATCCGAAGTCTCAACTGGGATCACAGCCAACACCAGCATAAACACCTCCAGATAGTTTCCCCAGCTGTCCACTCTCCCCAGCTGAAGTCACTAACATTGTAGAACAGAGACAAGCCACCCCTCTGGACTCTGTCCACATTCCTGACCCACAGAATCTGCAAACATACTAAGTTTAGAGTCAGGTTGTTACACATCAATAGACTTTGGAACACTAACTTCATGCATACTGCTTTATACCTTTAAAAAGTGAAACTACAATTTACACATGTCCCTATTAAACGTCCAGGATCACTGGCCAGATGATCAAATCTCACTGTGCCAATTTTCTGCTTACTGCCCCACAGACTATGCATTTTCTTCTGTCAAAAAATGCAACATAGTATCAATAAATCGCTATCTCTTAAAATGCATGCTTCTCAAAAGCTATTTAAAGAAATACCAAAGGAATATGCTATTATCTTCCTCAGTAATCCATTACTTCTCTTGCATCAGCTCCCAGTACGTTAACCTCAAACATCATGCTTACTGAATGGGAAGTGGTCACCTCAGTGGTCCTAAGTTATCTTCTATGGCTTCTAGCCCCCAGTGTTCTTCCAGCCTACGCCGTTTGACCAAGTTAAAAGAAAAAAAACCTAATTTACCTGAACAAACTCCCACTGCTCCCAAATTCTATTGCCTGGACTCAGAGCAACATGGAGTACAAATAGCAGAAACTATGTGCCTACAAGGGCCTTCAGAGTCCAGCCAACACGTGTTCAATCCTTGCCTCAGGCATGGAATCCCCTGTGTAAATAATGACAAGACATATCATTTTCTGAAACCTCACTTTCTTCATCTACTAGAAAAGAACATCTACTTCACAGGTTTCTTTTCTTAAAAAAAAAAAAAAAACACACGATACCCTGGGATGCCTGGGTGGCTCAGTCTTTAAACGTCTGCCTTCAGCTCAGATCGTGATCCCAGGGTCCTGGGATTGAGCCCCGCCATGGGGCTCCATGCTCAGGGGAAGCCTGCTTCTCCCTCTCCCACTCCCTCTGCTTGTGTTCCCTCCCACTGTCTGTTAAATAAATAAACTCTTTAAAAAAAAAAAAAAAGGTGATACCATGTTTGCAAATTCCCTACCAAGTTCCCAGTGTCCATGAGCGATTATGACTTCCCTTCTTTCTTTCTGCATACGCGGGAATCAACAGCCTCAGAGGCCTAAGCTGCTGGGAGGGTGCACTCGTCCTGCCTTTCTTTCTCAGGAAGCGTTTCTCTGCCTTCCTCTTTCCTTTGTTTAGACTTGGCCTGGTGACCTTATTTGCAGTTGTAAATTTACCATTTAATTCTGTAGTTAACCCTCTTAGCAAACATCTAGCAAGAGATTAACAGTGACAGTAATTACAAATTGCCTGTTATTGAAAATAAAACATTCACTGTTAAAAAAAAAAGTGAAAATACGGTTATTTATACCTACTCGAAACAGTTCCACTGCAGTCTTTAAAAAGCATGGGAACAGCTGCAGTGTTCTTACTGAAGTAAGGGCTGGCTTCTGCCTTTCCCACATACTGAGAGTCAGGAGCAAAGACATGGAACCATGGAAAGTTAGGAAATTTCTTTTACCGATGAGAAAAAAATTCTAAGGAAAAAGCAACCAATGAGCTAATTCACACAGGGGAGAATGCCAGGTTAGTTTTTGATTGCAGAGGCCTTCAAATACAGCTGAAGCATTAAACAAAAAAGCCCAAGGCAAGGAGCTAGAATCACACAACTGCCTTGTACCTAAAGTCTAAGCATAGCTCTTTGTGCCCAGGAACTCTGAACTAAGAGGATTCTAAATATCAACATAACAGAAGTTGTAGTTCTGGCCAACATATACATACAGCTCCTTCTATACTTCTAAGTTTTCCTAGAGACTTAAACGAATGTTTTCCTCAAAAAATATGAAGTCATCACTTAACTATTAATGTTTTAAGTTTAAATTTTTAATTTGAATTTTTTATCTCCATGGTTCAAAAAAATTTATCTTTAAGGTACTTAGTAAAAACAAAACAAAACAAAAAAATGACCAATGTCTCTCATAGGCAAGCATTTTTTATCATTTTCATGTGCATCCTTCCAAAGTTGCTTTGTTTTGTTTTGTTTTTGTTATTTTTGTTTTTGTTTTTAGGATAGAGTTTCAAATTACAAAGAAAGAACAAGGAGTTCTCATTTGCCCCATTATCTGGTTTCCTCCTATTAATATTCTTATATCTACATGGTCCATTTATCACAATTAATGAACCACTATGGATACAATGTTATACAAAGGCAATATCTCCGTCAGATTACTTTAGTTTTTACCTAATATCCTCCTTCTGTTCCACCATCCCATTCAGGAAACTACATTAGATTCAACCAACAGGTCTCATAAGATACCTTTAGTAGAGACAATTCAGACTTTTTTACAACCTTGAAAATTGAAAATTACTCAAGAAGAGCTTTTTAGAATTTCCCCCAATTATGATTAGTCTGATGTTGTGTTGTCTCATGTATGGACTTGGGTTGTGGGTTTGGGGAAGGAAGTATAATCCTCATGACCTATCAAAAATACCATCAACATAACTTACTAGTTTTGGTATTAATCTTGGCGTTAATCTACCTGGTTTAGGTAGTGTCAAGTTTCTTCTCTGAAGTCATTCCTCCCTCGCCACACTGTCCTCTTTGGGAGGAAGTCTATGTGCAGTCCACACTTACCTAGTGGGGAGTGTGCTGCCTTCTTGAAGGAGGAGTACCAAAATTATTTGGAGTTCTACTGCGTGGAAGATTTGTCTATTTTCTCCATTTATTTCTTTATTCAGTCACTTACCTAAAACTATATACTCCTGTGTTGTTTTCTTCTCTGGGTTACCACCTAATACCAGTTCACTTGATTGCCCAAATTGTTGCAGCTTTGACCACTGGAAGTTTTTTCAGTTGATTCCTCTCTTTGACATACTTCCATCATTTGTGAGTTACGGTTTTCTTTGGAACACTTCCTTCATTATGGGACCCGATGCTCAAGCCTGGTCTTATAGGTTTCCTGACTCAGCCCTAAGATTAGGCATTTCTCCAAAGAAACCTAGTTGTTATTTTAAAGTGGTATTAGAAACCAAGATCTGGTTGCCTGGTGTGCTCATTGCTACTGGGGTATCAATGCTTCTAGGTGGTCTTATCTGATAGAGCTAAGAAATGGATGTGGTATAATAACCAGCATACACACACACACACACACACACACACACAGGTATGTATGTATCTACACGTAAATTAGGTTTATACAGATGCCTTAAACTCTAATCTGTTACCATATGAATTATTCTAGCCTTCACTGTGTACTTATCCATAACCTCATACCAATCCACCCTCTATTACTTCCAGCACACACATACAGTGATTTTAGAACTGTTAAACCTATATCCTCATGTAAACAGCTATCAACTAGAACAGACCATCTATGCACAGTTCCTTTTGCCTTTAGTTTACTGATTCCAAGTAAATTGTTTCTGAAGTTACTCAGGTTAGCAATTTCTCCAACCACTTTTCACTGAGGTTGTTCAAATATTTGTAATACAGTTAAATTGCTCAGTCACTTTCCACATTCCATCTTGGGATCCCCCATCTCCCATTTTTTTTTTACACTATGCATACATTAAGGTTCACTCTTTGTGCTAGAAATTCCTATGGGTTTTGACAAATGCACAGTGTCACATATCCACCATGAGAGTGTCACACCCCATAGTTCCACTGCTTGAAAGAAACCCTGGTTTTCACCTATTTAACCCTCAACCCCTCGAAATCACTCATCTGCTTAACCCTTCTATTTCTGTCTCCTCCAGAATTTCATATAAATGGAATCATATAATATATAGCCTATTCAGTTTGGGTTCCTTTATTCCATAATATGCACTTAAGATTCATTCATATCTTTGGATGGCTTATTATTTTTCAATCATTGAATAGTATCCCATTGTACAGACCTACCAAAAACCATCCATTCACCTCTTGCAGGATATTTTGGTTTCCTCTTGTTTCAAGTGATTATAAATAAAGCAGCTTAGTAAATTTTATGCCCAGGTTTTTGGATGAAAGTAAGTTTTAAAAAATAACTGAGTAAAAATCTAGGAGCTTTAATTGCTGGATTATGTAGTAAGACTATATTGAGCTTTGTAAGACTATCAAAGAAAGAACTCCTGTTGTTATACATTCTCACCAGCAACTGGTGTATCAGGTTAATTAAAGTCATTCTATATGACTATAATTATGGTCATTCTAATCAGTGTGTAACTGTATGAAAAGAGACATGGAGCATCGTTTTATACACTTTTCCTTTATGTATATTCCTTGGTGAGGTGCCTGTTCAGACTTCTTGCCCATTTTTAAATTGAGCTGCTTGCTCACTTATTGTTGTTTTAGAAGTTCTTAGTACATTTTGTACACAAATCCTTTAACAGATACTACTTGCTTTCATTCTCTTAATAGTGTCTTTTGCAGAGCACAATATTTTGTTTTAGTAAAATCCAACTTACCAATTTTTCTTATGGATTACATACTTGATATTGTAAAGAACTCATCACCAAACCAAAGGTCATGTAGATTTTCCCGCTTTCTTTTAGAAGTTTTTATTTTTTTGCATTTTAAGATTTGTGATCCATTTTGAGAAATTTTTGTAAAAGGTGTAAACTCTTTGTCAAATTTCATTTTGCATAAGGACATCCAATTGTTTGAGGGTCATTTGATAAGACCATCCTTTCTTTCAGAGGTTTTTTCATGCTATAAAAGCAAATACTAGTCTATTCTTTTTTTCCCCATCTTTCTAACATAAATGATAGTATACTATCTTTCTTCTTGACTTACTATAACAAGACATTTTACACACAGAACTTCCTCTCAGTCCTTAAATTTTATATTGTACCAATCCAGATTGCAACTAGTCAAAGGCCCAATTTCCTAAGGCTCTGTGGAAAGCAAGACTGAAAACCCTATATAAGAGATGGCAGTAATTTTTACCTAGTAATTTTTACCAAGTAGTATGAAGACTTTTGATTTACATATCTCTCTTCAAGGAATTTATACGCCATGTGATGGAGTAAAACAAAATCCTACAGAAAAATAAACCTGATCTTTATAGAAAGGGGGGGGGGTAAAAATCCCCTTACTGAATGGTGATCCCATAAAGTTTCAGAAAGATATTAGACCTAGAAGAACTATTTATATTGAAGGGAGAGGAAAGTACTTCCTCATTGTATATTTCCAACTCCTTTAACACAAATTGAGTAAGCATGGGTTTATTTCTGGGCTGTCTATCCTATTCCATTGATATGTGTCCATATTTGTGCCAGTACCACACTGTTTTGATTCTCTTTGTACTGACTCTTAAAATCTGAGACTGTGATATCTCCAGCTGTCATTCTTTTCCAAGACTGATATGGTTATTTGGGATCTTTTGTGGTTCTATGCTAATTATAAGATTATTCTAGTTGCATGAAAATGTTGTTGGTATCTTGATAGAGATTGCCTTAAATCTGTAGATTTTTCTGTGTACTATGGACATCTTACCAATATTAGTTCTACCAATCCTTCAGCATGGAATTATCTTTCCATTTGCTTGTGTCATCCTCAATCTCTTTCATTAGTATTTTGTGGTTGTCACAGTAAAGGTCTTTCGTCTCTTTTGTTAAGTTTATTCCTAGGTATTTTACTCTTTCTGGTTCAACTGTAAATAGTGTTTTCTTCATTTCTCTTCCTGCTGCTTCATTAAAAGTATACAGAAATGTAACACAATTCTGTACATTGATTTTGTATCCTGTGGCCTTACTGAATTCAATCATCAGTTCTAGTAGTTTTTGGTGAAGTCTTTAGGATTTGCTATATATTGTATGTCATGTGCAAATACTCAAAGTTTTACTTCCTTACCAATTTGGGTGCATCTTTATTTTTCCTTGTCTGACTATTCCTCAAAAAATTAAAATTACTATATGTTCCAATAATTCCAGTCATGGGTATTTACCCAAAGAAAATAAAAACACTCTTTGAAAAGATACATGCACACCTATGATTATGACAGTATTTACTATAGCCAAGATATGGATGAACACTTGAGTTGCTTCCATACATTAAGGGAGAAAGCAGTAGTGTATGTGCACACAATGGAACAGGACTCAGCCATGAAAGACTGAAATCTTGCGATTTGCAAGAACATGGACAGACCTAGAGGGTATTAGGCTAACTGAATAAAGTCAGGAAACAAATACTGTATGACTGCCCTCATGTGGAATTTAAGACCCAAAAAAGGGAGACTTTTAAATACAGAGAACTGATGGTTACCAGAGAGAAGGTAGGTGAGGAATGGGTACATTAAAGAGGATTAAGAGTACATCTCCTTGATGAACACTGAGAAATGTATAGAATTGTCGAATCCCTACACTGTATACCAGAAATTAGTAACTATTGATTACACTTAAATTTTAAAAATTGGAGAGACTGAGAAAGGTGCTTCGGAAGGAGGACAACCAAGAAGGACAGGAGAAGGAAGTGTGTCTGGCCCTCGGGTAACAGAAAGAACAGGTATGGATTGCACTGGGGAGGTATGCAAGCAGAGCAGAGCTAGGAAACAGCCAGAGTCAACCACTGCTGGATTCACAAAACCCATCTCTGACATTTGGTCTTTACCCTGCACCCTCGCAGTTCTCTAATCATTTTCACCTAGGAGAAATAGGTGATTTCCCACAGTTGTCAATTTCTGATACACTGTCTTTAACTTCAGTCCTTTCTCCCTCCTCTCAGAAAGCACTTCACACCAGTCACCCTAATGTACCCCTGAATCCACTCCAATACATTCAGATACTTTTTAACATAAATGAATCACACTTTTTAATCTCCAGTCTAGGCCTGTCTTCTGAGCTATAGACTTGAACAGCCAAGTGTCCACTCAACTCCACTTTGATCTTTCCAATTTAGTAAACTCAAGACATAAGTAACTTTCCCCCCACCAAACCTGGTCCTCATCCACTATAGTCTACATCAAAATGAAAGCTAGAAAAGTAAACACTGTCTTTGATACCGTTCTCCCCTGTGTCCAATGTACAATCCATGGTCAAGTCATATGGCTTCTACTCCTGGGTATTCTATTTCTCAGCTCCTCCACTGCTACCCTCCTTATTTAAGCCACCATGACCTCTTAAAACTGCATAGCCTGGGGCGCCTGGGTGGCTCAGTGGGTTAAAGCCTCTGCCTTCAGCACAGGTCATAATCCCAGGGTCCTGGGATGGAGCCCCATATCTGGCTCTCTGCTCAGCAGGGAGCCTGCTTCCCTTCCTCTCTCTGCCTGCCTCTCTACCTACTTGTGATCTGTCAAATAAATAAATAAAATCTTTAAAAAAGAAAAAAAAAACTGCATAGCCTTGTAACCAGTCTTCTTGGCTCCACTGTTTCCTTCCAATACATTCTACTGTCAAGGTCATCTTTCTAAAAACAAAACTCCAATCTGCTCACTAATCCCTTCCAATCACCCCCACCCTAAGCTTACAAATCATTAACTTCATTGCTACTGAGCTTGGACTAGAATTTTAGGACTAGAATTCACACGGCCCCCAACCCACATGCTCTGGCCCCTGCCCACCCATCCAGCTTCAGCTTGTACACTCTCCATGTTTTTCTCTACACACCAACCTTCTTTTAGGTCTTTGAACATACCCCCTCCTTCCCACCAAAACATAGCACTTAACACATGCCACCCTGTATCCGAGTCCTCTTCCGCTCCTTCTTTACCTAGTTAACTTCTATTCATCCTTCCCTTGTCACCTTGTATGCCACCTACCCAGAAAGACTTCACTGTTATGCACTTCCCACCACTGCCCAAGATTTTTCATGGGAATATATTCCCTTCCATCACAATACTTGTTTCTTAATACATATTTTTCTTACTTTTTTTTTTAATATCCATCTTTCCCACTTGATTAAAAGCCCTATGAACGTGCTGACTAGGTCTGTTTTTGCTCATTACTGTATCTTCAGAGTCTACCAGAGAGCACAGCATATTGTGAAGACTTAATATGTTTGGAATACATTAACAAATATCTGGTGTTTATTAACAGTAATAAATCATATGGCACATCTCACAGCTGATGGTGATAGATCAAACTGCTTTAACAGTGAAGTTGAGAATCACTGTTCCAGAAAACAAAAGTCCCCCAAAGTAATTCAATAAAAGCACCGTTTAATTAATGATTTTATAATAGCTAATATTTATCAAGGTCTTACCACATACCAGCTTCACACTCTATTTACACTATTTCAGTAAATTCTTATAACAATCTAATGAATGGCGAACTGTTATCTTCATAGAACAAGTGAAGAAACCAACTCACACTGAAATAACATGGTCAAAGACAAAACTAGAACGATGATGCCTGAGACAGATTCCAATAACGAAACCAGGAGAATCAAAACAAACTTGCCTGATCTATCCCATAACTAAAGCAACCACAGGAGTCACTGGAAAGGCTGATGTCATGGTCAAAGAATTACACTGCACAAGGCCAGCCAGTTCGCTGACAAAGCCAGAAAAGATACTTCAAACAGGCCCAGGAAAGAACCCTCCTTTGTCCAAGGTGCTCACGACTCCATGTACTGAAAGCTTTAAGTGACTTTCATAGGAAACATGGCCTAGTGATCTGACTGCTTCTGTTAGCAAGACCTGAGCTCCCAATACAGTAAGGTATGTTGTATGTAACATACTCAAAATGGAATTTCTTTAACTCAATAGAACAACCAGTGGATCAATGAAACAATCAAAGATCAAAAAAATACATTGAGAAAAATGAAAATGAAAACACAATGGTCCAAAATCTTTGGGACACAGCAAAAGCAGTTCTAAGAGAGACATATATAGTAATACAGCCCTAACTCAAGAAACAAAGACAACCCCAAATAAACAATCTAAACTTAGACCTAAAGGAGCTAGCAAAAGAACAAAGCCCAAGAAAAGTAGAAGGAAAAAAAAAAGGCCTACTTGTGATCTCTGTCAAATAAATAAATAAAAGTATTTTTAAGAAATAAATAAATAAGGCCAGAGTAGAAAGAAATGACAGACTTAATAGGGGAAAAAAATGAAACCAAGAGCTGCTTCTTCAAAAAGATAAAATTGATAAATCCTTGGACAGACTCAAAAAGAGAAAGGAATGAAATAAAATCAGAAATAAGAGAAAACAGGGACCACAGAAATACTAAGTATTGGGGCGCCTGGGTGACTCAGTCATTGAGCGTCTGCCTTCCGCTCAGGTCATGATCCCAGGGTCCTGGGATCCAGCCCACACTGGGCTCCCTGCTCAGCAAGAAGCCTGCTTCTCCCTCTCCCATTCCCCCCACTTGTGATCCCTCTCTCGCTGTGTCTCTCTCTGTCAAATAATAAATAAAATCTTAAAAAAAAAAGAAAGAAAGAAATACTAAGTATTATGAGACTACTACAAAAAATATATATATATATGCCAACAAATAGGACAACCTAAAAGGAATGGATAAATTCCTAGAAACATACAACTTTCCAAAACTCAACCAGGAGAAATAGAAAATCTGAACAGACCAATTACATGTAACATAACTGAACAGTATTCAAAAAGCTTCCAAAAAATAAAAGCCCGGGACTAGATGGCTGTACTGGTGAATTCTACAAAACCTTCAAAGACAAGTCCCAAACCATTCCAAAAAGTAGTGAAGGAAGGAAAGATTACAAATACATTTGACAAGGCCAGCATTAACCCAATCCTAAAACCAAAGACATCTCACACACACAGACACTATAGGCTAGTATACCTGATGAATACAGATGCAAAAATCCTGAAAACATTAGCAAATCACATACCTCAACATAGTAAAAAGATTAAGTGGGGATGTATTCTGGTGACCCAAGGATGGTTTAATATTTGCAGAATCAGTATGATATACCACATCAACAAAACAAAGATGAAAGTCATATAATCATCTTAACAGATGCAGACTAAGCATCTGAGAAAATTAAACATTCATTAATGTTTAAAAACTCAACAAGGTAGGGTTAGAGGAAACATATCTCAACATAACAAAGGTCATATATGAAAAACCTATAACTAACATCATACTCAATGGTGAATAACAGCATTTTCCTCTAAGATCAGGAAAGGATGTAACAATGTCTACTCTTGCCATTTTTGTTCAACATAGTACTGAAAATCCCAGCCACAACAATCAGACAAGAAATAAGAGGCATCCATATTAGTAATGCAGTTAAACTGTCAGTATCTGCAGATAGCATGACACTGTACATAGAAAATAAAAGACCCCATGAAAAAAACTACTAGAAGAAATGAATTCAGTCAAGTTTCAGGATACAAAATACACAGATACCAGTAGTATTTCTATATACCAATAACCAAGTAGAAGAGAAAATAATTCCTTTTACAATTGCACCAAGAGATACCTAGAAATAAAACTAAACAAGGAAATAAAAGACCTGCACTAAAAAGCCTGAAAACTATCAGACATAAGCAAAAGAAACTGAAAAGGACAAATGGAAAGATATTTCATGTTCAAGGAAGAATTAGTGTCATTAAGATGTCCAGACTACCCCAAGCAACAGATTTAATGTAATCTCTATCAAAACACCAACAGCATTTTTTGCAAAACTAGAACAAGTAATCCTAAAATTTGTATAGAACCACAAAAAGACCAATTTAACACCATGCACAAAAATAATTCAAAACAGATTAAAAACCAAAGACCTGGACCTATGAAACCCTTAGAAGAAAACACATGCAGCGATCTCTGATCATTGGCCTTAGCAAGACAATTTTGGATAGATCTTTTCAGACCAGGGAAACAAAAGAAGAATAAACTACTGGGACTGCAACAAAATGAGGAGCTTTTGCACAGCAAAGGAAACTAAGAAAATAAAAAGACAACCTAATGTATGGTAGTATAATAACTTTATTACTGCTGGTCTCCCCACTGGTTTGTGAACTCCATGTGGGCCATGTCTGGTTTTGCTCATTGTAATTTCAGCACTGAGCATAGAAATGTAATAGTTTTCCAATTAATGAGATTCACAAATTTCTGGTTTTTTATTAATAATAATGCATCACGTACGGCACACCTCACACATTATGATACATCAAACTGCTTTGACCCTGTAGTTGACAACCACTAACATAGAAGATAAAAGTTTCTTCTGAAGGTGATTCAGTAAAAGCAATATTGACATGGTTGACATTTATTGAGGGTTTTTTTAAATAAGGGAGTTTATTGACTCAAGGATGGAAAATACAGAGGTAATCAAGCTTGTAGGTTTATCAAGTATCGACTGTGGTTTTTTTTGTCTGCCTCTCTGTTCTGCCATTAAATGTGTTGTTTTCAACGTGAAGGTGGCTTTCTTTCACGTCCTACTTCCTGCCAGAAGTAGCTGAGCTATTACAGGTCTTGAAAATGCCCAAGGAGAATGAATGTTTTCTCCATTCATCAAGTGATCTCGGCTAAGTGTCAATTCCTTTGGCCAGTAGAATGCCATGTGCTGATAGAATGTATGTCAGCTATACTCAAACAAATGTTACATTAGTCTGAGGTGCTCCACTTCATGATTCAACAAGTTTATATATTATGCTACACTTACCATTAGAGTAGTTACCATCTGTCCTTATACCTATTACCATATTTGACTATGTTACTTAAATTGTGTGTTTTGTGCCCATAACTTATTCATCCCATAACCAAAAGCCTGTATCTCTCACTCTCCTTTACCTATTTTGCCCAACTCCCCATCCCCCTCCCCTCTGGAAACCATCACTTTGTTCTATTTTTAAGAATCATTCTTTTTGCCTTTTTTTTTTTTCAGATTCCACTTATGAGTAAAATATGGTATTTTTCTTAGACTTATTTCACTTAGCCTAATAGTCTCTAGGTCCACCCACTTTCTGTCAAACAGAACAATCTCCTTTATGGCTACATAATTCCATTGTACATATACACACACCACATCTTAACTATTTATCTACTGATGGACAGTTAGGTTGATTCCAGATCTTTATTATTGTAAATAATGCTACAATAAACACAATGGTGCCTGTCTCTTTTTGAATTAGTGTTTTTGTGGCTTTTGTTGTTGTTTTGTTTGAGGAACCTCCATACTGTTTTCCACAGTGGCTATAGCAATTTACATCCCCACCAATGGGGCAGAAGAGTTCCTTCTTCTCCACATCTTCGTCAACCCTTGTATTTTTTTTATTTCAGTTATTCTGACTTGTGTGAGGTGTTAGATAACTCTGTGGTTTCGATTTGCACTCCTCTGATAACTAGTGACATTGAGCATCTTTTCATGTGTCTGTTGGCCATCTTTAGCTCTTTGGAAAAGTCTTTTCTCAGGTCCTCTGCCCACTTTTCTCTTTAAGACTTTATTTATTTGACAGGGATACAGCAAGAGTGGGAGAGGGAGAAGCATGTTTCCCATGGAGCAAGGAGCCCGATGTGGGGCTCAATCCTAGGCCCCTGGGATCATGACCTGAGCCAAAGGCAGCCACTTAACAACTGAGCCACCCAGGCACCACCTCCCCCCGTGCCCACTTTTTATTAAGATTGCTTTTTGGTGTTGGAGAAGCTTGTTATGTATTTTAGATCTTATACCCTTATCCGATATATCATTTCCAAGTGTCTTCTCTCATTCAGTAGGCTGTCCATTAGTTTTATTGATGGTTTCTTTTGCAGAAGCTTTTTACTTTGATGTAGTCTTAATATTCTATGTTTCTGTTTCTCCCTTGCCTGAGAAGATTTTAGAAAAATGTTAAGGCCCATGTCAAAGAAATTACTACCCGTATCCCTTCTAGGATTTTTATGGTTTTAGGTCTCCTATTTAGATCTGTAATCCATTTTGAGTTTATTTTTGTGTATGGTGTTAAAAGATGGCCCAGTTTCATATTTTACATTTAGCTGTCCACTTTTCCCAGCACCATTTATTGCAAAGACAGTCTTTTCCCCCATTGTGTATTCTTGCCTACTTTGTCATAGATCAACTGGCCACATAATCATAAGTTCATTTCTGGGCTCTCTATCCTGTGTTTCATTGATATGCCTCTATGCTTGTGCCAGTGCCATACTGTTTTGATTACTACAGCTTTGTAGTAAAAATGTGAATTAGGATACTTCCAGTTTTGTTCTTCTTTCTCAAGATTGTTTCAGGTATTCAAGGTCTTCTGTGATTTTATACAAATTTTAAGATATGTTCTAGTCTTGTAAAAAATTACACTGAATCTGTAGACTACTTTCAGTAGTATGGATTTTTTTTTCCTTTCCTTTTTTTTTTTTTAGAGAGGAAGAGGGGAAGAGGAAGAAGTAGAGAGAATCTTAGGCAGGCTCCATGCCCCACAAGCAGCCCAATGCAGGGCTTGATCTCACAACCCTGTGATCATGACCTGAACTGAAATCGAGAGTCAGAAGCTTAACCAGCTGAGTCACCCAGGGACCCCAATAGTATGGACATTTTAACAGTATTAATTCCTCCAATCCAGGAGCAGGCATATCTTTCCATTTGTTGCAAATGACACATCCAATAAGAGATTAGTATCCAAAATATACAAAGAACTTATACAATTCAACACCAAATAGAGTCTAGTTAGAAAATAGGCAGAGGGGGTGCCTGGATGGCTCAGTGGTTTAAAGCCTCGGCCTTCGGCTCAGGTCATGGTCCCCGGGGTCCTGGGATCGAGCCCCATGTCGGGCTCTCTGCTCCGCAGGGAGTCTGCTTCCTCCCCTCTCTCTCTCTGCCTGCCTCTCTGCCTACTTGTGATTTCTCTCTCTCTGTCAAATAAATAAAATCTTAAAAAAAAGAAAAAAAGAAAAAGAAAATAGGCAGAGAACTTGAATAGACATTTTTCTATTAAGAAACAGTATGGAAGTTTCTCAAGAAACTAAAAATAGAAATACCATATGATCCAGTAATTGCATTACTAGAGATCCTCCCCCCCAAAAACAGCACTAATTTAAAAAGATACATGCACCCCAGAGCCTACTGCAGCATTATTCATAATAAGATATGGAAGCGACCCAAGTGTCCAGCAATAGGTGAATGAGTAAGTGATATATATACAATATGGAATACTACTCAAAGAATGAGAACCTCCCCATTTCCAACAACATGGATGAGCCTAGAGAATATTATGCTAAGAAATAACTCAAAGACCTTATTTTTTACTTATGTGGACTCTAAGAAGAAAACAAAAAATAGACTCCAGAACAGATAACCAGCTGTTGGTTATCAGAGGGGAGGAGAGTAGGAAAATGGACCAAAGAGCTAATGGGTATGCAAGTGCAAACTTCCAGTTACAGAGTAAGTCCTGGAGATGCAAAGGAGGGTATTGGGAATACAGAGAATACAGTCGGTAATACTGTAACAATATATTGTAACAGATGGTAACTCTACTTATGGTGGGCACTGAGTAATGCATAGAACTGCCCAAAGCTCATTGTACACCTGAGACTAGTAACACTGTGTGTCAGTTATAGTTCAATAAAAGAAATAATTACAATAAATGTGAAATTGAGGACTGCTAAGTATCATGAAGGAAAGCAACATATTCTATGAATAAGCTGTATCAGTGTAAGTCACACGGAGAGAAGGCCACCAAGGCTGATAAGCGTAGGGTAAACCCAAGCTTCGTAAATTATCTCTCATGAACATGTAGGGTAACAGGGAACAACCGAGTTTAGGGATAAGCTTAGAACATGGGGATCGGCTGGGTAACATTTTTTCATAGTACGGCATCCAACATGTGGTAGGCTATGTGGTAAATTCCTCAGGGACCAGTAGGAGAAACGCAGTATGTTTGCAGCCAGCCCTCTGCTATTGCTAAGCCTCTTACAGCTAGGATCTCTGCTAGAGGTAAAAACTCAACATTTCCATGGGTGAGATTATTGCTACCACCTGTCCTGAATTTTCTGACCCTCCAAAAGAAAACACCTCAAATCAGGGAATCTAAAAATCCATTTACCTATGATTAATATATCTAAGTGAAAATTCACCTAAAGTAGTTTTATCTAAAACCAAATTTTATTAAAACCAATTTACCTTCCTATCGCATGTGAACAGTTATGAATTTCACAAACATGAATTTTATGTCAACAGTACCATTAGGGAAAATCATCATTAAGTGAACAGGCTGTTAGGTAAATTGATTTTAGAATAATTCATTATGTGCAAACTTTGAGTGCCCAAGTCTAATCTCTGGCAGCTCGGAAGGCACAGGAGGTGACTACCAGTGGCAGAGCTGCCTCTCCCACACAAGCCAGTATAACCAGAGTCCCTTACATCTTCCAAAAGAACTAATGGGCTTTAAAATTCATCCATTTTTATTGCACTGCCAGAATTCCGGTTTTCCATCTCCACCCTGCCTGCTAAGGGAGGGTGCAGCCTCCTGCCCACCATCATCCTGAAGCTGCCTCTGCCTTAATCCTGGATCCGCTCAGGCTACCCAGGCGCCAAAGAGAGAGAGAGAGAGCCACACAGTGAACGCAATGGTTTCTTTTTCAAAGCACTCCAGATTTTGCAGTGCCCATTAAAGCTCTTGTTAACATGCAGGTTCTGATTCAGTAGGTCTGGGCTGAGTTCTAAGATACGGCATTTTTAAAAATTTCTTTAAATTCAATTTATTTAACATATACTGTATTATTAGTTTCAGGGGTAGAATTTAGTGATTCATCAGATGCATATAACACCCAGTGCTTATTACATCAGGTGCCCTTTTTAAGACTTTGAGAGAGAAAGAGAGCACGCACACACGCAAGCACGTAAGTGGGGGGAGGGGCAGAGAGGAGGAGAGAAGAGGACTCCCCACTGAGCAGACTGCCTGATGTGGGGCTCCACCCCAGAACCCTGAGCTCATGACCTGAATCAAGGGTTGGACGCTTAACCACCTGAGCCACCCAGGTGTCCCTCAAGTACCCTCAATGCCCATCACACAATTACCCCATACCCACAGCCACCTCATCCTCCAATGCCCAGCAACCTACAGTTTCCCAGAGTTAAGCATCACTTAGGACTAGCCTCCCTCTCTATTTTCATCTTATTTTTCCTTCCTTTCCCTTAGGTTCATCTGTTTTGTTTCTGAAATTCCACATGTGAGTGAAATATGTCAGTCAGTGAAAGAAATACCGTATGATTTCACTCACGTGTAATTTAAGATACTGCATTTCTAACGAGGTCCAAGTGATGTCATTGCTGCCGGTCTGCAGACTTACACCAAGAATTTACAAGAGATGGCTATGGCTGTTAATCAGGACTTTTAACCTGCATATCCTATTAGGAATTATCTAGGTAGTAAACACTTCTCTGTTCTTGGATAGGAAGGTATATGAGAAGGTAGACACTCATTCTTGGAGTTGCAACTACAACTTTCTCTATAAGCGAAGAGTTTGTTAGGCTATGGTTTTCAAATGTTAAGGTCAAAAGTCAAGCCTCTCTTTATCTGAAAGGTCATTTACAAATATCTTTTCCCATTCTGTGGATTGCCTCGTAGTTTTGTTATCTGTTTCCTTTGCTGTGCAGAGGAACTTGGGACTTGATGAAGTCCCAAAAGTTCATTTTTGCTTTTATTTCCCCTGCCTTTAGAGATGTGTCTTGAAATGGGTTGCTGTGGCCAATGTTGAAGAGGTTAAATGACATTTCAGATAAAGGGCTGGTATCCAAGATCTATAAAGAACTTCTCAAACTCAAAACCCAAAAAACAAATAATCCAGTCAAGAAATGGGCAGAAAACATGGACACTTCTCCAGAGAAAACATACAAATGACTAACAGACACATGAAAAAATGTTCAACATCACTAGCCATCAGGGAAATACAAATCAAAACCACAAATAGCCCAGCAATTGCACTACTTGGTACTTACCCTAAAAATACAAATGTTGTGATCTGAAGGGGCCTCTGCACCCAAATGTTTATAGCAGCAAAGTCCACAATAGCCAAACTATGGGAAGAGCCTACATGTCTACCAACAGATGAATGGATAAAGAAGATGTGGTATATACACTATGGAATACTATGTAGCCATCAAAATGAAATCTTTCCATTTGCAACAACATGGATAGAATGAGAGGGTATTATCCTAAGCGAAATAAGTCAATCAGAGAAAGACAATTATCATATGATCTCACTGATATGAGGAATCTGAGAAACAAGACAGAAGATCAAAGGGGAAGGGAGGGAAAAATGAAACAAGATGAAACCAGAGAGGGAGACAAATCATAAGAGACTCTTAATCTCAGGAACAAACTGAGTGTTGCTGGAGGGGAGAAAGGCAGGAGGGAAGGGGTGGCCGGGTGATGGACACTGGGGAGGGTAGGTGCTATGGTGAGAAAAAAAAGCAAAAAAGAAACCCATAATGAGATACCACCTTACACCCACTAGAATGGCACAAATTGACAAGACAGCAAACAAGGATGACAGTTGACAAGGATGTGGAGAAGGGGGAACTCTCTCTCCTACACTGTTTGGTGGGAATGCAAGTTGGTACAGCCACTCTGGAAAGGTATGGAGGTATGGAGGTTCCTCAAGACATTAAAAATAGAGCTACTCTACTACCCAGCAACTGTACTACTAGGTATTTACCGCCAATATACAAATGTGGTGAAGAGAGGCACATGCACCCCAATGTTCATAGCAGCAATGTCCACAATAGCCAAACTGTGGAAGGAGCTGAGAGGCCTTTCAAAAGACAAATGGATAAACATGTGATTCATATATACAATGGAATATTCCTCAGCCATCAGAAAGGATGAATACCCACCATTTGCATCGACATGGGTGGAACTGGAGGGGATTAGCTAAGTGAAATAAGTCAAGCAGAGAAAGACAATTATATGGTTTCAGTCATATGTGGAACATAAGGAATAGCCTGGAGGACCACAGGGGAAAGGAGGGAAAACCAAATGGGAAGAAATCAGAGAAGGAGACAAAACATGAAAGACTGTGGACTCTGGGAAACAATCTGGGGGTTACAGAAGGAAGGGGGTTTGGGGATGAAGTTACCAGGTGATGGGTATTAAGGAGGGCATGTGTAGTTATGTAGTGATGAGCACTGGGTGTTATATGCAACTAAAGAATTGTTGAACTCTACATCAAAAACTAATGGCATACTCTGTTGGCTAAATGAACATTAAAAAAAATACAACTAGGATGGAATTTTAAAGAGTCAAGTCTCCCAAAAAGATGGAGTAATTGTTTTCCACACTAGGAATTTCAGAGTCCCATAAAATACCTATTTTGGAAATGCATTCTTAAGAGGAAAAAAAAAAGTTTCTCCTTTCCACCCCATCAAGAGGCCTAGAAAGACTAATTTTTCATGCTAGAAATGTCCTTTTACAGAAGACCTTACCATGAAATATACAAAGAAATCCCACAGGCAGACTTAAACCACAAAGAAGTTAAAGGAGCAAAGTGAAGAAATAGGGCCGAGAGAAAACTGGGTACTACCAAGGCAGGGCTCCAATCCCATTCTCCCACATACTGATTCCCCACAACACACCCCATTCTACAGACTCAAAAGCAGTTTCTCATTTGAGGGATGGAGAAGACCTCCATCAATCACGGCTTCTAAAAGAACAAACTGGCTTCAAAAGGAAAAACAAACTTTACAGGGGGAAAAAAAAAAAAGCTATCAGGCTCCACCTGAAACTAGCGATTAAGGTTAACATGACTGGTAAGAAGAAAGAGATCAACATCAGGAACACCTTGATGTGATGAATGGAGAAAGCCCGTCAGTCCTCTAGTATTCTTGCCCAAGAAATACCTAATTCAGTCACAACAAAATGTCAGAAACAACTTGAGGGACAATCTACAGAGTAACTAACCAGTATTCTTCAAAAGTGTCAGGGTCATGCACACAAGCAAAGTGTGAAGAATGGTCACATTTTTGGAGGGAGGAATAACTAAACCTCATGTGGGGTCCTAGACAAGATCCTTGAATGGAGTTGTTGGGTTGGTTTTTTTTTTTTTAAGATTTGTGGGAAAAACTAGTAAAGTTCAACTAAAATGTGTATTTTGGTTCATATTACTGGAGCAATGTCAATTCCCAGGTTTGCTACGTTTTCCATGGCCACATAAGAGGTTAACAGAGGAAACCAGGTGAGGGATACAGAAAAAGTTTTTGCAACTTCCACCTAAGTCTAAAATTAGTTCAAAAGAAAAAGTGAATAAAGTACTATTTGCTCCCCCCCAAGAGGCAGAGCCAAGAAGGCCACACCAGTGGCTGACACATCAATGGAAAAGTCTGACATTTCTTTTACTTTTGTAAAAAAGACTGGATCCTCTAGACAGTCTCTCTTCAGTCTGCTTTTTCTCGATACCTTGACTCTTGGCTTCTCCTCACATCCCCCAGGCAGTGGGTCATTCTTGTAATAAATCAAGGAAAGCCACCAACCTCCCCTGGTTCCAACTGTGAAATCAACCTTCCACCTGTCATATAGTTGTAGAAAAGTGAACCCTTACAAAGAACAGCTAGAAAATGAGACACAAACCAACTAGGAAGGACATCTGGGGGAAACAATGACGAGGAGGTAAAGACAGCAAGAGAAGAAATTAAGGGTTCTCCCGTTCTACTTGAGATTGGGTGGCTGTTTGACAGCAGGGAAAGTCAAGGGCAGGCAGTGGGCACAAGTCAGAAGATCACCAATAACTGGGTGAGAGGAACCCCAAAGTAGTTCCTCAAAGCCTTCATCTCCAGTCATCCTGAATAAGAATAGAGGAGACACAAGAAAGTCCTCTACTCTAAACCTTAGAAAAGAGCTAGGCCCATGGTTCCTGTCACTAAGACAATGACACATATGTTTCATTATCACTAGTTTTATTCTGAGTCACTAGTATTTACAAATTAGATGTAGAGACCACATTTTGAACATGACTGGTTCCAACAGATATGCCTTGAGTAGAACATACAAGATAAAGTAAGACATTAGGAAAATTTTAACCATGCCCTTTGGTCTGAGAACAGAAAGTACAGCAGCTACATAATCACGACCACTACCACTGAGTGCCTACTGTGTGACAGACATGGTCTCAAATCCTCAAAACAAGCCCATACGGAAAGCATGACTATCCCTACTGCACAGAAGGGTCTGAAGTTCAAAAAAATAATCCATGTTATCTGACTCTGGCAACACAGACAGTAAGTGGTAGATATAAGATCTGAACCCAGACTTAAGCAACAATAATGATGTTCTTTCTACTCTACATTGCTCTCTAGGATACTGTGGAGGACATGAAGTCACTGGAACTAGCAGAGATACAGAGACCACTGGCCCTGTGTGGCAAAACCTATTAGCAAAGCCTCCCTGGGGACTTACATGTTCTTAATTAACAGACTGTGCCCACCACCACAGATGCAAGTCAATGAAGCCAAGTTTCTCTTTTCACCCCTCTCATTACTCTCCCCACAGAGAAGATGGTTTTCAGAGGGAAGAAAGATGGTACAGATCAACTCAGCATGCAGGAAAGACTGCTAGCTTATCACCAAACCCATGCCCTTTCTTGGCAGAGAGCTGGAATCATTCTCCATCCTCTCTTGCTATGGGGTATGGTCATGCACTTGAATTCCAGCCAATGGAATGTCAACAGAAGTAACTGGCAAGTTGTTACCAGGACTGGTCCTAAACCTCCCACATACAATCCTCTTCTTTCTGGTTGCTGGAATGAAGCCAACCCCAAGAGCAACTTTGAGCACCCCATGTTGAAGAAGGCAGAATGACAAAGTGGATGGAGCTTGGGTCTTTGAATCTCCCCGAGAAGAGCTGCCTCACCAGAAACAGCTGCTCTCGTCTATCACATCAACAAACACTGTACCATCCCCAGCTAAAACCTGCAGTGAGGAAATAGCCCATAAAATCAGCCCCAAGAACTCCTCTAAGCCACAGAGAAAGCTTCCTGCCACTTCATTTGATAATATAATGAGGACTGACAGTGTCTAAAGAGTTTTATAGTGGTCTCACTTGAATTTAAATCCTCTTAAGAATGAAAACACTTTGACATTGGTGACATAGGCTCTTCAGATCACAGAACCACGTAAGAGGGTCCGTGGAATTAGTCATTATACGCTAGTGTCCACATCGTAACAGGCACAATTACAATCTCTACCTTACAGAGGACACAGATTCAGACAACTCAAGCCATGATTTCTTCTTCTGTGCTCCAGCTCCAAAATGAAGGCTGTTAACTCGGCAACTCCAGCACACATCTCTCAGTTTTAAGAGTGAAACCAACTACCAGCACATAATAGAGCCAGGTCTGAAATTCCAATCTTCTGGACAGACATCCTACTACGCCATATGGGAAATATTTAACACATAAAAGCATACCATCAGCAAATGCTAGTTTCCTCCACCTCCACGCAACTATAGACTGTCTGGAGATACCCCACTCTGTCCGTCGCTTCTAGGCTAAGGTCAATTTCACAAAGCATAAGCACATTTTAACTCTAGCAGTCCAATACTTAGGTGGGCTCCAGCCAAAGCTCTTTCTCTCTTGGGAGAGTTTTATGGTGAGAATTGCCAGGAAAGCCAGCTTCACTCCACAGCCAGCCTCTGGAGGATTCTGCTGGAGGGGTATCAATCCCCTCACCCAGAACTGTGCAATAAAAATTCTAGGAATTCACACTTACTCACCCAGGGTGCCTTCTCTTCTCCTTCCTTTAGTAACAGCATCTTAGGACAGCACACAGCTGCTCAAAATCAAGGTCACCTGGTCTACCTTCCTTGTAGCTAAGTAGAACTGTGCGAGCAGGTCCAGCCATTAGGACGTGATGAGTACATGCTCCACTTCTGTTCTCCATCATGCTAGCTCAGCACAGGTGGGGGAGCAGACCATCATGAATCATGGGGCAGAGGGCAATAGCCTAGAGATCGCAGGACCACAATGCACAGGAGGCAAGTTCTCCAACACTGTGGTATTAGCAC